>NC_133150.1:48078354-48406353 GCF_048418815.1 Hemitrygon akajei | reverse complement strand
ATTGTTGTGGGATTGGGTGGGGGCCATAGAGCTGTGACTGGGAGTGCCAGGGGTCATTCGCCCATCAACAGGTCTTCAGGAGAAGGGAGAGCTGCAACGCTCCATCAGGCCAGGGGAAGACAGAGCTGTTGTCATCCCTAGGACATGAGCCAGCCCCCTTCTACAGTCGGGTTCTGGAGGATCTCAGTGAAATCTGCCATTCACTGACAAACCTGGAAAGAATAGACATGGAGAGGATATTTCCATCAGCGGGGGTGGTCTACGATCCAAGGGCAGAGCCTCAAAATAAAAGGACGTCCCTATGGAACAGAGACGAGGAGGAATTTCTTCAGCCAGAGGGCGTCGAAGTGGAGTTTATTGTCACTTACAGCTGTGGAGGCCAAGTCATTGGATATATTCAGAGCGGAGTTTGATAGGTTCCTGATGGCAAGTGGATTAAGGGTTACAAGGAGAAGGCAGGAGAATGGGGTTAAAAAAATTAAGTATTAAAGATGAGCTTTATTTGTCACCCAGTGAAATGTCATGAGTTGAAATGTGCTGTCCGCTGTCTGAGGACGTGCTGGGGGCAGTCTGCAAGAGTTGCAGAGCCAACGTAACGTAGCGTGCTCACAGCTTAGTACCCTGACCCGTACCACTTTGGAATGTGGGAGGAAACTGGAGCACCCGGAGGAAATCTGCGCTGTCACAGGGAAAGCAGACAGACTCTTTGGACACAGTCATGGGAATGGATCCCTGATTGGTGATAGGAGCCGCTGTAGTGAGTGACGTTGACTGCTACATTACAATGTCGCCATCACTCACTCAGCCATGACTGACTGGAGAAGCAGACTTGATGTTCCTAATTCTGCTCGTTTATCTGATGGTCTAACAAACATTCCCACCCCTTTGCCACAGATATTCTACCAATATACCCTGGACTGGACACATCCTTGACTCCACCCTTTCTGTGACCCTCAGTACCATCGTGTGACCCAGGGGGTGACTGGCCTCGTCCCATCCCTCCCTCGGCCCCAAACTTGTACTGTCCCACACATGACCTGGTGTGACCTTTCTCAAAGACTGGAGTTGGACAAGAAATTGGAATTGCTTTTTTATTATCATATGTACTGAGGTAGAGTGTATAACTTGGATCTACTGTTCATGCAGATCAAATCAATACATTCTCTCTCTCTCTCTCCCCCTCTCTCTCTCCCTCTCTCTCTCCCTCTCTCTCTCCCTCTCTCTCTCCCTCTCTCTCTCCCTCTCTCTCTCCCTCTCTCCCTCTCTCTCTCCCTCTCTCTCCCTCTCTCTCCCTCTCTCTCTCCCTCTCTCTCCCTCTCTCTCTCCCTCTCTCTCCCTCTCTCTCCCTCTCTCTCTCCCTCTCTCTCTCCCTCTCTCTCTCCCTCTCTCTCTCCCTCTCTCTCCCTCTCTCTCTCCCTCTCTCTCTCCCTCTCCCTCTCTCTCTCCCTCTCTCTCCCCCTCTCTCTCCCCCTCTCTCTCCCCCTCTCTCTCCCTCTCTCTCTCCCTCTCTCTCTCTCTCTCTCTTATACAGCGGGTAATCAATGCTACCCTAATAGTTCACCACATGCAGAAACTGCATTTACCTTCAGATCAGAGGGTGGCCAATTCCAACTGCAGTCGAGGAGACTCCAAACTGGCTTCTGCAGACACCTCCAAGGAGTTGCAGCAGACAAGAGTCAGACAGCATTCTGCTCCGAGCCTTCTGACCAGCAGCCAGACAGACAGCGAGAGCTCTACTGCAGACCTTGCTCCAAAAGCACCTCTTCATCGGCGAATGAGTGAGGAGGCACGGGTCGCAGGGTGGGAGCCAAACGTCTCACCCGAGGAGGATACACCCTTCAGCTGTGTAGCACATGAGGACCTGCTGACGGGAGCGCTCGAGGACAGAGATCGTGCGGCCGGATCTCCTGGGCCAACTGAAGCCAGTGCTGGAGACACGTACGTAGCTGCCGCATTGAGGTCATCACTTGGAATTTGGAGGGGCTATTTGAGGTCAATTTCTCTCATTATTGTAGAAGTGTGTGAGATCACCTGGTCCTGGCCTGAGGCACAAAGTCCAACTTGTGTGCTGGCAGTTTGGTGGGTCTGTTTCTCCTGAGGCGGTTTCTGCACCCCGCTGGTCACCTTTCCCCTCAGCCCAGAGAGATAGCAGCGTGGTGTCACTTCTCATTGAAAGAGTACAGACAGAACTCACAAGCGTGTTTCCAGGACTTGACCTGTTATAGGGAACGGTTGAACGGGTTAGGACTTTATTCCCTGGAGCATAGAAGAACGACTGGAGATTTGATCGAGGTATGCAAAGTTATGAGGGCTACCGATAGGGTAAATGGAAGCAGGCTTTTTCCACTGAGGTTGGGTGGGACCGCAGCTAGAGGTCATGGGTTAGGGGTGAAAGATGAAAAGTTTGAGGGGAACATGAGGGAAAATTTCACGCAGAGGGTGGTGAGAGTGTGGAACAAGTTGTCAGCACAAGTGGAGGAAGTGATTTTGATTTGAACATTTAAGAGAAGTTTGGATAGGTACGTGGATGGGAGGGGTGTGGAGGACTATGGGACGAGGCTGATTATATAATTTGTCACGGACTAGATGGACCAAAGGGCCTGTTTCTGTGCTGTACTTCGCTATGACTCTATAACTTTAAGTTCTGGCGTGGGATTTGAGGAAATAAAGCAAAGTGTGGACTGTTCAGTAATTATTCAGATGTTTTCAGAATATTAGTTATACTTGAGCTGGGTGGGATTGTGAGTCCAGAGGTTGTACGGAAGCGGCGAGGGGATTGGGTCATCATGGTCCAGCTGGGCCGAAGGGCCTCTTTCTGTGCAGTGTGACTCTGTGAGTGAATGAGAAACAAAGGAGATAGAACATAGAAGATAAAAGGGGGAAAGGTTGATGCTCTCCACTTTGTTCAAGAAATAGGAAGGCAGAATTTATTTTTAATGGTGGAAGATTGTGTTTGATTGATCATTGTAAATTGTAAACCAGGTGCTCTGCTTTCCTCCTACATTCCAAAGATGTACCAGTTAGTCAGTTAATTGGTCATGGTAAATTAGAGTCTCGAAAAGTACAGCATAGAAACAGGCCCTTTACCCCATCTAGTACATGCCAAACCATTTAAGCTGCACCAGAACCATAGCCCTCCATATCCCGACCATCATGGTAGGACTCTTGGCAGTGTGGAGGATCAGAGGGATCTTGGGCTTCGAGTCCATAGGATGCTCAAAGCAGCTGCGCAGGTTGACACTGTGGTTAAGAAGGCGTGTGATATATTGGCCTTCATCAATCATGGATTTAAATTTAGGAGCCGAGAGGTAATGTTGCAGCTAAATAGGACCCTGGTCAGACCCAGCTTGGAGTACTGTGCTCAGTTCTGGTCGTCTCACTACAGGAGGGATGCGGAAGTCATAGAAAGGGTGCAGAGGAGATTTACAAGAATGTTGCCTGGATTGGGGAGCATGCTTTATGAAAACAGGTTGAGTGAACTCAGCCTTTTCTCCTTGGAGTGATGGAGGATGAGAGGTGACCTGATAGAGGTGTATAAGATGATGAGAAGCATTGATTGTGTGGATAGTCAGAGGCTTTTTCCCAGGGCTGAAATGGTTGCTACAAGAGGACATAGGTTTAAGGTGCTGGGGAGTAGGTACAGAGGAGATGTCAGGGGTAAGTTTTTTACTCAGAGAGTGGTGAGTGTGTGGAATGGGCTGTCGGCAACGGTGGTGGAGGAGGATACAATAGGGTCATTTAAGAGACTTTTCGATAGGTACATGGAGCTTAGTAAAATAGAGGGCTATAGGTAAGCCTAGTAATTTCTCAGGTAAGGACGTGTTTGGCACAACTTTGTGGGCTGAAGGACCTGTATTGTGCTGTAGGTTTTCTATGTTCCTATCCATGTACCTGTCAAAGATTTTCTTAAACATTGAAATCGAGCTCGCATGCACCACTTAAGCTAGCTGCTCATACCACACTCTCGCAGTCCTCTGAGTGAAGAAGTTTCCTCTCATGCTCCCCTTAAACTTCTCACCTTTCACCCTTAACCCATGACCTCTTAGCTGCAGTCCTGCCCAACCTCAGTGGAAAAAGCCTGCTTGCATTTTACCCCTACCTATACCCTTCATAATGTTGTATACCTTGTTGAATTGAATTGAACTGAATGATCTTTATTGTCATTATACATAGGTACAATGAAACTCTGTTTAGCTTCCACTCAGGCAATTAAATAAAGTGGTAGACATTAATTAAAAAAAACAGTATTAAATAGATAAGTAGCAGAAAATAATTTGCAGCAGCACCAGAATATCCCAGTAATGCACAAAGTGCCATTAGTGCAAGTATTTGAGTCCTTGTGTGCGCTCACAGTTTCAGTCACTGTTCTGTGGGAGTGGTGTGATGGAGGCCACAGCTCTGGGGTAGAAGCTGTTCCTCAGTCTATTTGTTCTGGCTTTTAGTGTCCTGAACCTTTTGCTGGACGGCAGCGGGTCAGACAGGGAGTGGCCGGTGTGTGTGGTGTCTCTGGTTATGCTGATTGCTTTCCTCCTGAGTCTGCTGGAATAGATGGTGTCCAATCCTGGGAGCTCCATCCTGACAATTCGCTGGGCCGCCTTCACCACACGATGCAGGTCTTGTCGCTCAGCGGCTGTGCAGCTGGCATACCACACGGTGGCACTGTTGGTCAGGGTGGTTTCAATTGTGCTTCTGTAAAATAGTTCTGTTATTTTTTGTGAGAAATCCTGATCAGCTTCAACCCCAACCCCAACCCACCACTCTCAGTGAGGAGGGGGGGATACAGGTTGTTATAAATATCTTATTTAAGCTTTCTCCCTCTCACCTTAAAGCTATTGCCTCTAGTATTTGGCATTTCTACCCTGGGAAAGAGACTGTTTACTAATTTATATAAGTATGAGAGGTACAGAGTAAGAGTCAGAGACTTTTTCCCAAGTTGGAAATCAGAGCCTCTGCCTCTGAAGCTCCAGAGAAAATCACCCCGAGTTTATCCGCCGTTTCCTTATAACTAAGCTAAGGACAAGGTAAACTGAAATGTTCAAAGTAAATTTATTACTAAAGTATATATACGTCTCCATATACAACCCTGAGATTCATTTCTTGTGGGCAAACTCAATAAATCCATAATAGAATAATAACCATAACAGAATCAATGAACGATCACACCAACTTGGGTGTTCAGCCGGTGCGCAAAAGGCACAAACTATGGAGTAGTTGGAACTGTTTTCGAGAATCACTTACAGCTTCGCCTTTCAAACAGGTCAGCTCCTTGCCAAGTAACGAAGCTGAAGGGTTGGAACAGCATCGAGCGTGTTGAGGTCAGGCAGACTGGAGTGTGCTTACTGATGTAACTCGGACGCGGTGGCTTCACGGACCAGTGAGTGATCGAAGGTGAGACGTGGTGCGTGAGAGAGGGCAAACACAACTGCCTCATTGCTGAAGCCAGCGGAATGAGTGGGAAAGGACGGTTCAACTGTAGCGAGAGTACCTGGCCTCCCCGTAGGCCGCTTCAGCTTGGACACCAGGACTGACCAACGCTCCTCAGTGAAGCTTTTCCTCGCTTCATCTTCCCTGAGGCTGGTGTTGGAGGACACTGGCCCACATGTAGTCAGATGTATTATTCTATATTTTACTCTATACTTTCTCTGTTAAATCCAATGATGATAGGTTGAAATCTTTATGGGAAAGTTTCTGAAGTGGAAAAGTACAGCACAGAAGCAGGCCCTTCAGCCCATCTAGTCCATGCCAAACCATTTAAACTGCCTACTCCCACTGACCTGTACTGTGACCATAGCCCTCCATACCCCTCCCATCCACGTACCAATCCAAACATCTCTGACAAGTTGAAACATTGACTTGTTTGATCTGAAATCTCTTCTGTGGCAGCAGTATGGTGCAAAGGCATTGAAATTACTATAAATGGCAAAAATAAATAATTAGTTCAATAAAAAAGGAATAAGGAGTTTGTGTGGATGGGTTCAGGGACATTTCAGAAAATTAATGGCGGAGAGGAAGAAGCTGTTCCTAAATTATTGAGTGTGTGTCTTCAGGCTCCTGTACCTCTTCCCCGATGGTAGTAATGAGAAGAGGGCATGTCCTGGTTGGTGAGGGTCCTTGGTGATAGGCTCTGCCTCTTGAGGATGTCCTCAGTGATAGACCTCTTGACTATATTGATGTCAACAGTAGGGAGTCTGTTTTTAATTCCTGGTTCAAATGGGTTTATGTAAAGGAAATTTTGTGGAGCAATCTACTTACCACACTGAGCCAGTTTCTCAATGTATGCTGGGATTACAGTCCACCGTTCTGTCTTTCAATGGTTGAGTTTCACCTCATTAAGGGGAAGAGTTATTTTAACACTGGTGATGTGATCTGTCTACAGTTCCTTGCTGCAGTTATTCCCAATAACAGTGCTGAGAACCGAGGGCCTGGGTTTTGTAACTGAAATGTCGGTGAAACCATCACCGTCATTACGTTGTGAAACCAGCAGGAACTTCATAATTTCCGCATGTGTGTCTCTGCTCGTGGAAGCTGCTGTCTGTGATCCGGTACCCCTGCACAATTGGAGAAGTGAGAGATGACTGACTCTGTAATCTGGAGCAGGGTCTCAACCTGAAGCATTGAGCTTCTTCCCCCACTGCTGCTTGACCTGCTGAGTTTCTCCAGAGTTCCTGCACACTTCTGCGGTCTCCATTCAGTTAGGCGATGAAAGCATCACATGGCTACAAACTGCAAACGACATCCACTCAGAATATCTTCCGCAAACACAAGTAAATCTGCAGGTGCTGGAATTCCATAGCAACACACACAAAATGCTGGAGGAACTCAGCGGGTCAGCTAGCATATGTGGAAAAGAGTAAACAGTTGACATTTCAGTCTAAGACTGGACAAGAAGGGGAGAAGTCAGAATCAGAAGGGGAGGGGAGGAAAAATAGGTGATAGGTGAAACCAGGGAGGGGAAAAGTAAAGAGTTGGGGTTTGATCGATAAAAGAAACAAAGGGCTGGAGGAGGGGGAATCTGACAGGAGAGGACAGAAGACTGGAAGAAGGGGATCACCAGATCGAGGTGGTGGGCAGGTAAGGAAATAAGATGAGAGAGGGAAACAGGAATGGGGAATAATGAAGGAGAGGGGCAGTTACTGGAAGTTCGAGAAATCAATGTTCATGCCATCAGGTTGGAGGCTAGCCAGATGGTATATAAGGTGTTGCTCCTCCAACCTGAGTGTGGCTCATCTTGACGGTAGAGGAGGCCATGGACTGACAGAATATCTGTCAATTGATTACATGCAATGCTTGTGAGTCTTCAGCGTGTTAAGCCACAATCCCTGCTTAATTGTATCTGTACGTAAAATAGATCATGTTGTATTTGTGAGGTACAGTTCCCTGTATAAACATTTCAGCCTCTGATGGATAATATTTATTTCTAGATATTTCAACTTTCACCCCAACTTTGACCTCTATTCAGAAGTCATATATTTGTATTTGTCTTTATTGTTTGTTTCCTGAGAGAGTCCATTAACATAATAATTGGCTTAATTAATGAGAGGACAACACGATGCCAGAAAGGGGAGAGGTGAACAACAAGGTGAACAGAGACACAGGGGACGACATCATAATACATTGAAGCAGAATTAGAGCATTTCCTGGCTGATTCATTTTCCCATTCTCCTGCCTTCTCCCTATAATTGTTGTCACCCTTACTAATCAAGAACCTATCAATCTCTGTTTGAAATATTTATGTATTTAATGAGATAGTGAAATTTATTGGGGCCCCCAAGGCCACACTGACCAGCCATCCTCTGATTTAACTCTTAGCCTAATCATGGTACAATTTACAATGACCAATTAACTTACCAGTTGGTATGTCTGGACAGTGGGAGGAAACCGGAGCACCCGGAGGAAACCCATATGGTCACAGGGAGAACAGACAAACCCCTTATAGGCAGTGACGGGAATTGAACCAGGGCTGCCTGTATTGTAAAATGTTGTGCTACCGACTGTGTTACTGTGCCACCCAGTGATTTGGCTTCCGCAACAATCTGTGGTAATGGATTCCACAGACTTACCACCTTCTAGGTAAAGAAATTGCACCTCAGCTCGGCAGTAAAGGGATGTCCGTGTATTCTGAGGCTGTGTCCTCTGGTGATAAATTCCCCTATTATTAGAAACATCCTCTCCACATCCATTTTATTTAGTCCTTTCATAACACCAGGGCGAACAGAGACATGGGGGGAACACAACACCAGGGGGAACAGAGAGACAGTCGGACACAACACCAGGGGGAACAGAGACAGTGGGACACAACACCAGGAGGAACAGAGAGACAGTCGGACACAACACCAGGGGGAACAGAGAGACAGTAGGAACAGAGACACTGTGGGACACACCAGGGGGGTACAGAGAGACAGTCGGACACAACACCAGGAGGAACAGAGACACTGTGGGACACAACTGATGCACCATCAATAACTCTCGGAGACGGGAGGCAAACGATAGGCTTTTATTAGCTGCAAGAAACCACCACACAACATCCTGGAGACTTGGGGGGTGGGGGGGAGCAGTGCCTCCAACCGCCTTTATACCGGGGTCTGTGGGAGGAGCCACAGTCAGTGGGAGGAGCCACAGGAGCAGTCAGCAGAGGGGCGTGTCCAGACAGGTATATGTAGTTCGCCACACCAGGGGAGAAACAGAGACACTGTGGGACACAACACCAAGAGGAACAGAGACACTGTGGGACACAACACCAGGGGGGAAACAGAGACACTGTGGGACACAACACCAGGGGAACAGAGAGACAGTCGGACACAACACCAGGAGGAACAGAGACACTGTGGGACACACCAGGGGGGTACAGAGAGACAGTCGGACACAACACCAGGAGGAACAGAGACACTGTGGGACACACCAGGGGGGTACAGAGAGACAGTCGGACACAACACCAGGAGGAACAGAGACACTGTGGGACACACCAGGGGGGTACAGAGAGACAGTCGGACACAACACCAGGGGGAACAGAGAGACAGTCAGACACAACACCAGGGGGAACAGAGACAGTGGGACACAACACCAGGAGGAACAGAGAGACAGTCGGACACAACACCAGGGGGAACAGAGACAGTGGGACACAACACCAGGAGGAACAGAGAGACAGTCGGACACAACACCAGGGGGGTACAGAGAGACAGTCGGACACAACACCAGGGGGAACAGAGAGACAGTCGGACACAACACCAGGAGGAACAGAGAGACAGTCGGACACAACACCAGGGGGGTACAGAGAGACAGTCGGACACAACACCAGGGGGAACAGAGAGACAGTGGGACACAACACCAGGAGGAACAGAGACACTGTGGGACACACCAGGGGGGTACAGAGAGACAGTCGGACACAACACCAGGGGGGTACAGAGAGACAGTCGGACACAACACCAGGAGGAACAGAGACACTGTGGGACACACCAGGGGGGTACAGAGAGACAGTCGGACACAACACCAGGGGGAACAGAGACACTGTGGGACACAACTGATGCACCATCAATAACTCTCGGAGACGGGAGGCAAACGATAGGCTTTTATTAGCTGCAAGAAACCACCACACAACATCCTGGAGACTGGGGGGGGGGGCGTGTGGGGGGGAAGCACACCAACCGCCTTTATACAGGGGTCAGTGGGAGGAGCCACAGGAGCAGTCAGCAGAGGGGCGTGTCCAGACAGGTATATGTAGTTCACCACAACACCAGGGGGGAAACAGAGACACTGTGGGACACAACACCAAGAGGAACAGAGACACTGTGGGACACAACACCAGGGGGGAAACAGAGACACTGTAGGACACAACACCAGGGGGAACAGAGAGACAGTGGGACCCAACACCGGGGGAACAGAGAGAGTCAGACACAACACCAGGGGGAAGAGAGAGAGTCGGACACAACACCAGGGGTAACAGAGAGAGAGTGGGAACTAACACCGGGGGAACAGAGAGAGTTAGACACAACACCAGGGGTAACAGGGAGACAGTGGGACACAACACCGGGGGAAGAGAGAGAGTCGGACACAACACCAGGGATAACGGAGACTCAGTGGGACACAACACCAAGAGGAACAGAGAGACAGTCGGACACAACACCGGGGGAACAGAGAGAGTTAGACACAACACCAAGAGGAACAGAGAGACAGTGGGACATAACACCGGGGGAAGAGACGAGAGAGAGAGAGAGTCAGACACAACACCAGGGATAACAGAGAGACAGTGGGACACAACACCAGGGGTAACGGAGACTCAGTGGGACACAGCACCAAGAGGAACAGAGAGACAGTGGGACATAACACCGGGGGAAGAGAGAGAGAGTCAGACACAACACCAGGGATAACAGAGAGACAGTGGGACACAACACCAGGGGTAACGGAGACTCAGTGGGACACAGCACCAAGAGGAACAGAGAGACAGTGGGACACAACACCGGGGGAACAGAGAGAGAGAGAGTCGGACACAACACCAGGGGGAAGAGAGACACGGAGGACAGAACACCAGAGGGAACAGAGGCACAGTGGGACACATTGGTTTATTATTTGGTATCTGGCTGTCTCTGTCCAAATCTGTATCTATCATCCGTCCTTACATGCCCTCCAGAAGGAGGTGACCTTCCTGGCCAATACTCTTGTTAATCAGTAACTAAGGGGTTGCTTTGCCACTCTCTGTCAGTTCGGACCCAATGCTACATCACAAGGTGGCTCTGAATTCAGCTGATCTTATTTAAAGACATAGCCTTTCTGTTGGGAAAGGTGGTAAATTGGGCACTTTGTTGAGAGTGTCCTGTCTGGCGTGGTACAGAAACTGCAAGGCATCGTGCAAGACCCTACAGAGGATAGTAAAAACTGCTGAGCGGATTACAGGGGTCTCCCTCCCCACTAGTTGTGACATTTACTGGGTGTTGTATACAAAGGGCACGAAGGTAAGGATCCATACCCCACTGTTGAGGATCCCTACCACCCATCCCACAATCTCTTTGACCCACTACCATCAGGAAGGAGGTACAGGAGCATCAGGACTAGGACTGCCAGACTGGGTAACAGCTTCTTCCCTCAGGTTGTGAGACTAATGAATACCCTGCCATCACCGGGGTCTCGTCACTAGGACAACGAGCTGTTTACCTGTGCTGTGCACTACGTGCATTTTGAATTATATTGGATTATTTCTGGTAATTTGTTTTATGTGCTGTGTGTGATGTACATTTAGTGTTGCACTGTGGTCTGCAGGATCACTGGTTTATTTGGTTGTATATGTACAATGAGTTTACAACGAACCTGAACCTGAACTTGAAGGGCCCCAGTTCCTTGAACTGGAAACATTTCTCTTTAATGCCAAGTCATCCACTTGCCATCTCTCACTCAATGTCAACAAGACCAAGGAAGTGATTATAGATTTCAGGAGAGGGAATCCAGAGGTCCATGAACCAGTAATCATTGGAGGATCAGGGGTGGAGAGGGTCAGTATCTTTAAATTCATGGAGGTCACTATCCCAGAGGACCTGTCCTGGACCCGTCATATAAATATAATAGCAAAGAAAGCACAACAGTGCCTCTACTTCCTCAGAAGTCTGCGGAGACTCAGCATGTCATCGAAAACCTTGGCAAACTTCTATAGATCTGTGGTGGAAAGTGTGCTGACTGGCTGCGTTATGGCCTGGTATGGAAACACCAATGTCTTTGAATGGAAAATCCTACAAAAGGTAGTGGATTCGGCCCTGTATACCACAGGTAAAGCCCTCCCAACCATTGAGCACATCTACATGAAATGTTGCCGTAGGAAAGCAGCATCCATCATCAGAGATCCTCATCACCCAGGCCATGCTCTTTTCTCGCTGCTGCCATCAGGTAGAAGGAACAAGTGCCTCAGGACTCACACCACCAGGTTGAGGAATAGTTACTACCTCTCAACCATCAGGTTCTTGAACAAAAGGGAATAACTCCACTCCGTTAAGGACTCAGTTATATTGTTTTTTCATGCTTGTTATTTATTACTGTTTATTTATATCTCCATTTGCACAGTTTATTTACAGTTACCAGTTCCTGATGTTTGCAGTTACTGTTCTATAGATTTGCTAAGTACTGTATGCCTGCAGAGAAAGAATCTCAGGGTTGTATGTGGTGGCATGTATGTACTCTGGTAATAAAACTTTACTTTGAACTTTTGTGTGAACACACTGATGCTTTATTCAGTAAGCAAAGATTATTCCCTATTTCAGGCTGAATGAACAGATGCTCGATAACATCTGGTTGACATGGAGAACTGACCAGAACTGAGGGACGAGAAATTTAACAACACCTTGGGGTCCTCATTGTTACTGATCCTCCTGGTCTGAGTGAGAGACCTGCACCGTGGAAGTAAGGATTGGATTGGAGAGGACAGACAACAGACAAGACTGGACTCAATGTAAATACTTAAGTCCATTTGAACTTATTGTTGACCTTAGGCAGTATGGTTTTAGATTTTCAAATTATTAAATGGCAGAAATGAATATTTATGCTCAAGTAACATGTTAGGCTTTTGTAGGTTGTTTTTAATTAATAACATAGTCAGTTTACGTGGAATTCTGTATAAGCTAATGAATGCCGAGAGATTTGTATAGCCTCCCACAACTATTGAGAGGTTTGGTTTAATCAGGGACTCAGACTTGCTGGCCTTTGCAGAGGTAATATTATGGGTAGAATAGGTCCATCTCCTTATGTCTTTAGGTGATTACTGGGACCCTGACCTTCAACTCTCCTCTAAACTCTGTCCTTGAGCTCGTGATCACAGCTTGAGAGAATGTCAGGGCTGCACACTTTACACAGAAAGCTGTTTCAGGGATCATGTTCCTTCCACACAACAGAATTGCCGTACTGTCATAACTATGAAGTGGAAATGCAAAGCAGGACTGACAGGTGCGCCTCAGCTATCTAGTATAATCACAGGAGATGCTTGTAGGTTTTGTGGACTAACTTTGTGAATCCCTACATTTGGCTCTGGTAAGGATCTGTTAAATGATATAACCTGTGTTTGTTCTGTGAGTTTAAGAGCTGATTCATGTTTCGGCATTGCTTTGGAACTGTGGTCAGGCAGGCAACATGGGGATTGGACCAGCAGTGGATCTGAGGAAGAGAATCAGCCATTGGCCAAGTATTCCTGCTTCCTCTCTCTCTGCTTCCATAGAACCTAAAGCCGAAATGCTGCCTGTCCCTCTCAGTGTTTCCAGCACCTTTTTTATTTCAGGTTTTCAGAATCTGCGGTTTATTTATTTGTTTTTTGTTTTCATCTTCAGTTTTCGGAATCTGCAGATTTTTACCTGTACACCATGTTTATATTTCAGGTTTCCAGAATCTGCAGATTTTTTTCTTTGTATTTTCTGTTTTTATTTCACGTTTCCAATATCTGAAGATATTTGTTTGTATTCTGTTTTTGTTTCAAGTTTCCAGAATCTGCAGCATTTTGCTTCACACTGGCAGGCTCCATTTGTACAACTCAAAGGATTTTGTCCTATCTTGTTGGCTTTCAAAGTTGTGCATTAATTTGGTTGGTGAATAGCTGTGTAGAGGCTCCTAGCATCATAGTCCTAGAAAAGTTCAGCACAGAAACAGGCCCTTTGGCCCTTCTAGTCCATGCCGAACCATGGCCTGCACCCCTCCATAGCCCTCCCATCTAGGTACCTATCCAAACATTTCTTTAAAAATGAAATTGAGCTAGCATGCAGTCACGATCCTCTGAGTGAAGAAATTTTCCCTCATGTTCTGCTTAAACTTTTCACCTCAAGTTGCAGTCCCACCCAACCTCAGTGGAAAAAGCCTGCTTGCATTTACCCTATTTACACCTCTCATAATTTTGTATACTTCTGTCAAATCTCCCCTCAGTCTTCTATGTCTGAAGGAATAAAGTTCTAACCTATTCAATTTTTGCTTGTAACTCAGGTCCTCCAGCCCCAACAACAAGGTTGCAAATTTTCTCTGAACTCTTTCAATCTTATTTACATCTTTCCTGTAGGAAAACTGTTCTGCAAGTTTAAGAGCTAGCTCATGTTCCTGCATTGCTTTGTAAGGTAGTCAGGTAGGCAACACGGGGATTGGACCAGCGGTGGATCTGAGGAAGAGAATCGACTGTGTGGCCAACAGCTTCTGCTTCCTCCCTCAGCTTCTGTTGTACATAGAACATTACAGCACAATACAGGTCCTTTGGTGCACCATGTTCTGCCAGTCTTTAAATCAAACTAAGCCCTCCCTCTGGTATAGCACTCCACGTTTCTATCATCCATGTACCTATCTAAAATTCTGCTAAATGCCTCTAATGTATCTGCCTCTAACACCACCCCGGCACTACATTCCACACACCCAACTCTCTCTGTGTGAAAAGCCTGCCTCTGGTACCCCCCCCCCCCCCCAACCAAACATTCCTTAATATTATGCCCTCTTTCATTAGCCATTTCCCCTGGGAAAAGGTCTTTGGCTGTCCACTCAATCTATGCTTCTTATCTTATACACCTCTATCAAGTCACCTTTCATTCGCTTTCACTCCAAAGAGAAAAGCCCTAGCTTCCAGTTAATAAATTCAAATTTAGAGAGGAACTCGGAATAGACCACCATTCTGACAATGGCCGTTGACCTGAAATGTTGACTGTTTCACTTTAGGTTCTGTCCAAAATGCTCAGTGTTCCCAGCTTTGCTTTTTATTATGGAAAGGGAAACTTGAGTTGATGATTCACCATGATCCTGGCCCCGAAGTGTTAATTGTTTTTATTTACGAGATGCTGCCTGTCTGTCTGTGTGCTTCCAGCACCATTTCTGTTTCAGGTTTCTAGAATATGCAGCTTTTTATATGTACCCTCTGTTTTTGCTTCCGGTTACTAGAAACTGCAGTTTATTTATTTGTATTGTTTTTATTTCAGGTTTCCAGAATCTGCAGACTTTGAGTTGTATTCACAGTTTTTGTCTCAGGTTTCCAGAATCTGCAGACACTTTACTTGTATTCTCTGGTTTTATTTCAGGTTTTCAGAATCTGCAGACTTTGATTTGTATTCAGTTTTTGACATCAGGTTTCCAGGAATGGCAGATCTTTGCTCCACATCAGAATTTCTAAAAGTCAAAGGATTTTGTGCTATCTGTTTGGTTTTTAAAGCTATGCATTAATTTGGTGGGTGAATAGCTGTGTAGAGGCTCCTCATGTAACTTGTATTTGGATTCAGCTAGAAGGTTTTGCATACAGTGTCTTGCATACAGTATCCAGACCCCATTACAATCAGGGATTTAACTGAGAATTTTTATTTGCAAATCACATGCTACTTTTTTCCACAGGAGATGTCAGCAGTTCAAAAGTATTCACCCCCTCCCCCAGTGAGTAGTTGAACCTCCTCTTGCATCTACTACTGCCAGTAGTCTTTTTGGATAAATCTCAATTAGCTTTGCACAATATGCTGGAGCAAGATTTGCTAATTCCTCCTTGCTAAATTGCTCAAACTGGGCCAGGTTAGTTGGGGAGCAGCAGTGGACAGCAATCTGATGACTTGCCAGAAGTGTTCGATTAGGTTAAGATTTGGACTCTGACTGGGCCACTCAAGGACATCAATTTTCTTCATTTTAAGCCACTCTGCGGTTTCTCTGGCAGTGTGCTTTGGGTCATTGCCCTGCTGAAAGACAAACTTATTCCCCAGTTTAAGCTTTCTGGCAGAGACTATCAGTTTTTATTCAGGATCTTTCTGTATTTAGCGGCATTCATCTTCCCATCAATCCTGACCAGATTTCCAGTCCAATCTGTTGAACAGCATCCCCATAGCACGATGTTACCTCTACCATGATTTACAGTAGGGATGGCATTACCCAGCTTATGTGCAGAATTAGATTTACATCACACATTACTAAAAAAAAAAAGCACATCTTTGCCTGTAAGGACTTTGCAAAGTATCATTTAGAAGATACTGTAAATATGTGGAAGAAAGTCTTGTGGTTGGATGAGACTAAGGTGGACTGTATTGGCCTCAACACCAAGTGTTGCATATTGTGAATGTCTCCATTCATCATGGAGGCATTCACCTGCTCCAGTTAACAATAAATCAAACCCTCGCTAATCGAAGTGCTCAGCTTCTGAACTGGTGATGGTGCATGGTTGAGAGACCCTGGGGTTGTCTCTGCCTGGTGCTGCTCTTTAAGTCTGAGCATCAGTTTTAATTTTCTCTTAAAACTGCATTTGAAAACTCAAAGTGAAATATGTTTCGCCTTCCATTTACATTGTGTTGAACAAAATGACCAAAATCGCTTCTGAGAAATGTTTCTGTAGATATAAAGATTAAAATCTCTGTGACAACATTTGTTTCAAGTTTTCATGTGTTCATTGGATTAGATTACACGTACATTGAAACATTCATTATTTTCATCGATGACCAACACAGTCCAAGGATGTGCTGGGGGCAGCCCACAAATGTTACCACACTTCTGGCACCAACATAGCATGCCCACAACTTACTAACCCTACTCCATATGCCTTTGGAATGTGGGAGGAAACCAGAGCAACTGGAGGGAACCCACATGGTCATAGGGAGAACATGCAAACTCCTTACAGACAGCAGCCAGAATTGAATCGCTGATCACTGTAAGCATTGCCCTAATCCCTATGCCATGGCAAGTCATTCTGCTTGCTTCTGGACACCATTTATTGTTTGAAGGAGGAAGGTTATATTGAATATTCTTTTGCCCTTTGAATGCCAGGTCAGGTTTACAAGACCTTCACCTTCACGCTGCAGACCATGACACTCAGGGACTTGTGATAATATTACTCTGTGACAGTATGTGGTATTGTGTTGTATGGTGTGTGTGACTATCTGTACTGCTTTTTGCATCTTGGCCCTGAAGGTACGGTGTTTTGTTTGGCTGTATATATGTGCATGGCTGAGTGACAATAAATTAGCACTTATTCTCTCAGAGAAGGTGGGACTAGTGTAATACTTTCTCCATGAAAACTGCTGACCAATTCCCACCACATGATCAACATTCATAAGCAGTCCCTAATGTTCTGTGGAGAGGGTGTTAGACACCGACGTGTACACAGGCATAGGAATTAATTCAGACCGACTGACTCACCTGATCCTCTGCCATCACCCAACATCAAATGGGAAGCAGTGATTCAACATGGAAATATCGCCCAGTTACCCCGCACTGCCCAGAAGGTGGCAATGGCAAACCACTTCTGTAGAAAGATTTGCCAGGAACAATCACAGCACGAGATGATGACCCCCAAACACCACTGCTGAATCAGGAAGTGAGCTCGATAAGTAAACCAGGGCTTTTGCTTCATCTACTGAAAAGCTGATTGTTTTAAATTTATTGCATTTTAATAAGTTAATACAACACTGTAATTAGCTTCCTATGGAAAGCTTTTCATTTGCTATCCATAGAACAAAATTGAACACATTCTGGTTAAAAAAGTGGAGAAATGAAAGTGAGAATGAAAATATTCACGATGATTGTTTTTTTAAAAAAACTGCTTGGGACAAAGTTGTTTTTGAATAAAGCAGAGTTAGAGTCTTGTACTCCAAATCCCAATATAAATTTTGAATCTTCAGAAACAAAGATGCTCTTCAGCAAGCCTCACACGATGCCCGTGTAGCATTACGGTGTGCATTGTCTGTAGTACCGTGCTTGAGATTCAATATAATCCTTGATCTTGGCTACTTTACTCTGATAGTCTTCTAGCTGTGCAGACTTGCTCTCCAGTTGCTTGGTTCCCAGTGCAAGTTTCTGTTCAGTTGCTAAAATGAAAGCACATTCACAGCGTCATCAAAAGATCCCGAACAAGGGCCATTGTATGAGACACTGCAATGTCAACTGGATGAGGTAAACCAGTGTAAACATGGCCTTCACTTTACTGACCATACAATTCGCTGCTTCACAGTATGGAACCCAACTTAATTTCATAAAACTCAGAACAGTACAGTGCCAAGCCCCTCAGCCCACAACATCTGTGCTGACCACAGTGCAAGTTAAACTAATCTTCTGCTTGCACATGATCCACACCCCTTCAGGTTCCTGTGTTTATGTGAACTGAGGCAAGGAGGAATTTCTTTAGCCAGAGGTTGGTGAATCTGTGGAATTCATTGCCACAGACAGCTGTGGAGGCCAAGTTATCGGGTATATTTACTTATTTACAGAGATACAGTGCAGATTGAGCCCTTTAAGCTGCAGCACCCAGCAACCCCTGATTTAACCTTAGCCTAAACACGGGACAATTTACAATCACCAATTAACTTACAAACCAGTGGACAGTGGGAGGAGACCGGAGCACCCGGAGGAAACCATACAGTCACAAGGAGAATGTACAAACTCCTCACAGACAGCAGTGGGAATTGAACCTGGGTCGCTGTTACTATACAGTTTTGTGCTAACCACTACACTACTGTGCTGCCCCTAAGTTCTTGATTAGTAAGGGCATCAGAGGTTACGGGCAGAAGGCAGGAGAATTGGGTTGAGGGGGGAATATAAATCAGCCGTTCTTCTAAACTCCAGTGAGCCATCAAATGGGCCTTATACATTAACCCTTTCAGTTCTGGGACAAGTTTTGTGAACTTTCTCTGCACCCCTCCCCAATGCCAGCACATCCTTTCTTAGATAAGGACCCAAAATTCTCCAATACTCCCAAGTGTAGTCTGACCAATGCCTTAATAAAGCCTCAGCATCACACATTCTCCATTCAAAACCTCCTTGGCACCAAAGGTGGCATGAAAAAACTTGAGACACCAACGAAAGGTGAGAGTGAGAGACATGAGATTGCCCTTTGTGATGCCCCTCCCAATGGTGAGATCTCAGTGACCATTTGCCACCCACACTCAGTCTGCCGAAGCCCATTTGACATTCTGCCCCTCCCATATTAAGAGGAGAGGCTGATCTCCTCTCTCTGGATCTTCTGCCCCTCCTAGGAACTTGTTGGAATTAGAACAGGAGTGCATTAGTACTGACCTGCCTCCGAAGAGGAGAGGTGGCTTCAACAGACAAGAGCTTGGAACAAACTGAACTCTGCCATTGCTTCCAAGTACACTAGAGTGGAATTTGCAACAACACAGACTTTCTCCACCATTGGAGTCTCTCCTGACACATCCCCTCTGTAAATATTCATCCAATTTCGTGATTTCAAGGCAGTTACTTACTTTTAATCATTGCCATGAACTCCTCATACTTTTTAAGGTTCTGTCCAGCCTCAACTTTAATCCGGTTGACTCGCTCCATTAGGTCCTTCGGGAGAGCTTCCGGAACCTTATTTCGAAGTTTTTCATACTCAGCAAGGAGAAGTTTCAGATCCTGGGGAAGGAACACATTGGAAACGGTGACACGCTGCCGTACTGGGTCGCACACGACACATTTGTGCAAGACAGTTCTTTTGTCATTCTCCAGCACACAGGAGAACAAATTGATTGTTACTCCAGATCCACAAAAGCACAGCCTCAGAATACAGGGACATCCACTTACAGTGACAATGAGGAGGAATTTCTTTAGCCAGAGCCACAAAAACACAATTAGCATATAGAATACAATAAGAAACAATAAATTTAAAGATAAAAGCAATCCTATAAAACATTGTACAAGTAACTTATATACTGTACACAGACTGGTAAAGTGACACCGTGTATGTAGTGGTGGTTGGGCTGGTGGGATGGGTGAATTAGCCTGACAGCTTGGTGGAAGGAACTGTTTTTGAGTCTGGTGATCCTGGTGTGGATGCTACATAGTCTCTGAGCCCTGATGGGAGTGGGACAACCAGTCCATGATCCTTCATGATGTTGCTGGCCTTTTTCTGGCACCTTTCTGTATCTATGTCCTTGATGGAGGGTAGGGTGGTGCAGGTGTAGTGTTGGGCAGTTTAAACTACCCATTATAAAGCCTTCCTGCCTGTCACAGTGCAGTTTCCACACCATGCTGTGGTGCTGCTTGTTAGGATGTTCTCCACTGTGCCTTTGTAGAAGGTTGCGAGTACTGGTGTACATAGTCCAGCTCGCTTCAGCCTCCTCAGAAAGCAGAGGCACCAGTGACCTTTCTTGACTGTATAGAATGTGTTCTGGGACCGTGAGAGAACTTGTGTTCTGCCTAGTCCAATTGAACTGCACCTGGACCACGTCCCATTCCTTCCATCCATGTACCTATCCAAACTTCTCTTAAACGTCGCAATCAAACCCACATCCAACATCTGCCGCCAGCTTGTTGCAACTCTCTTACCACCCTCTGAGTAAACAAGTTCTCCTTAGGCTCCCCTTAAATACTTCTCCTTCTCCCCCCTAAACTATGACCTCTAGATCTAGTCTCTCCCAACCTCAGTCTGCTTGTATTTCGTTATCATGTGCCGTGTCATATGACATGGGTGAACAAGGTCTTTTCATGACCGTGTTCTTGGCAAATTTTTCTACAGAAATGGTTTGTCATTGCCGCCTTCTGGGCAGTGTCTTTACAAGACGGGTGACCCCAGTCATTATCAATACTCTTCAGAGATTGTCTGCCTGGTGTCAGTGGTCACATAACCAGGACTTGTGATCTGCACCGGCTGCTCATACGACCATCCACTGCCTGCTCCTGTGGCTTCATGTGACCCTGATCAGGGGTTAAGCAGGTGCAACACTTTGCCCAAGGGTGACCTGCAGGCTAGCGGAGGGAAAGAGCACCTTACACTTCCTTTGGTAGGGATGTATCTCCACCCAGTGACCCATTTACCCTATCTATAACCCTCATTATTTTGTTTACCTCTATAAGATCTCCCCTCATTCTCCTACACTCTAGGGAATAAAGTCCTAACCTATTCAACCTTTCCCCATAACTCAGGTCCTCAAGTCCAGCAACATCCTTGTACATTCTCTCTGCACTATTTCAACATTATTTACACCTTTCCTGTAGAACTGCACACAATCCTCCAAATCAGGCCTCAACAATGTCTTATACAACTTCAAAGTAACATCTCCAGAAGACAACAGACTGGCAGCTGATGACAAATCAGCTGGCTGTGGGATTTTGCAGTGCAAAAGTGTCTGATGACATTACGACAACACGTCATGAATACTTCACAGCAACAGAGCTGTTAGAATGGATTCAAAAAGCACTTTTGAAATGCAAGATGGCTTTGACAGAGCAGTTACAATTGAAACCTATCGAATGTTGAAAGGCCTCGAAAGAATGGATGTGGAGAGGTTGTTTCCTATAGTGGGGGAGTCTCGGACCAAAGGCAGAGCCTCAGAACACAGGACGTCCAATTAGAGTGGAGATGAGGAGGGATTTCTTTAGCCAGAGACTGGTGAGTCTGTGGAATTCGTTGCCACAGGCGGCTGTGGAGGCCGAGTCTTTGGCTGTGATGATGTTGACTCAGGCCGGAGAGGCCAGCGCCGGGTATTTTCACGCCTTACAAGGCGCGGAACGAAAGACTGTGTGGCACGCCACTCCACACACAGACACTATGCAGTAATTTTCTTTATTTTACGAGCTCAACACTCAACCCGGCACGGATGGAAAACGTACTTGGGAATGGCCTGACTGGATTCAAACCCGGGAACCTCCGTTCCGGAGTCCGGCATTGATGTCACTGCACCACCAGCTGAACCTAATTTGGGTATTTTTAAGGCAAAGGCGGATAGATTCTTGATTGGTCAGGGTATGAAGGGATGAGGGGAGAAGGCGGGAGACTGGCGCTGAGAGGGAAATGGATCAGTCATGATGATATAGTAGAGAACTACCAACAGTAATTTCTTTTTAAACACACACACAGTGGTGGGTTTCTGGAACACACTGGTAGTAGCTGATAAAACAGAGACTTCTAAGAGATTCTGACAGTCACGGCAGGATATAGAGATGAAACTAGGTAATGGGCTGTGTAGGAAGGAAGTGAGAAGATGTCCGAATATAAAGGTGTGGGGGTGGGGGAAAGATGTCCGAATTTAAAAAAGGCATCCTCCCTCCCCCCCCCCCCCCCCCCACCTTCCTTCTCAGTCCTGAAGAAGGGTCTCGACCCGATACATTGACTGCTTACCGTTTTCCATAGATCCTGCCTGGCCTGCAGAGTTGCTCCAGTATTTTGTGTGTGTTGCTCTGGATTTCCTGCATCTGCAGACTTTTCTCATGTTTGTCGAAGAGAGTGTTAGACTACGACAACACACACAAGATGCTGGAGGAACTCAGCAGGCCCGTTAGACTAGTCCTGGAGTAGGTTTACATCGGACAACAGATCCTAGAACACACTGCCGGGGATGGAGATACAGGCTGACACAACAGAGACATTTAAGAGACTCTTAGATAGTCTCAAGATGGGTATGGAGAGTTATAGAGATGAAAACAGGTTATGGGCTGTGCAGGAATGAAGTGTCAGACTGCTCCTGGAGAAGGTTTATATGGCCAGGCCCAGCATTGTGGGCTGAAGGGCCTGTGCTGTAATGTTCTCTGTTGTTTGAAAGCTGATTAGTTTTTATGAACACCTACCCGCTGTGCCTCCTCCCCTGTGTCATGTGCATTATTAGCACTCCTGTCCAGCTCCTGGGCCTTCCGCCTATTTGCCTTGTTCTGTGTCAGCAGGCCGTTGATCTGACCAGTGAGGCCTCTCAGTCGTGCAGTCATGTCCTGCAGGCTGGTCTCTGTACCCACCAGCTTGTCGTCGGTCTGTAGAACACAGCAAACCGTTACCACGATAGGCAGTAATGTACTTTATTTTATGTATTACTGAGCACAACAATGAATAGTGACAGTAAACCTGTCAGATTTGTTGTAATCGGATAATCAGATCGTCACAGCACACAGAAAGCTTTGGGTGTCAACTAACTCCCAAATATACACCCACACATTTCTTGCAGTGCACCATCTTTATCCCAGCGAAAAGGAAGCAAAAACCAGAGGGAACAGACTTAGGGTGAGAGGGGAAAGATTCTAAAAGGACTGGTGGGTATGTGGAACAAGATACCAGAGGACGTGGGAGAGGTGAGTACAATTATAAATTTTTAAGAGACAATCTGTCGAAGGAAATCAGCAGGTCAGGTAGCATCTATGTGTGTGGAATGGTGGGGGGAGAGAGGGGAGAAATTGTCAACTTTCTGGGTTACACCCCCACATCAGGACTGAGAGTGGGGCAGGGAGAAAGGACTGGAAAGGGGGAGCGGTGAGACAAGATGACAGCCATTGTGGCTCCAGTTAGGGGAGGGGAGGAATGAAGTAGGAAGATGTTTTGAGGTTCAAATTGCAGTAATACATTTCATTTTCATGTTTTATTTTATTGAGATACAGCAATCCCGATTTAATCCTAGCCTAACCATGGGACAATTTAAAATGATCAATTAACTACCAACCAGCAGTGGGAATTGAACCCTGGTCGCCTATACTGTAAAGCGTTGTGCTAACCAGGACACTACCACGCCGAGCTACCTATGGCAGCTGTACCTTGAACATTGCAATTCTGACAGTCACATTACAGGAGTGATGTGGAGGCTTGGGAGAGGGTCCCGAAGAGGTTCACCAGGATGCTGCCTGGATTAGAGAGCGTGAGCTAAACAGGGAGCAGGACAAACTTCCCCTGGACCGTCAGAGGCTGAGGGGAGACCTGACAGAATTTTATAAAATTACAATGGGGTAGACAGTCAGAATTTTTATCCCCCAGGGCACAAATATCAGGCATTAGAGGATACAAGTTTAAGATCAGAAGAGAAAAATTTTGAAAGTGATATGTGGGTCAAGTTTTTTTTATTATTAGACGCATACAGATACACGCAGAGTGGTGGGCGCTTGGAACGTGTTATGCGCTGCCAAGGTTGGTGGTAGAAACAAATACGATAGGCGTGTTTCAGAAGTTTTTGGATTGGCACCGGAATATTCAGGGGATGGATAGATATGCGTCACACAGAGAGCTCAATTTGGCATTGTGTTCAGCACAGACACGGTGGGCTGAAAGGCTTGTTCCTGTGCTGTTCTGTGTAGTATGCAGATTAAAGGTCGGTTGTCAATAGAACCCCCTGCTCTGAATGGGCTATCTATTGCACTGACAGGGGACCTCCTTAAGTCAAAGGAGACTGGCCTGGTGAGATACTGTACAGTCCGATTTGTACGATTCACTGACTGAAGGAGTTGGAATTAACTCACCTCTCTGACGCGATCCTGCGTAGAGGTGATGGCCTCTGTGATGTCATCGATCTTGTTGTTCACCTTGCTCAGGGCATTGTCAGCATCTTGCAGAGCATTGCGAGCTTCACCGACATTATCCTTCACTTCATTAGCTCGTTCCCTGCGGCACAGCACAAGGGGTCACAGAAAAGGACCAATTTAAATCGACTGCAGCTTCATTCAAAGAGAGAACTGAACACAGAAAAGTACAGGTTCTTCATCCCATGATGTTACGCCAGCCTTTTAACCTACTCCAAGGTCAATCTAAGCCTTCCCTCCCACATAGCCCTCCATTTTCCTATCCTGGATGTGCCTGTCTGAGAGTTTCTTACATCTCCCTAATGTATCTGCCAATACAACCACCTCTAGCATATGGTCCACACACCCGCCACTCTCTGTGTAAAATAACTTATCTCCAAGCCTGTGCTTTCCTTAAAATTATTCCCTCTGGTATCAGCCACTTCCACCCTGGGGAAAAGTCCCTGACTGTCCACCTGATCTATGCCTCTTATCATCCTGTACACTTCTATCAAGTCATCTCTCACCCTCCTTTACTCCAAGGAGGAAGCCCAAACTCGCTCAGCCTTTCCTCGTAAGATGTGCTTTCTAGTCCTGGTAAACTGCTGAACCGATCTGTTG
Organism: Hemitrygon akajei; assembly: GCF_048418815.1. NCBI lineage: Eukaryota > Metazoa > Chordata > Chondrichthyes > Myliobatiformes > Dasyatidae > Hemitrygon > Hemitrygon akajei. The sequence continues at coordinate 48,381,594 of NC_133150.1, read as the reverse complement.
GGACAGCAGGATAGAAAGGCCTTTTCTAAATATCCCCACAATACAGTGACGGTAAATGGATGGGAAAGATTTGGGGGGTGGGGGGAGGTTGTGGGCCAAATGGGACAACTAGAACACACACAAACTGCTGGAAGAACTACAAGACAGGTACCCTGTCAGCATGAATAAAGTTGGCCCAAAGGGCCATTTCCATGGGCGAAGGGGGTAATATATTTGACAATGGACTTAACTTTAGATGCAACATTATTTATTTTATGGAGATACAGCGTGGAATGGGTCTTTCTGGCCCTTCAAACCACACTGCCCAGCACCTCCCGATTTAACCCTAGCCTAACCACAGGACAATTTACAATGACCAAACCTGTATGCCTTTAGAAAACCCAGAGGAAACCCACGCGGTCACAGGGAGAACTCTCTACAGAGGGCACCAGAATTGAACTCCGAACTCTGAGTTAACCGCTACACTAGCGTGGTGTTTCTACAACCACATCTTAATTCATTTCAGATCACTTATAAATTGGGACAAGAGCAATGTTCCTAAATACTCCTCTAAAAGAGAGATGGTTGGAAACACAGGAACATTCACAACGACTTTGATGCAGGAACTCATTGGCTGATATCAGACTGAAAGGGTTGTTCCCCACCACACAGTCCCACTACCTGGCTCTCTGTGCTTCATTAAGCAGGGCCTTGGCTATTTCAACATCCTCCTGGGTATCCGCCAGGATGTCGGTGACGTCAGGAAGGCTGGCTGCAATGTTGCGCAAGGTGTTGATCTTGCTTCGGATTGTGGCGGCGTCCGTGGGCAGCCTGAGCGACAGAACGCTCTCACTGATCCTCTGAATTTCATCTGGGTCGGCCTGGGCTGCTGTAAGATTCAAGTTGTGTGCGACTTATTAAAAGGTTCGAGGAAGTAAACTGGACCACCTGACAAGGATGCCTACAGTGGCATTCTTGATTTTAATATAAATACGTTAAAATATGGTCACAAAATCAATTGTCACTGCCTCAGAGGCAGAACTTTCTGAGAAGGTCACTGTGTGACTCGAGTGATGGGGGTACGGAACTAGTGCCTATGGTTAGGGTCCTGAGACACACCAGTTCAAATTCCTTTTAGCAGATATTGTTTAAATTCGGTTGATAATCAGAATTTTTTTTTAAAAAGTCAATAATTGTCAAAAATTGTTCACCAGCTTCCTTTAGCCCAAACCAGCCTGGTCCAATGGAAACCGACATTGGATCACAAACTCATTCATGTGGTGTAATAATTTATTTTATTAATTACTTTATTTATTTAGAGATTTAGGGCGGAACAGGCCCTTCTTGCCCAGTGAGCTATGTCGTCCAGCCTAATTTAACTGATTTAATAACCGCCTAATCACGGGACAATTTACAATGACCAATTAACCTATTAACCACTATGTCTTTAATTGAAATCAACACTGGATCACTGACTTATTCCTGTGACATAATAATCTACTTCAGTGGTAACTATATGCGGAAGGACGAATCTCAGGGTTGAATACTACATACGTACTGTGTACTGGACAACAAAGATTATGCTTCCTGAATACTTTTGGGTGTATCTTATGGATTTTAGGCTGCTGATCATTAAAATTACCATTGAATTTCTCTATCACGCACCATTAAAAATTGCTTATATTTGTTATTTCAATTCATGATTCATGTCAATTCAAATGTTGCACACAATGTAAACTGAAACCATGAAGTGTAACATGTCACTAAAGATTCATTTTCTGCATTCCCATTTAGACTCTTCCCTGCAAACCTTGGTGCTGTTAGTGATGAGCACGGTGAAAGGTTTCACCAGGACATTGCGGTCATGGAGAAACAGTATCAGGACAACTAGAATCCATCAATGTCGGCTGATTATTGTTGGGCACTTAAGCAAGAAACCTCAGACACCGAGTACAAATGAAAATCATCAACGAAACATTTTTAGTTTAGTCGAACTCTTGCAAAGCGTCACATCTGGTATGCAATTAAATGCATTATATTCAGTAAAAGTTAATTTCTTGTTTCTCCAAATTCCTACATGATACAATTAGTCTGAAATTATATTTGTGTTCAGCTACAAGTGGTCTATCATAAGCAAATAAAAATTCTGAGGAAGCAACACTTTCAAAAAAATTTGCAGTCCATCCAGTATAATAAATAAATGTACTTTGCATCTTTATTTGCTTAAATATCATAGATATTGTCTTTATTATGGTACAAGCAGATAAAATGTGGGACCATATATTTGCAAAATTCTTATCCGCTTGTTTAAATAGTTCCCTATCCTTATCAGGGTGGTGCAGTGGAGGTGTAAGGCTCTACCAAAGGAGGTGTAAGGCACTCCTTTCCTCCGCCAGCCTGCAGGTCACCCTTGGGGAAGGTGTAGCACCCGCTTAGCCTCCGATTGGGTCACGTGAAGCCATGGGAGCGGGTGGTGAAGTATTCTACACAACATGAAGACAATCCCCAGCACCATGTATAGAAAGCAAAACTCCAATACTTGCAAGAGAAATGTCTTTCTACCAGCTACCTACGTAGTTTTGTTATATTAGCTCTTCCTGTGCCAGACACACAAATAGGTATCGTGGTTGGTGGATGAGTTTGTATGCACACTGCCTATGCCCCTGTCAATAGAGTTCTGCCTCGAACGCAGAACACTACAGCCCCATACAGGCCCTTCGACCCACAATATGGTGCTGACTTTTTAAACCTACTCCAAGAACAACCTAACCCTTCCCACCTGCATAGACCTCATCATGTGCCTTTTACAGACAAGAATAATTAGTTAAAATTGACTAAAATTTTAAGAAACTGCTCACTTGTCAGAAAGTCTTTGATTTGACCGATGAGGTTCTTGATGTTTGCGAGGTTATTTTGCATCTGATCCTTGGCAGAGACAACTCGATTTGTCAGACCTAAGGCAGTGTCCTTAATCTCTTGAGCCATTTGTTCAGTATCTTCGAGCTGAAATAAAGCACAGGATATCTTGGTTCACACACAGCCTAGTATCAGTGTTCAGACCACTATACTTAAAGACAGCTAGTCACATCCAGCCCTCAGAATTGTTAGGTAGATTCAGTCAGTGAAAGCATTGTACAAGACACTGGTGAAACTGTACTGGAATATTGCGTACAGTTTTGGTCACCTCGTTATAGGAAAGATGATATTAAACAGGAAGGAATTACAAGAATGTTGCCAGGACTTCAGGTACTGAGATACAGGGAGGGGTTGGGAAGGCTAGAACTTTATTCCTTGGTGTGCAGGAGTCTGAAGTGATCTTACAGAAGCAACAGGATTATGGAAAGGGCAAATCTACTCAGTCTTTTTCTCCAGGGAAAGGGAATCAAAAATTAGTTGCAAACATTTAGGGCAGGTAATTTGGGGTCCACTTGCTTAATGATATTGTTCCATGGCATAAAAAAGGCTTGGAATCCCCGAAGCGAAGGGGAAGATGTTTTAAAAAGGGACAACGTTCACCCAGAGGGTGGTGGGTATGTGGAACGAGCTGCCCGCTGAAATAGTTGAGGCAGGTACATTAACAACATTTGAAAGACGCACGGACAGGAAAGGGCTGAAGGGCTGGTTTCTGTGCTCTACTCTATTCCATGCTGGGTGGGGGGGCAGGGTGTTTACTGTGGGATCTCCGTCCTGCGCTGTGGAGAGCCTCATGTACATATCAAGTTTCAGAAAGCAGGTGGTAACCACAACAGATCAAAAGGGCAGCTGGATGGTTCAGATTTCTGGGGGTTGTAGGGGGGTCTCACTCTCCAGAGCAAGGGTTCTTAATGGTATTGGTCCATGGCATAAATAAGGTTGGGAACACCTGGCTTAGAGGGATAGGGGCCAAATGTGACCCAACAAGACTAGCTGAGATGGACTCCTTGCTTGGAATGAATCAGTTGAGCAAAAGGGCCAGTTTTAGGGCTCCAGGCCTCTGTGATTTTACACCAAATGACTTGCACCGAAGAACTAAGAGAGCATTGAACAAAATGGTTTACTGAGCAATGTCAGTTCCAAACAATCTACAAACCCAGCTTACCTTCCGAGAGAGTTCTGCAATCCTGTTGGTGACACCTGGGATGGAGGTACTTCCTCTCTCAGCGTCTTCAATCGCTTTCCGTGCCAGCTGAAGAGCACCCTGGCAGCCACGGCCCTCACAGAACTCCGGGCATAGCTCTCCCACGCATTGCTCTGCAGTGCAGGGCTCTTTCCTGGAGCCACCACAGACCTACAGGAAAGGTCAGACATGTATTTTACACACTGCTATCATGGTTCAAATGGTCACCTACCGAATATTGAGCAGACATGGAGAGAATCTTTCCAATAGTGGGAAATGCTAGGAACAGAGAGCACGGCATCCCTTTAGAACAGAGATGGAGATGAATTTGGTTAGGTTTTATAACTTCAAAATATTAAACTAATTCAAAGGAAAGCGAGAGAGAATATACAACACACATGCTCAAGATTACTCAAGTATTGTTGAAATATTAAATACCCAACAAATTTCTTTGGCCAGAAGGTGGTGAATCTGTGGAATTCATTGCCACAGATGGCTGTGGAGGACAAGTCATTGGGTATACTTAAAGCAGAGGTGAAGGTTTCTTGATTAGTCAGGGGATTAAACGTTATGGGGAGGAGGCAGGAGAATGGGGATGAAAGGGAAAATTAATCAGCCATGAATGATGATGGAACAGACTTGATGGGCTGAATGGCCTAATTCACCTCCAATCTCTTATGGTCTTATAACTAATTACAACAGTGCACACGAGGAGGACAGCTGGTCCTCCTGTGGAAATGATGCCTTACCTTGTGGATGAGCGGCAAGACATCTGGGGTCTTCAGGCCATTCTTCAGCATCTGCAGCTTGACCGTGTTGTCCAAGCTCAGTCGCCCCTCAAGGTTCTTTGTGGTGAAGCGCGCATCTCGAGCTTTCAGGATAGTGGGTTCGATGGCAGTGACTCGGTCTTTGGCTTCCTGGGAGCGTTGGTACGAGGAGAGAATGCTTGTGAAGGTGCCTGAGAAAATAGAAGTTACCACGGTGGGTTGAGAGTGACCCCGAGGCTGCCTGATGTTGCGCAGATACTAACATCGATTTCCCTCACGGAGTAATTGGCTGCTTCAAGCAGCCTCTTAACCACGAGATCCGTCACAGAACATGAAACAATGGAGTTGTTACAGAGCAGAACGAGGCCAATCAGCCTATCGATCTTCTGGCAGAACTGCCCCATGTTTTACCCCCCGCAAATTATTTCCATCAAATGCCTTCCCAACTTCCTTTCAAAAGCTTTACCTGACCCCGTCTCCACCATACTGTTTACAAGTTCCAGAGCATTAACTTTCACTCTACACAAAATACATTTCCCCCACTCTTCCTTGTAGATTTGCACAGAATCTGAAATTTCTGAGCCAGGGACTGAACCATTGGAAGCAGACACCTTCTCTACACTTGCCACAGTCTCATCTACCCTGATCCGATCCCCTCCCAGCCGGTGTGCTGAGGAGAATGATCCGAGCTCCTGCAATTTGACCCAGGAACCCAAATCCCTCTTCTCTCGGACCATCCCAACAGGTTCTGATCGCCTCATTATTGGAAGGATGTGGAAGCTTTAGAGCGGGTGCAGAGGAGATTTACCAGGATGCTGCCTGGAATAGAGAGCCTGTCTTATCAGGATTAACAGCCAACCTGAAATGTTTTCTCTGCATCGCGGTCCTCGTGTTACCTGAGCTGATGAGTATCTCTGGGGTTTTACTAGAGAGAGGAACTGATCACTCACTGAAATCTAACCCACACCCGCTGGTCGTACCTTGATTGCCCTCAGACCCTTCAGCAATGTAGCGGTCCACCTGCTCTCTCTTCATCTGCACTTGGCTCTCCATGCTTCTCACGTCACTCATCAGCTCATCCAGTTCTCTCTGCAGCCGGAAACTCTGATCCCCATTACTGAAGTCAGCGTTGATGTTGTTTGACACCACTCTGTGGATACATGAAACAAAATCATAGAACAACACAGCGCAGTACAGGCCCTTCAGCCCACAATGCTGTGCAGACCTTTTAAACCACTCCAAGATCCATTTAACCCTCCCCTCCCACTTAGCCTTCCAATTTTCTTAAATGTCCTCAATGTATCTGCCTCCACCACCATCCCTGGCAGGGTGTCCCACATACCCATCACCATCTGTGTAAAAAAAAAAAAAACTTGCCTCTGATATCTCCCTTATACCTTCCTCAAATCTCCTTAAAATTATGACCACTCATATTAGTCATTTTTGCCCTGGGGAAAAAAGTCTCTGTCTATGCACTCAATCTGTGCCTCTTATAATCTTGAACACTTCTATCAAGTCACCTCTCATCCTCCTATGCTCCAAAGAAAAAATCCCTAGCTCACTCAACCGTTCCTCATAGAACATGCTCTCTAATCCAGGCAGCTGGTGAATCTCCTCTGCACTCTCTCTAAAGCTTCCACATCCTTCCTATGATGAGCCAACCAGAATTAAATAATACTCCAAGTGTGGTCTAACCAGGTTTTCATAGAGCTGCAACATTACCTTGTGGCTCAAACTCAATCCCCCGACGTATCCCCCGAATGCACGTAGATGACTAGGTTTTGGAATAAGGGTCTGTTCCTAGTCCGCAGCTGGTGTTGAATGTCACCACAAACAAGTCTCACTTTTCCCTCTCTAATCTCACCTTGCATACAGCAAATAGGAGAGAACGTGACCACAAGATATAGGAGCAGAATTAGGCCATTTTGGCCCATCAAGCTTGCTCTGCCATTTTATCAAGGCTGATCAATTTCCCTTTCAGTCCCAGTCTCCTGCCCTCTGACCGTGATCCTTCATTCCCTGACTAATCAAGAATCTATCAAACTCTGCCTTAAATATACCCAATGACTTGGCCTCCACAGCCGTCTGTGGCAATGAATGCTACAGGTTCACAATCCTCTGGTTAAAGAAATTCCTCCTCATTGCCGTTCTAAATGGGCGTCCCTTTGTCCAATAATGAGTCTGATCTACCCCTTGTTTTGTGTCAAAGTCCATAAATTCCTCCAGATGTGTCATTTAAATTTTTTTATGCATTTCTACAACCACTACAAGCAAAAACCCAACAGCAAAATGAAGATAATACAGTACAAAATAAATGTATCAATTGTGTTATTTTTAAAGTTTTCAAAGAGGAAACACTGGTGTGGTTTAAGAAAATACATGCTCTTTGCAGCTGGTTCATTTCTACCAGCAGAGGGAACTGAGACGCCACCTCGGCCATTCTGTGTGCTTCAGCTTAGACTTGGCTCTGCCGTCTCTGGGTGACTCTATCACCTCACAGCTCACACCATGGCTGACAACAAGAGGGCCCTGCCTGGTGTCTGAGGAGGGTTATCGGAAAACCACACAGGGATGAAGTGAGAGATTGCAGAGAGTTAATTTACGAAGATTCTATTGGCAGAGTAAAACAGCATAGATACAGGCCCTGCAGTCCCACCAGACCGTGCTGACCCAGCTAATCCCAATTTCCTGCGTACAATCCACACCCCTCCAAAGAACCACCCCCTCCATGTACGCGTCCAAGTGTTTCTTAAACGATACTGTCGTACCTGCCTCAACCACTCCATCGGGCAGCTCGTTCCTTACCTTCTGCATGAAAAGGTTGTCTCTCTCATCCCCTTCTAAGTCTTTCCCCTAGATCATACTCCCTAGTTTTGATCTCCCCTATCCTGGGGGAAAAATTGTTACTGCCCACCTTACCTACGACCCTCAATTCTAAGCAGTTTTAAAGTCACACCCAATCCTCCCATGCTCCAAGGAATAGAGAACTAGCTTGGGAAACCTCTCCCTGTAAGTCAGGTTGTAACTAGTCCTGGCAACGTTCTCGTAAAGTTCCTCTGCTCTCTTTCCAGTTTAACCACATCATCCCTACAACAGGGTGACCAAGCCTACACAGTGTTCTAAGGCAACACACACAAAATGCTGGAGGAACTCAGCAGGTTGGGCAGCATTCACAGAAAGTAATAAACAGTCAACGTTTAGGGCTGGGAAGATGCCAGAATAGAAGGGTGGAGGGAGAGGAAGGAGGTTAGCTGGAAAGTGGCTGGGAAAGGTAAAGGGCCAGAGAGGAAGGAATCTGATCGGAAAGGAGAGTGGACCATGGATGAAAGGGAAGGAGTTGTTGTCTCAATAGCCTTGTGAGAAGAGGTAAAAAGTCAGAGTAAGTTGAAATTAACATTCATGCTATCAGTTTGGAGGCTATCCAGGTGGAATACATGGTGTTATTCCTCCACCCTGACGGTGGCCTCATCTTGGCCCAAGAGGAGGCCATGTATCTGCACGTCGTGATGGGAATGGGAATCAGAATTAAATTGTTTGGCCACTGGCAAATCCTGCTTGTGGCGGATGTTGTGGGGGTGCTCGATGAAGCGGTCCCCCCCGTTTCCGGCGGGTTTCACTGATATAGAAGGAGGCCACATGAGGAGCACCAGAGGATTGTTGGTGTAGCAGAACTGCATTGTAACATCCCAGTTCCTGTACTCCGTGCCCGGACTAATGAAAGCAACGCCTTTTTCACCACCCTGCATCTGTGATGCCACTAGGCACTACAGTGATAAGCAAGCCCTAACAGCGGGCCAGTACCTGAGTCGCTGAAGGTTGTCGTACACTTCGTCGATGGTGCTGTTTGTCACGGCCGGGTTGCTGATGATTGCCTGGATTTGCCGCAGCTTGTTATCCAGCACACTGATCTCACCGTCGTACTGACTGCTCGCCTGGCCTGGCAGCTTTACGTTCAGCAGGGCTTTATGCCGCGTGGTGATCGCGCCCAGCTCGTTGTCCATCATCTGGAAGCAGGGGTGGCACTGCTGGCAGTTCGGGAAGTCAGAGCAGTAACCACGGACCCGCGGACACTCGTTGCAACGTCTGCCCGTGATCCCTGGCTGACACAGGCACTGACCTGTGCTCCTGTCACACACGAAACTCTCAGAGCCATGGCGGTCACAGTCACATCCTGTGCGGGATGGAAGTTCAAAGAAAATTCAGTTACTGTTGCCATAACATCTGCCCTTTGTAGTCATAGAGTCATACTGCACAGAAACAGGAGCTTTGGCTCAACTGGTCCATTCTGATCAACATCCGTCAAAGCTAGGCTGGCCCATCGCCTTCTACCCAGGGATGGTGAACATATGGCATGCGTGCCCAAGACTGCACACGCAAAAGTTTTGTTGGCCCATGGCATGAAGTGATGCCCCTCAGTTCTTTAAATCCCACCCATTTCAATCTGTCTGTCATTCTTCTGTTAATAATAAAACATTAAATATACACAAATAAATAAGAGGACTCAGCCTTTTTCCTCAAAAAGTCCATAATTACTCATTTCTTAATCAATGATAATCTCTGCTCAAAATTGCCATGGCATGGCATGTTTTAGAAGGTATCACCAATTTGGGCACACACTCAAAACAGTGGTTATGAATCTTTTTAAGCCTTTCCTAAACATGCACAAGCCCAAAAATATCATTAACGTATCTGTCTCAATCACTTCCTCTGGCATCTCATTCTATATACTGGCCACCCTCTGGCTGAAAAAGTTGCCCCTCTGGTTCCTATTAAATCTTTCTGCTCTCGCCTTAAACCTGTGCCCTCTACCCTCTTTTACCTCAGATGGTTGAAGAAGTTTGGCATAGGCCCCCAAATCCTAAGAACTTTCTACAGGGGCACAATTGAGAGCATCCTGACTGGCTGCGTCACTGCCTGATATGGGAACTGTACTTCCCTCAATCGCTGGACTCTGCAGAGAGTGGTGTGGACAGCCCAGTGCATCTGTAGATGTGAACTTTCCATGATTCAGGACATTTACAAGGACAGGTGTGTAAAAAGGGCCCGACGGATTATTGGGGACCCAAGTCACCCCAACCACAACCTATTCCAGCTGCTACCATCTGGGAAACGGTACCGCAGCATAAAAGCCGGGATCAACAGGCTCTGGGACAGCTTCCCCCACCAGGCCATCAGACTGATTAATTCATGCTGACACAATTGTATTTCTTTGTTATATTGACTATCCTGTTGTATACACTATTTATTATAAATTACTATAAATTGCACAGTTAGATGGAGACATAACAAAGATTTTTACCCCTCATGCAAGTAACAAAGTCAAGTCAATTCAATTCAATTCCTGATTTCCCTGACCCTTGGAATCAGGAACCAGAGGCCCCTACATTCCATGACATTGGACTAACATATTATGAAGCTAAAGTTACTCTGGATTCAAGTTCACTTCAAAGGAGTCTCCAGGTCAATAATGTCATTAAATTGAAATTAAGCTTCTGATGAAGGGGCATCGATCTCGACTCAAAGGAAACTGCTCTACCTGCTGAGTGTTTCCAGCACTGCCCATTTTCATTACAGAGATGAAACTCGCGACCTCACAATCAACCTTGCACCTTATTGTCTGCCTACACCTTCTCTGTAACTGTTACACTTCACTCTGCATTCTGTTATTGTTTTACCTTGTTCTACCTCAGAGCACTCTGCAATGATTTGATCTGAATGCAAGACAAGATTTTCACTGTATCTCAGTACATGACAATAATAAACTAATATCAATGTTCCTCAGCAGCTAAACGTAGGCAGCAAGCCAGAAGTTTTCATCTCGTTGCCCCCCTTTACCCTTCTGTTCTCTATTCTGGGCTCAGGAGAGGGACTTATGGGAGGCTGGTGTACCAGACTTAGCCCCTGACACCACCGGTGGGGTTTACCCCTGGGTGTGGCAGCAGAGACACCGCTGTGACGAGCTGTGGACAGCAACTTAGCTGTGGGAGCTCACACCTCTCAAGTTCAGCACGGGTAAATGTGAGCAAGCTGGAAGGTCTGGAATACTTGGAAAATTAGTATCATAGAGGAATAGAAGGAAGCAAAATCATAAAATGTGATAAGGTGGGTCACTGAACCCAGAGAACTTGGAACTGGAGGTCATTCTAAGACAGAAAATTTGTTAATCTAACAGATTCTACAGAAGCTGGAAATCCAGAGCAACACACAGAAAATACTGGAGGAACTCAGTGGGTCAGGCAGCATCTATGGAGATGAAAAACAGTCGACACTTCGGGCAGCGACCTTTCATCATGACAGTTTGTTAACAAACACAATTTGTTCAGCTCACATCACCTTGATTGGATGATATTGTGGTCCATTTGGTCACTAGCAGAGTGGCTGCAAAGGAGATTCCAAAGCAGAGACCAGAAAGTACATCCAGCAAGGAATATTGAGCAGCAACTGAGCATCATGCTCAGCACAGACATTGTGGGCCAAACGGCCTCTTCCTGTGCGGCACTGTTTCATGTCATAGAGCATTACAGCACAGAAACAGGCCCTTTGGCCCATCTAGTCTGTGCTGGGACTGGCTTTCTGCTTAGTCCATAATATCATAAGATATAGAAGTAGAATTAGGCCACTTGACCCATTGAGTCTGCTCCACCATGTCTGATTTATTTTCCCTTTCAACCTCATCTACATGCACCCAGACCACGGGACTCCATGTGACTCATAAATCCATTTATCCAGACTTCTCTTCTAGATGCTACTTGTGATGTCTTTGGTGATAACAACAGAACATAGTTTTCCCATTTAGTAACCTTTAGCGAGGAATTCTTTCATAACTCAAAGAACTTCTTTCTGACAAAGGCTGTCGACTGGAGTAAAGGCACAGACAGTTGTTCCAATTCTGTGCAGCAGAACATTCTTCTCTACGTCTGAGACCTGGACTTTCTCAATTGTTGCCAATGGACAGAAATGTTTCCCCAAAGGGCTTCTGGAGGAATGAAGAATCCCCAGGTTCAGTGCCAGTCAACTGGATAGTAATGACCGAGTACTCACGCATACATTCTGTACCCAGACGGTAGTAGTAATCTGGACATTTCTGCAGATCTGACCAGCTGCAAGTCCTTTCACTATTGGCTGTTCGGCAAGCGCATTGACCTGTAACCTGGACAACACAACAAACAATTAAAATACACAAGGCAAGTAAGGACTTCCCAATGTGCACCCTCTCAGTCCAGCAATTAAACTCTGTTAACTGAACATTACCATCCTTTTGTCACCGCGTAAACATTCATGTGTTCGTTATGTGCCATGTCATATGACAAGGGCGATCATGATCTTTCCATGACCATGATTATTCTTGGCAAAATTTTCTGTAGAAGTATTTTGCCATTGCCTTCTTCTGGGCAGTGCCTTTACAAGACGGGTGACCCCAGTTATTATCAATACTCTTCAGAGATTGTCTGCCTGGTGTCAGTGATCGCATAACCAAGACGACATGCACCAGCTGCTCATACGACCACCTGGCCCCACGGTTCCACACGAGCTTATGGGGAGGGAGCTAAGCAGATGCTACACCTTACCCAAGGCTGACCTGCCGCTAATGGAAGGAAGGAATGACTTACACCTCCTTTGGTAGAAATGCATCTCCATCCTGCCACCCAGAGTAAGCATTACTAGCCAAAAAAGAATTCTGAATTATCCATGAACACCACCTCACTATTCCTCTTTTTGTGGGTGGTGGGGTGGGGATTCATCTCTACCAAAGGAGGTGTAAGGTGCTCCTTCCCTCTGCCAGCCTGCAGGTCACCCTTGGGAAAGGTGTAACACCTGCTTAACCCCCCCAATCAGGGTCACATGAAGTCATGGGAGCAGGTGGTGGTTGGTCGTATGAGCAGCTGGTGGAGATCACAAACCCTGGTTAGGCCACCACTGATGCCAGGCAGACAATCTCTGAACAGTATTGATAATGGCTGTGGTCACCCGACTAGTAAAGACACTGCCCAGAAGGCAATTGCAAATGACTTCTGTAGAAAAATTTGCCAAGAACAATCATGGTCATAGAAAGACCATGATCACCTACATCATGCAATATAGCACACAATGATGATGATTATTCCTCTTTTGTACTTTTTTTGTAATTTTTTAGTAATTAGATGTATCTTCAATCCACAGAACAACAAAATTCATGTCTTATGTCCGCTGCTCTACCTTCAATGTGCTTTGTCACATCCTCAAAGAATCCGGTCAGGATTGTGAAGCATGACCTGCCCCTCACAAAGCCAAGCCGACCATCCTGAATCAGACAAAGCTTCTCAAAATGCTTGTAAGAGTCTGCTGTGTGCATACATCTACTGATGCTTCTGGACACAGCATCAGTGATGTTCCTGGAATCATCGGGAACATGATGGTGTCCATTTGGGGAGTTGGAAAGGATCCTTGCCCAGCTCTGTCTAAGAATTTGCCAATAATTTGCCCACCACTGAAGAAAGACTCACTGGCTGATAATTCCCACAGTTATCCCTATTCCCTTTCTTGGACAAAGCAATATTATTTGCCACCCTCCAAACATCTGGTGGTACTCTTGTAGCCAGTGAGGATGGAAAGATCATTGTCAAAGGTGCAGCATTCTCTTCCCTCTGTAATGTGGGTATATCCCTCTGGGTCCAGGGACTGATCTATCTTAATGCCTTTTCAAACATTCCAGCACATTCTCTTTCTTTAACATTGACATTTCAAGCATGCCGCCTTTTGTGAGGGGACGCCCTGCGCTCTGGAGTGTGACGGGAGTTACATCGTACCTCATCGCAGCGCTGACTGTAGGAGTTTGTAGGATCACAGTTGCAGGGAGTGCAACCAACTCCACTCCTCAGGTTCCAGAAGCCCTCGGCACACCGGTCGCAGTTGGAACCCACCACGTTGGGGAGGCAGGCGCACTGGCCCGTTGTCTGGTTGCAGAGTCCACCCGACTGAGAACCTTGCCCACTGCACGTGCACCCTGAAACATAACACAAACTCCAGTTGGATCCATCACGGGGAATATCCCGTTCCCTCAGCCCATGGGCAGTTCATGAACATCTAGTGGAAATGAATGGGGGAGGTGTTTGGGGTAGTCGGCAGGAGCTGCTTAGACAGAATGTTTTCAGCTTGAGGTGGAGTTTGAGTCCATTCTGCCCAAAGGTGGCCTTTTCTGGTAAAACAGCTTATAGAGCCATACAGTGCTACAGCAAAAAACACAGGCTGTTCAGCCCATCATGTCTGTACTAACCATCCTGAGAACACTTTACCTTTTAGTGGTGGTACAACATCTACAATAAACCCAATTCCTACGGTTGGTCCATTGCTTTCTCTGCCTTAATGATACTCACTGAAACTGCTTGTGTAGATACTTACTGGAGGAAGGATTTGGAAGCTTTAGAGATTTGCCAGGATGCTGCTTGGTTTAGAGAGCACGTCTTACGAGGATTCATTGAACAAGCTCTTTGGAGCAAAGGAGGATGAGAGGTGACTTAAGAGGTGGTCAAGATGATAAGAAGTATGAGTTAAGCAAACAGCCAGAGACTAATACGAGGGGACATAACTTTAAGGAGATTGGAAGAAAGTGCAGAGAGCGGTGGGTGTGTGGAACACCCTGCCAGTGGCGGCGATAGAGGCTGATACATTAGAGACATTTAAGAGACTCTTAGATAGGCACATGGATGAAAGAGAAATGGAGGGTTGTGTGGGAAGGAAGGGTTAGACTGATCTTAGAGAAGGTTACAAATTTGACCAAAGGGTAAACACAAAGCACACTGCAGATGCTGTTGTCAAAGCAACACGTACAAACAAGCTAGAGGAAATCAGCAGGTCGGTCAGTATCCATAGAAATGAGCAGTCAATGTTTCAGGCCGAGACCCTTCATCAGGACTGAAGAGGGAGGGGGGCAGGGGCCCTATAAAGAAGGGCTATAAATACTGTGCTGTATTGGTAAATGGTCTACTTATTTATAGATACAACACAGAACAGGTCCTTTTGGCCCAATTAGCAACCCACCAATTTAACACTACAGGTTTCCCCCTCTATCCAAAAGTAGAGTGTTCCTATGAAACCTTTCGTAAGCCGAAATAACATAAAGCGAAGAAGCAATTAACATTAATTTATATGGGAAAAAATTTTGAGCGCTCCCAGACCCAAAAAATAACCTACCAAATAGCACATAAAACCTAGAAACTCAGCTCATATATGCGTGCTCACTCACGGGCCCGAGCAAGGCTTCACGGTCATGGTAGTCTTTCTCAGGGTAAACACAAGTTTAAAGCAGGTGCCTTTTTCCATAAAAGCGAAAATCCTCTTCTGATTTCTTTCGGTTAGCGAAAATAGGTACTAATGTAGGTCTTTCGTAAAAGCAAAGTGGCGTAAAGCGAACTTTCGTAAAGCAGGGGACACCCATATTCTAATCACAGGGCAATTTACAATGACCAGTTAACATAAATGGGAGCCTTCCAGTCTGGTAAAGTGTTCCTCTATAATTTTTTTAAATTTAGAGGTACAACACGGTAACAGGCCCTTCCAGCCCAAAGAGTCAGCGCTGCCCAGTTACACCATGTGACCAAACGACCTACTAACCCGTACGCCTTTGGAAGGGGTGAGGAAACTGGAGAAACCGGAGCAAATCTATGCATTCACGGGGAAGATGTACAAACTCCTGACAGGCGGTGCCAGAACTGAACTCCAAACTCCAGAACGCCTCAGGCTGTAGCAGCATCGAGCTAACCACTACACTATGGTGTGCCTCCATGCTCTATGTACTTTGAATAACTCAACAAGCAAACAAGTCCTTCAGCCCAACTGTGATGTCTCGTCACCCGGGTCACAAACATCTCTCAGGGATTTACATTTAAATGTTTTCTCCATTTTCCCCCTTTCTCTCTTCCATTCATTCCTTCTGTTTCCTGGTTCCCTCCGTTCAGGTGACAGACGTCAGGGTGAGTTTGGACAAGGGGAAAGGTCGATCACAGGGAGCCATTAATCCAGCACACACCACTTGTGCCTGAGATCATTTGGAACATGGTTATCTAATTTCAGCACTATAAACCACAATGAACATTTGTTATAAAGGCCACAAGACATTGAAGCAGAACTGGGCCATTTGGCCCATCAAGTCTTCTCTACCATTCGATCATGGCTGATTTATTATCCCTATCGACCCAGTTCTCCTGACTTCTCCCCATAACCTTCGATGCTCTGAGTAATGAAGAGTCTATCAACCTCCGCTTTAAATATGCCCAATGACTTGGCTTCTGCAGCTATATGTGGTAAAGTATTCCACTACAGTTCAGGCTGGGACACGGATCTATCAGGAGGAGCCAGTGCGTCTTTGTTACAGCCCCTGACATGGCACAGAACCTCAGAGTACTTACTTCGACAGCCCGCAGGGTCACTGGCGTCCAATCTGTAGAAACCAGCTTTGCAACGGTCACACCGAGCTCCCTCCACATTCTCCTTGCACCTGCACTGTTGTGTCACGGGGTCGCACGTCCCGCCGTCAACCGAGCCCGAGGGATCACAGTCACAAGCTAACGCTAATAAAAAATAATAATAAAAGCAACGGAGAGGTTAGTGCTGCATGTGTCTTCTGCTGGGCCAGAGTTCCGGGGAGGGCCGAGAGATGCGGGACACATGTCTTCTGCTGGGCCAGAGTTCCGGGGAGGGCTGAGAGATGCAGGACACGTGTCTTCTGCTGGGCCAGAGTTCCGGGGAGGGCCGAGAGATGCGGGACACGTGTCTTCTGCTGGGCCAGAGTTCCGGGGAGGGCCGAGAGATGCGGGACACGTGTCTTTGGCTGGGCCAGAGTTCCGGGGAGGGCCGAGAGATGCGGGACACATGTCTTCTGCTGGGCCAGAGTTCCGGGGAGGGCTGCGAGATGCAGGACACGTGTCTTCTGCTGGGCCAGAGTTCCGGGGAGGGCCGAGAGATGCGGGACACATGTCTTCTGCTGGGCCAGAGTTCCGGGGAGGGCCGAGAGATGCAGGACACGTGTCTTCTGCTGGGCCAGAGTTCCGGGGAGGGCCGAGAGATGCGGGACACGTGTCTTCTGCTGGGCCAGAGTTCCGGGGAGGGCCGAGAGATGCAGGACACGTGTCTTCTGCTGGGCCAGAGTTCCGGGGAGGGCCGAGAGATGCGGGACACATGTCTTCTGCTGGGCCAGAGTTCCGGGGAGGGCCGAGAGATGCAGGACACGTGTCTTCTGCTGGGCCAGAGTTCCGGGGAGGGCCGAGAGATGCGGGACACATGTCTTCTGCTGGGCCAGAGTTCCGGGGAGGGCTGCGAGATGCAGGACACGTGTCTTCTGCTGGGCCAGAGTTCCGGGGAGGGCCGAGAGATGCGGGACACGTGTCTTTGGCTGGGCCAGAGTTCCGGGGAGGGCCGAGAGATGCTGGTCAGTCTGAGGAAAGCTCAGGATCTGGAACCACTTTGTGTGTACATTATGATTAAATCAAAGCTTTCTGAAGGGCCTTGGGAAACAGCTGGAAAAAACTGCAGAGCACAGGGAAAGAACGAGGAGAGGGACTAGCTCAGCGGCTTTTCAGAACTCAGGGTGGCTAGCCCAGGTCAGTGTACGTCCGCACGAGCAAAGGCCAGTTGGTGGACGATGGCTAATCCAGGCTCAATACCGAAGACTGAAGTCAAAAATCAATCAGAAGTCTGGAATTCGTCACCTGGAGGCCTGGAACGCCGACTGCTTATTCCTGCCATAGGTGATACACGACCTGCTCAGTATTTCCAACATTTTGTGTGTGTTACCCCAGCAAATAATTTTTTTGTGTTATTGCAGGGAAATTGGCACGACTGAATACAGATCTGTCTGGGAGTGGAAGGGTTTGATGTACGGTGGGAAGGCAGGATGTGGTGGGGTGTTTTACGCTGGTCTCAAATTCCCTGAGCAACCTGAGATCAAAGAGAGTTCACTCACCCACACAGGCATCCACGGCACTGATATCTCGCTGAGGGTGTCGGTAGAAGTGGGGCTTGCACATCTCACAGTTCTTCCCCATGGTGTTGTGCTGACAGTCATCACAAACTCCTCCGCTGGTCCCCCCGTTGGCCCGGTACACCGCAGGGTCAAAGTGGCACTTCTGTGAGTGGTTGTTACAGTTGCACTCTGCAGGGAATGGAAAGCAAAATGAGAAAAACCCGGGAACATATACCAACAGGCAGTTAGGCAGTTAAACAGAACTCTTCCATGGTAAAGGTGAATTCTATTCACATTCCTTACACCTGTCCTAGGCCTCTTCACATTACACCCATCAGGGCCGAAGTATAGCACCATCAGCTTCTTCCTCTCCGCCATCAGATTTCTGAATGTCCCATGAACAATACTATAGAATATAAAACTGTTCTTTGTGTGTGTAATATATTGATTGATTGATTGATTGATTGAGGTACAGCACAAAGTAAGCACTTCTGGCCTTCGAGCCTTGTCGCCCAACAATCCCAATTTAACCGCAGCCTAATAATGGGACAATTTACAATGACCAATTAACCTACCAGCCGGTACGTCTTTGGACTGTGGGAGGAAACCAGAGCACCTGGAAGAGACCCACACAGTCACACACAGAACATTCAAAATCCTTACAGACGGCGGTAGGAATTGAACCTGGATTGCTGGTGTTGCAATAATGTTATGCCAAAAGAAAGGAGTATTAGAGGGGATTTGAGGGAGAAGTTTTGCTTTCTATATAAAAAAATGTGATTGGCATAGGAATAGGCCCTTTGGCCCACAAAGGGGCTGTTTTCTCTGGAGCAGGGGAGAACTGATACAGATTGATAAGATTATGAGAGGCCTAGACAGAGTAGACAGGGAGTATCTGTTTCCCAGGGTTGAATGTCTAATACCAGACGGCATGCATTGAAGGTGAGAGGGAGTAGGTTCAAAGAGGATGCGAGGGTTAAGTTTTTTTTACTCAAGAGAGTGGTGGATTCCTGCAATGGTGGTAGAGGCAAATACATTGGCCTGTTCCTGTGCTGTACTGTTCCATGTTTAATATCCATGCTACACATGGTACCAATAAGTTAACCAAGCACTGTAGACTACCAGGAGTGTAGTTTAATGAAAAAAAAACTCCAAAGGGAGCTGATAAACGAGTGTTGGATAGGACGCATTGCAGAGATATTGGGAAATAAGGGAAAGGGGACTGATGGGAAAGCTCCCTTGGAAGCTGGCAGGAACCAGATGGATCAAATGGCCTCCTCTCATGCTGTTGCAAGTTAAACAGTTGGTGCACGTGCATGCCCTCAGCCAAGAAACTGATAGAAAATACAAGTTGGTAAACCCAGCTATTTACGGTGGTGGTAAGACAGTTAGCGACAAAATGTGACCAAGGAACACCAGGTTCCCTGTAATCATTCACTCAGAAATTCACTTTAGTCTTTTATAACTAGACCCTAATTGCAAACCGAGGCCCATGGAGAGGAACAGAATGCAATGTTACTCACTCTTACACACGTTGGGACTGTGTTCATCTGCCGGCCTCCATGGCTGGTCATTGTAGAAGCTTGCACACATCTCACAGTTCTTGCCTATGGTATTGTGCTCACAGGCACACTGTCCATGAGTCTGAAAGAAATGGCCAAGAAAAGCTAAAGTTACACGTAGAGATAATTATAAACGACCTGGATGGAAGGGTAGGTGGGTGGGCTGATAAGTTTGCAAATGCTACAAAGATTGACGGTGTTGTGGATCCTGTAGAAGATTGCCAAAGGAATGATTGGGATATAGGTCAGCTGCCTATATGGGCAGAGAAATGGCACGTGGAGTTTAACCCAGACAAATCTGAAGGGTTGCACTCAGAGTTGGTAAGCCAAATGTAAAAGACCGTACACCGTTAATGGCGATCTTTAACGGTGTTGATAAGCAGAGGGATCGGCAGATCCAAGCCCACAGTTCTCTGAAAGTGACTGCACTGGAGAGGATTCAGAGGAGGCTTATGGGAATGATCCCAGGAGTGAAAGGGTTAAAACACATTTGATGGCTCCTGGTCTGTACCTGATGGAATTTAGAAGAATGAGTGGGGGGAACTCACTGAATATTTTAAGGCCTGGATAGATGGACATGGAGAGAATGTTTCCTAGGTAAAGTGGATGTGGGGAGCATGTTTCCTATATTGGGGCAGTATAGGACAGGAAGGCACAGCCACAGAATAGAAAGATATCCTTTTAGAAAGAGATAAGAAGCAATTTCTTCAGCAGGAGGGTGGTGAATCTGTGGAATTCATTGCCCCAGTCACTGGTGTATTTAAAGTGGAGGTTGATAGGTTCTTGGTTAGTGGATTGAGTAAGAAAATAATAAAAATAAAATCAGCCATGTTACAGACTTGATGGGCCAAATGGCCTAATTCTGCTCCTAAGTCTTATGGGATGTGGAGCAAGAATGGAGAAGGTGGATCTTATGGCAGAGACGTTACACCTGGGAACTGGGGTTGAAAATGTGACACATCACGGTTCAGGGCAAGTGCTGGGGTAAAGTGAATTACAGATTGCAACACTGAACACCAGCACTGACAGTGCGGCTGTAACACCAAGGCAGGACGTGGCTCTGATAAATGGCTTTTATAATGACTGCCACTGTGAAGGGCAACACACAAAGCAACTGGAGGAACTGAGCGGGTCAGGCAGCATCCGTGGAGGGAAATAGACAGTCGATGTTTCGGGCTGAGACCCTTCGTCAGGACTGGAAAGAGAGAGGGAAGACAGCCAGTAAGAGTAAGTGGGAGGAGGGTTGGAACAAGAGTTGGAGGGTGATAGATGAGGGGTGATAGGCACATGAGGGCAGGAATGATGTGGGGGGCTGCAGGTGATCAGTGACAGAGGGCTGAAGGTGATGGAATCTGAGAGGAGAGGATGGTGGAGCAGGTAATTAAAGAGGGAGGCGAGGAGGGGAAGCAGTGAGTGGAGTGTGGCGAATGGGGCAGAACGAAGAGAAGGGGTGATGGGACCAGGTGGATTCGGAGGTGAGAGGAGGGGAGTGTTTACTGGAAATGAGGGAAATTGATGCTCATGCTGTCAAGTTAGAGATGATGAGGTGGAATACGAGGCGCTGTTCCTCCAATTGATACTGAGCCTCAACTCGCCTGTGGAGGAGGCTGTGGACAGGGATGTCAATACAGCAAAGGGAAGTAGATTTGAAATGGCTAGCCACCTGACTGACACAGGGAATGGAGCAAAGCAGTTCCCCCAATTGGTGTTGGAGGAGGCAGCATCAGGACCGCCAGATGCGATTAATGACCTCGAAGGCTGAGGCTGGCTTTTGCAGACTGTGATAATCAGCCCCCGTTTCCGTCAGACTTGACCTGTGCTTATTGCCGCGAAATGTGACTTTCTGCTGTCGGGAACTCCGCGAGGGTCGTGGGATAACGTTGCATTTCATCGCGGAGTCAGAGCTTCCGTCCACGCTCTGCCAATGCAGACAGTCAGCCCGTGAGCCGGAATGGCAGGGCGATGCTTACCCTTGGCCTGGGGCCCCGCGGGGTGATCGAGGATTTGCTTCCTGACGCACATCCGGAGGCGTGGCCGTGACAGAAACAGCTGCCCTGCACCTTGAGCTCATACACAGCGTAGAAGGTGTTGACGTTGCTGAGTTGCTGAGATGAGGGCGACTTGTAGGGTTTGATAAAATTAATCCTTAGGTTTGTAAATGGTGTTAAATCTAAAAAACATTAAAAATGTTCATTTAGTGGCAATTACAGTGAAACTCTGATTCTTCTCATGGTGATTTATCAGAACCTTTTGTTGAATGTGATTTGTATAATTACAACAGTAACAGCATATTAGTCTTCATAGACTTTTACTTAGAGATACAGAGCAGAACAGGGCCCCCTGGCCTACTCGCTACCCAGCGACCTACCAGTTTAACCCTAGCCTAATCGTGGGACAATTTGTAATGACCCAGTACATCACTGGACCATGGGAGGAAACTGGAGCACCTACAGGAGACCCACATGCTCACTGGGAAGAAATGTACAAACTCCTTCCAGTCAGTGTCGGAATTGAACTCCGAACTCGGGAATGCCCCGAGCTGTAATAGCGCCGGCCCAACTTCCACCTTGCCGCGGCGCCCCTTGAATGAGGCCTGGAGGCTAAAGCGAGTGGAGCCATTTGAAGACAATTCCCAGGCCCGACCCACTGGGTACAAACCCTGAGACAATCCGTCATTATTCTGTGTTTTCACTCTCTTTACAGAGTTGCGTTTGGTATCCCCTCCCTTCGGTCGGCCCGGAACCTGTTAGCCTCCCAACACAACAGCATGTCCATCAGGGAATGCTGCCGACCGGCATCATCCGGGCTGCTGGAGGACGTGCCGAATCTCAGTGTAAAGGCTCTGTGGAGGAGGGCTCCTTCCACTAAAGCACGTGATAGGGGAGGGGGCCCAGTTGGGTGGGGAAGTCCCTCAAACTATTTAATATTTAAGTAATATCTATGTAACGTTTATCAATCCAGGGGCCAGATGAGAGGCAATGGTGCTACAGTTTCTTTCTTCTAAGAATTTCACTCAATGCAAGGACCATGAAGGCAAAAGTTCTGCACCATTTCTTCTACAGTATACCTTTTTTTTAAAAAAATTCTTTATTATGCCCATTTCTGAAAAAGAACTCTGTACTTTCATTATGGTGTTGACAGCCAGAGACCTTCCCCCAGGGTGTCGATGGCTAACACGAGGGGGCATAGTTTTAAAGTGATTGAAGGGAAGTATGGGGGTGGGGGAAATATCAGAGGTAGGTTATTTTTTTTTAAACACGCAGTGGTGAGTGTGCAGAACACATTTCCAGAAGTACTAGTACAGGTAGATATATTTGGGACATTTAAGAGACTCATAAATAGGCACATGGATGATAGAAAAGTGGAGAGCTATGTGGGAGGGAAGGGTTAGATTGATCTTAGAGTAAGTTAAAAGGTTTGCATTACATTATGGGCCTGTTCCGTGTTGTACTGTTCTATAATCTTTTGAAACTCTCTGTGTTCAGGGTTTAATAGTTACTCCTGTCTGCTCTTACTGGAAAAATCTATATTATACACAACAGTCAACCAGAAGGAGGAACACAATTTGAGTCAAGCAAGATAGGGAGAAAGGAACTACCAATGTTTTGGCCTAGGACTCCGTGTGTGGTTTATACCCTGTTCTGTCCCCTCACTAAAATCTGAGCAGAGGAATTTATTACTCTAAAGACCTTTTGAGAGAGCCAAGGAGCCATGAGGAAATGACAGTCCCTGAGCTGCCCACATTGGCTGTAACCAGAGCACCATGAACACTGACCCCTACACAGCTACACACTCTTTACAAGAGTGTACAAACTCTTTACGGACAGTGGCGGAACTGAACCCAGGTCGCCAGCACTGTAATAGTGTTTCACTCACTGCTACGTTACCGAGCTCTGGGATTCCCTTGCTTTCTCTTTGTGTCTTGTTTTGCCTTTAGGACGTGTCCCGATGAAGGGTCTTGACCAAGAATGACAACTATACACTCCCCTCCATAGACGCTGCCTGACCTGCCGAGTGCTGCAGCATTTTGGTGCGTCACCTCGATGAAAACCTTCACCCTTCACGGATGTTTTGATCTCTTGTGTGAGACCCTCCTGCCTCTGTGCCAGATCATGACCCTGAGGGATGGGCCTGGCACACGTTCACCATGCCCACATCTGCCTGGCACATCATGGGCCAAAGGGTCCTGTGCTGTAATGGTCCGCATTACCCATCAAAGTTCAAAATACATTTGTTATAAAGTATGTGTATTTTATACAACCTTGAGAGTTGTCTCCTTGCAGGCAGCCACAAATAAACCCAATAAAACCGATTTTAAAAAACTGCCAGACAACTGATGTGCAGGGAGACAAAAACCAAATCATGCAAACAATAAAAGTTTCCAGCACTCAGAACTGAAGCTCACGAAAGTGAGTCCACAAGCACGAAGCCGGTCATCACTGGACCCACAGCCTCAGTTCAGCACAGAGACTAGTAAACCTCGCGAATAAATCTCCACAGGGCCTCTGTGAAGGTTTAACCATTTCAAAAGCTCAGTGTTTGTTTACAAGATCATTCAGGCCACGTATAATTTATTAGATTGAAGAAAACCTTACTGTTAATCTTGTTGCCCTTTGTGGCGCTGATGTAGTCAGCCAGGCTGAGAGGGTTAAATGTAACCTGGAAGGCAATAGAGAGAGAGGAGGATCAGTGGGGAAGACTCCTTTCACTGGAGTAATTGAGAGTTTACCTGGCTGCTACGGTAGTCCGGTGGTTAGCACGACACTATTACAGCGCGGGGTGTCAGAGCTCAATTCTGATGCCCTCTGTAAGGGCATTGTATCTCCTCCCCCTGAACATGTTGGTGTCCTCCCACAGTCCGAAGACACACCAGTTAGTATGTTAATTGGTCTTTGTAAATTGCCCTGGGATTAGGCTAGGGTTAAATAGGTGCGTTACTGGGCAGCGCGGTGCAACTTACTGGGCCGGAAGAGCTTTTTCTACCCCATCTCTCTAAATAAATAAATAGACCTGGGTGTTGCTCTGTTGCAGATTGAACTACAGGCTGTCTTTCTGATGTTAGCACCCCCTTTGAACGCGTTCTGGTTAGTACAACAGCAGCCAGTTTCCTGACACTTTATCAGGAGGGTAAGGTCACCGAGGTGTGGATGGCTTCGATGAGTACCTCCTGATCCGACGGATCATTTGTCCTGGGTTGCTCCTGGCAACGGACATCATCAAAGCTTCGTGGCTGGCCAGTCACGATGTGAGGGAAGGTGGCGCCACAGTCGTCAGCGAAATACTGGTAGGGTTTCCAGGTCTGGCCGTTGTCCTCTGAGCGCTCGATCATCATAGCAGCCGGGCGAGGAGACTGCAGGGAGCGGGAAGGAGGAGGTTTCAGATCCAAGATCACTCAGAGCGGAGGCAGTGACCCAAGAGAAACAAAGTCAGCCATTACCCCCGCCCCCTCCAACCCCAACACTGATCACTCCCACCAAACACCCCTGACCCAAAGCAAAAAGCCATCCCTGCCCCACATACACGATTCTAAACAATCCCTCTACCCCCATCCCTTTTACCCCTCCCCCACCTTGCACACACAAACCTGTGACAATACCTGGCAAACCCTTCAAATAGATGATAAATAAACATTGATCCCAAGAAAGGCAATGGAACTGGACCAGGTCAATGAAGGTGTGGGCCAGATCTAAGTGACAGCGTCCAGTGATACTGAATCTCCAGTAACAAAGATCAAACACAAGAGTTCAATTTCCCACTGCCTGTACACCAACACCCCAACTAGTACTGTTGTTCAGTGTTGCTAACTGCGAGTGCTCTAGTCAGCTACGGTTGGTCTACAAGAGATCCACTTAACTGCAAAGACTTTAAGTCATCTGGCTAATTACAAATTGTTTAGCTAAGCACCGGTGATCTAGTTAACTATAAAGGTCTAGCGGGACATGCCTGTCCTAGCATTCAAAGTCAGATCCGGAGGGCAGGGCAGATGAGATCCACAGTAAGATCGAATGGGCAGGAAGGCGCTATTGTAACGCTGTGTGGAGAGCGAAGGGCACGGCAAGGCACAGAGGATGTTGCGGTCATTCACTGCAACCTAGGAAGACGGCAGTTTGTGACACTTGTTCATACCACCGGACTTCTCCCACAAAAGGTCTCCTGTCATTCAGGCTTGGAGATGCCAGAAATGGCAGGGAGTGAAAATGAAATGATTTTACTACTTCAGCAAGTTAGAAACTACAAAGAATTTAAGAGTATCAACAATCGTCTTGAATGTTACAACAAAAAATGAAGATTTAGAGGATATAATTGTCGATAGCATTGTCTGAAGGCAGTCCATAATCTACACTAGGCGACTGCGCTGATTTTGTTCATTTACAGCGAATCAAAAGAACACGGCAGTGTACACTGGATAAGTTGCTCCATTGATAACTGTTAGGAACTAATACAGTTTCATAGTACTGGTAGTTTTCTAGTTTGTGCCATATTTCATTTAAATACAAAATTTGTCACTCAAGTTAAATGGTAGATTGCCTTTCTAATACCTTTTTAAACCATTTCCATTGAACTTTGACTAGTTGGGGATAGCTGTTTAATTGTGTCAAAATGTACTGGTCGTGATGTGTCCCAATTAACTGGAATCCACTGTATTAATAATAATAATATTTCTTTCCAATCAAATCAGAAAGTTCAAGATCTTTACATGTCACTCTCTAAGTAATTAATCCAAATAGTAGAAGTTAGTATTTTTGTGTTTAGCCATTTTCATGAAAATAATATCCTACTGGATTTCTGGAAGAAATATCCTTTGAAGATCAGTTAGCACATCCAAAATGCTGGAGGAACTCAGCAAGTCAGGCAGCATCTTTGGAAAAGAGTAAACAGTCGACATTTCGGGCTGAGACCCTTCATCAGGACTCAATATGAAGCATTGGCTGTTTACTCTTTTCTATAGATGCCTCCTGACCTGCTGAGTTCCTCCAGCATTTTCTGTGTGTTGCTTTGGATTTCCAGCACCCACAGATTTTCTTGTGTTTGAAGATGGGGCAGTGGTGACTCAGGTCTCAGGATTCTTGAATATCTGAGACTGGAATTGGATTATTATTGTCACAGATACAGTGAAAAACCTGTCTTGCATAATGCCCACACAGATCAATTCATTTCACGGTGCATTGTGGTAGTACAAGATAAACGAGTAACAATGCAGAATAAAGTGTAACAACTACAGAGGAAGAGCAGTACAGGTAAACAATAAGGTGAATCCCAATTTCAAAGCTTCCCCCCGCCCCCCCCCCCCCCCCCCACATTGCTTGGTCCAGGTTGGCAGTGGGATGGCAAGTAAGTAAGGACCCTTTTACATCTGCTGGATCTCTGGCGACTCTTGTGTACTTGCCTTGATCCGGTTTGCACTCCCATTGAGGACAAGAAGGAAGCAAATGGTGTAGACAGTCTGGAAAACATCATCTAAATTACCTGCTTTTCAAAAGGTGTCTCTCACCTTAAATCTGAGCATGACTTCATTCAGTTGGAACTTCCCAACCATGTCTAACTGTATGAAGACTTGATCCTGATCTGCAAACACAAGGACAGAGAAGAATAAAAGATCAAAAACATTTGGTAGGATTCTGTCAATTTTCAAGCTATGGAACTAAGGTAGATAAAGGGAAGTTATTTCCTTTGCCCAGTGCCCAGATATTAGGACTAGCCTTTTTGTGAGAGTTATAGAGCAGGGGAAATGGCCCTTTGGTCCAACTGGCCCATGCTGAGCAGGATGCCTCATCCAAGCTAATCTCATTTGCCAGTGTTTGGCCAATATCCCTTTAAACCGGGGGCTTCCCAACCTTATTTACACCATGGACCCCGACCATTAACTGAGGAGTCGATGGACCCCTGCTCTAAACCTTTCCAATTCATGAGTCTTTTAAGTTCTTATTGTTCCTGCCTCAACCACTTCCTCTGGCAGCTCATTCCTTAGAGATATCACCCTTTGTGTGAAGAAGTTGTCTCTCAAGTTTCTCTTAAATCTCTACCCTCTCACCTTAAACCTGTGCCTCTAGTTCTTCATTCCCCAGCCATGGGGAAAATGGTGAGTACATTCATCCCATCTATACCCATCAGGTACAGATTTTATACACCAATATATAGGACAATACAGCTAAATTAATCCCTTCTGCTTACACATTGCCCATCTTCCCCCATTGCCTGTACATCTATCTGCCCATCTAAGAACCTCTTAAACAGCTCTATCCTGTCTGCCTCTACACCACTTCTGGTAGCACATTCCAGGCACTCAGCACTCACTGTGTAAAAAAAATCTTGCCCCTCACATCTCCTTTGAATTTACATTCTTTCACCTTCTGCCCCTACATCTTATGTATGCCCTCTGGTATTAGACATTTCAACCCTGCAAAAAGTGTACTGGCTGTCCACTCTATTTATGCCTCTCAATGTTATCAGATCTCCGTCAGCCTCTGCTGCTCCGAGAAAACAACCCAAACAACCTCTCACTATAGCCAGTGTCCTCTAATCCAGAGCAACACCCCAGTAAACCTCTCTAAAGCCTTGACATCCTTCCTGTAATGGGGTGGCCCAAAATGAACGCAATACTCCAGACACAGCCTAACTAGAGTTTTATAAACCTGCCAAGCTCTTGAACTCAACTCCTTGACCAATAAAGTCAAGCTTGCTATGTACCTTATTTACCATCTGTGTAGCCACTTTGAGGGAGATATGAACTTGGACCCAAAGATCCCTCTGTGGACAACACTGCCATTAACTCTATTCTGACCCTTTACATTTGATTCACCAAAGCGAACATTTCACATTTGGTCAGGTTAAACTCCACCTGTTTCTGCAAATGACCCATTTCCTATTGTATTCTATGCCAGAGTTTTACTCTATCCTCTACACTACAATCTGCAAACTTACTAACCCACCCATCTCCGCTTCATCCAGGTCATTTATGTTCATCACAAACTACAGAGGCCCTGGTATTCCCTGTGGAACACCACTGATCACAGACCTCCAGCCAGAATAAGTCCCATTGACCACTAGCCTGTCTTCTATGGACAAGCCAATTCACCATGGATCCCATGCACCTTAATCTGCTGGATGAATGTTCCATGAGGGACCTTGTCAGACACTTTACTAAAATCCACACAGACAATGTCCACAGCTCTACCTTCATCAATCACTTTTGTCATCTCCTCAAAAACCCAATCCAGTTAGTAACAAATGAATTGTCCTCTACAAAATCATGTCGACTGTCCCTAAGATCTCCAAATCCATGATTCTCCAAATGCACATAAATCCTATCCCTAAGAATCCTCTCCATTAGCTTCCCTACAATTGACGTGAGACTCACCGGATTTCCAGGATTTTTCCAATTTCCCTTCTTGAATAATAGGACACTGCTATATGATCATCTCTCATTCTCTTTTGCTCTAAGGAATAAAACCCTAGTCTGCTCAACCTCTTCCTGTAAATCAATATCTCAAATCTGTGCAGCATCCTAGCAAGTCTTAAATCTATATCCTTTAGTGTCAGATTCCTCCACCCTAGGGAAAGAAACTTTATCTACCATTGTCAGAATGGCTAGTGCAGGTGGAAATCCTCACCGCATTCAGACAGTACTCGAAGATCCATCCCCTGAAAACTACAGCTCCAGTGTTGGAAAGTGAGGAGCTCTTTACTCTGTTACATTGACATCGAAATATAATGACAAGGGATGGGTAGATTGTTCTTTATAACTGTACTCTTCTCCACGTTGATACAACCCTCATGTAAAAATGTTGGCCCTCTTCCTATTAAATCTCTCCACTCCCATGTTAAACCTATGCCCTCTAGCTGTCGATTCCCCAACCTTGGGTGCATTCACCCTGTCTATGTCCCTCGTGATGTGATACAGTCTGCTACACGCCAATGAAAAATGTCCAAGTCTGTCTAACCTCTCTCTATAACTCAGTTCCTCAAGTCATGGTAGTATTCTTGTAAATTTTCTCTGCAATCTTTGCAGTTCAATGACACCCTCGCTAGAGCAGGGGTTCCCAACCTGGGATCTACGGACCCCTTGGTTAATGGTAGGGGTCCATGGCTTAAAAAAAAGTTGGGAACCCTGGTACTAGAGGATGGGTGACCAAATCTGAACACAACTGAGTGAAGTCTAGTAAAACGTCTTACAAAAGTTCTTTAGGTGGCTCAGTTATAAGATAGCGGATACCCATCTTTCTGTGGAATTTTCAAGAAGAGGAATTCTGATAGAGTCAGAGTTCCACAGCAGAGAAATGGGTCCTCTGTCCCGTTCAGTCCATGCCAAACTATTAATCTGCCTGTTCCCATTGACCTGTACCTCTCCATACCACTCTCACCTATGTACCTGTCCAAACTTCTCCTAAATGTTGTAATTGAACCCATATTCATCACTTCTGCTGGCAACGCATTCCACACTCTCTCACCATCCTCCATGAGGAGAAGTGCCCTCTCATGTTCTGCTTAAATATATCACCTTTCACCCTTAACCTTTAACTTCTAGCTCTGGTCTCCCCCAACCGCAGTGGAAAAAGCCTGCTCGCATTTACCCTATTTGTACCCCTCCTAATGTTGAATACCTCCATCAGATTTCCCCTCATTCACCCACACTCCTGGATCTTACCATTTTCTGATTGCCACCAGCTCCTCAGGGAGTCTGAGGGAATGACGTTGGTGATACGGTGGCTGTTGGTGAAGTACACGGGATTGTATTCATTCCTGGAGTCACAGATACAGCACTGCAGTAATTCCTGTGGGAAGAATCACTCGCCGTGAACACAAAGCAACTGCTCCCTCCTCCAATGTCTTTATTCAACCCCATTATTCAGTTCTCTGGCTCACAGCTGTACATAACCACAATTTTTTTTTCATAGAACAGTACAGTACAGAATCTTTGAACTAAGATGTTGTGTTGACCTTTTAACATGCTCCTTTGATTAATTTAACCCTTCCCTTCCACATAGCCCTCCATTTTTCTATCATCCATGTGCCTATCTAAGGGTCTCTTCAATGTCCCTAATGTATCTGTCTACACCACTACTGCAGGCAATGTGTTCCGTGCACCTACCACTCACTCTGTAAAAAAATCTACCTAAGACACCTCCCTATATTTTCCTACAATCACTTTTACATTATATTGTATTAACCCTGGCAACAATTCTCTGGCTGTTCACACTACCCATGCTTCTTATCATCTTAAACACCTCTATCAAGTCACCCTTCAACCTCCTTCACTCCAAAGAGAAAAGCCCCAGTTTGCTCAACCTTTCCTCACAAGACATGCTCTCTAATCCAGGCAGCATCCTGGTAAATCTCCTCTGCACCCTCTCTAATCCAGGCAGCATCCTGGTAAATCTCCTCTGCACCCTCTCTAATCCAGGCAGCATCCTGGTAAATCTCCTCTGCACCCTCTCTAATCCAGGCAGCATCCTGGTAAATCTCCTCTGCACCCTCTCTAATCCAGGCAGCATCTTTCCTATAAGGAGTTGAACAGTTTCAGGTCAGGATCTGAAGAGGATGTTCAAAGCCAACCCATCCTCATCCAATGTCACATTGAGAATTCCCCTAATCCCTTTGGGTTCCACTC
Organism: Hemitrygon akajei; assembly: GCF_048418815.1. NCBI lineage: Eukaryota > Metazoa > Chordata > Chondrichthyes > Myliobatiformes > Dasyatidae > Hemitrygon > Hemitrygon akajei. Next base: position 48,350,645 of record NC_133150.1, on the reverse strand, counting down.
CCATCCATAGGAGATTGTTTCAAATGTATTCGTTCACAGAAAGGGTATGTCACTGGCAAGACTGGCACTTCAGATGCAGTATCAATGTAATATGGAATGTTTCCTTGTCAGTCATCAGTCAGTGAGATCAGTATCTCAGCCGAATATCTTGTAGGCTGTCAAAGAGGTGAAATACCTTCTGCTGGTGCCTGTTACACAGCCAGTCTGGGCTTCACTGAAATGAGTGATCAGGGCTTTTTGTTTTAAAACAAATATCACTTGTTTTCCACTCAGCTTGCTCTTCGACTAGAAAAGGGAGGAATGCAAGATGCCTTCTTAGCGTAGCGGTTAGTGCGATGTTATTACAGCTCAGAGCATGGTGGTGCCATCCTGTGAGGAGTCTCTGCACTCCCCGTGGAATGCATGGAGCTTCCCCCCAGTCCCCTGGTTTCCTCCCACAGTCCAAAGACATATCAGACAGGCTAACTGGTCAGTGTAAAGCGTCCCGTGATCAGGTTAGGGTTAATTGGATTTGGCAGGTGTTGCTGGGGCAGTGAGGCTGAAAGGGCCTGTTCTGTGCTGAATTGCTAAATAAATAAATTTACCACCTTATCAAACTGCATAACCACTTTCAGGGGCAGTGGACTTAGACCCCAAAGTCCCCTTGTACAGCAACACTGTCGTTAACAGTGTAAAAGTCCTTTACATTTGGTAAGAGGCATGTTACATTTTCATTCTGGTTTCTCTGATACGGCCAATCAAGGCTTTGTGTTTTAAAGTTACAACACTAAAATGGACGCAAAGCAGCATCTCTTTCTCCAAACTTGCCCTAGTTCTACCATAACCTGACAGCTGAGTTATTGAGGTTCCAATGCCAACTGTTGTGTAACATTATGCTCTGATGAAACCGTGACTGATTTATCCTAAGTACACATCATTGGGAGGCAATGTCCTTAATACTCCTCATGTAGTCATGGCCATAAGAATCATTTACTTTCTGCTGCTCAAAGCTAATTTTGCAAATGTTTGGCAGATCTTCTGGGTGAATCCAGTGCCAACAGTTTAGCAACTGTGTCAACTTCTCCTCCCGTGAAGCAGCTGTCGGAATTTTCTGTCTTTGCATAGATGCAGCTGATCTGACTATGAGCTGCTAACTCAAACCACAAACTTTAAACATCTAATTATGGGACTATCTCTGATCACCCTGATTCCCCTGTTGGCAATGACAGGATTCACAGCTTAAGTTAGGAAATGCAGGCTGAGGGAAGCCATGGACTACTAAATATTCAGCAAAAAAAAAGGGGGCTTTCCAGACTGACAAAATGTTTCATAATCAGATTTAATATCAGTGGCATATGTCTGGAAATTTGATGCTTTGCAGCAGTACATTGCAATAAATAGCAAGTCACAGGTTCATTAACCATTCAGAAATTGTCCTTTTCAAGATACAGCACTGTAACAGGCCCATCTCACCAAACAAGCCAGTGCCACTTTATTACAACCATGATCAATTAACCGAGTGGCGAAGTGGAGATACATCTCTACCAAAGGAGGTGTAAGGTGCTCCTTCCCTCCAATAGCCTGCTGGTCACCCTTGGGCAAGGCGTAGCACCTGCTTAGCCCCCAATCAGGGTCATGTGAAGTCATGGGAGCTGGTGGGGGATGGTCGTATGAGCAGCCGGTGCAGATCACAAGTCCTGGTTATGTGACCACTGACACCAGGTAGACAATCTCTGAAGAGTATTGATAATGACTGGGGTCACCCGTCTTGTAAAGACACTACCCAGAAGAAGGCAATGGCCAACCACTTCTGTAGAAAAATTTGCCAAGAACAATCATGCTCATGGAAAGACCATGATTGCCCATGTGATATGACATGGCACATAATGATGATGTCATACAACATACAGTGAAATGTGCTGTTACATCATTGACCAACACAGTCTGAGTCTGCACTGGGGGCAGCCTGCAAGTGTTACTACACTTCTGGCGCAACATCACAGGATGACTACAATTTACTAATCCTAACACGCTCATCTTTGGAATGTGGGAGGAAACTGGAGCACCCTGAGGAAACCCACACGGCCACAGGGACAACATAGAAACTCCTTACAGAAAGTTACGGGAAATGAATTCCAATCACTTGTGCTGTAAAGCCTTGAGCTAACCATTATGCTATTGCACTGCCCAACTAAATTATTGAAATAATTGAAATAAGACCTTGTAGAATTAGACTATTCAGCCCACCGGCCCTGTTCCACCATTCCATCATGACAGATTTATTATCCCTCTCAAACCCATTTTCCTGCCTTCTCCCCGTATCCTTTGAAATCCTTACTAATCAAGAATCTATCGACATCCATTTTAAATATACCCAAAGACTTGGCCTCCACAGCCGTCTGTGGCAATGGATTCCACAGATTCACCACTCCCTGGCTAAGAAATTCCTCCTCATCTCTGTTCTAATTGGATGCCTTCCATTCTGAGGCTGTGTCTCTGATTCAGTTATAGGAAAGATCCTCTCTACTTTCACTGTATTTAGGCCTTTCAATAGGATGCCACGTTTGAACAGCTTGACACATAAAGAATGTTTGATGGCTCTGGGGCCTGTATTCACGAGAATTCTGAAGAAAGACGGGTGAAACCTAATTGAAACCTATTAAATGGTGAAAGGCCTTGATAGAGTGGATGTAGAGAGGATGCATGGTGGGACAGTCTAAGACCAGAGGACACAGCCTCAGAATAGAGGGGCATCCTTTTAGAATGGAGATTAGGAGGAATTTCTTTAGTCAGAATGGTGAATTTATGGAATTCTTTGCTACAGGCAGCTGTGGAGGCCAAATCTTTATGTATATTTAAGGCAGAGGTTGACAGATTCTTGGTTGGTCAGGGCATGAAGGGATGGTGGTGGGGGGGGGGGGGGGGGGGGGGGGAGGTGGAGAAGGCAGGAGATCGGGCCCGAGAGGAAAATTGGATCAACCATGATCAAATGGTGGAGCAGACTTGATAGGCCAAGTGGCCTAATCTTAAGCCCTTATGTTTTGAATATAATCAATAATATGGAAATATATTATAGATCAGTGGTTCCCAGTCCTTTTTTATGCCATGGAGCCTTACCATCAACCGAGAAGTCTGTGGACCCAGGTTGGGAACATCTTTAACTCATCTGAAAACTTATTCAAATTATTAATAGTTCCAAAATTGTCAGCATCAAGTCCTTCTTTGTTGCATTACAATACATTTTTGTATCATCAGGCAAGTCTATAGTGCAAACTAAACAGGAGCTGTCCCCATTATACTCCCGCACAGCCAATGTTTATTTCTCAGGTAACATCACTGGCACAGAGTATTGGATCACTGGACATCCCTAGTTGACAGGTTTTTTTGTGTCAGTATTTTAGAGAGCTCCCATCAGAGTCAGACCCTGTTTTGTTCACTGTTCACCATCCTTATCAGAGCAGTGCAAAATTTGCCATGTTCCTTGTCAATGCTTCAGAATGGTTGCATTTCTCCATTATCTCAAAAACATCTCAATGCTCAAAAATGCCCTTGTAGAGTGTGCCTTTTCTCACCTATCACCTCCTCCTGGTGCCCCTCCTCCTTCCCTTTCTCCTGTGGTCCACTCTCTTCTCCGATCAGATTCTGTTCCCTCCAGCCCTTTGCCTTTCCAACCCACCTGGCCTCACCCATCAACTTTTAGCTATCCTCCTCCCTCTACCACCACTCCCACCCCCCAAAATCTTTTCATGTTCTGACCAATGAAGAAGCACACACACACACACACACACACACACACACACACACACACACACACACACACACACACACACACACACACACACACACACACACCCCACACACACACCACACACACACACACCCCACACACACACACACATACACACACACACACACACCACACACACACACACCCCACACACACACACACACACACACACACACCACACACACACCACACACACACACACACACACACACACACTCACACACACTCACACACACTCACACACACTCACACACACACTCACACACACACTCTCACACACACTCACACACACACTCACACACACACTCACACACACACTCACACACACACACACACACACACACACACACACACACACACACACACACACACACACACACACACACACACACACACACACACACACCTGCCTGTGGCAAAGAATGCCACAGATTCACCACTCTCTGAATAAAGAAGTTCCTCCTCATTTCCATTCTAAACGGATGCCCCTCTATTCTGGCATCTTCCCCCTCATTTTCCAGTCCTGAAGAAGGGTTCCAGCCTGTAACATTGACCGTATATTCATTCCTATGGATGCTGCCTGACCTGCTGAGCTCCTCCAGCATTCTGTGGGTTAACCTGCCATATGGAACACAAGGGAAAACTGAACCGGGACCCACCCTGTCTGATTAAACGGGAAGTCCCAGCAAAGTGTCTGCTGCCAATAAGTAACTCGACGTTGACTCAGGAGGGAGAGGGTGATTAAAGCGGGCGAGGCAGTGATCGAGGAGGAGCTGGTGCTTGCAGAGCAGTCGCACTAGGAGGGGAATCACAACCCAGGGTCAGGTGGAATAACCCCGGCCAGACTCTCCTCACTTCCCGATTCACCATGACACATTCTGATTGCGGAGGATTCCACAGATCTTTTCTGGAGTGAGCTCCTCCCATAAGGGAAGAATATATTAGTTGATACATATACTGCTGTATAGACAGTATTATATGTGAACATTTTGATGTTAATGATGCTGTACTGTAATACTCAGGCTCTGAGAGGGTGAACTGGTCAGTCTGTTGACACTGGAATGTGGGAATTCAAGGAACGATCCGATTGCATTTTGAGGATATTGGATTGAGAGGAACTATTTCACGGGGAGCCTGGCATGTGGGGAGGGGCAAAGTCTGAACCAGAAAACAATATCATTTATATCTATATTTTAAAGACAATTTGGGTGGCGTGGCAGCATTAGCAGTTAGTGTGACCAACATTATTACACCAGCAGCGACCCGGGCTCAATTTCCGCCACTGCTGCTGCCCGTACGGAGTTTGTACCTTCATGGGTTTCCTCCGGGGGCTCTGGTTTCCTCCCACATTCCAGAGACGTACGGGTTAGTAGGTTAAGTGGTCACAAGGGTGGAATTGGGTGGCGCGGGCTCGTTAGGCCAGAAGGGCCTGTTAGCCTGCTGTGTCTCTAAATAGGTTTAAAAAATAATCCATTCTGCACCCTGCTTAGTTCAGACCAACCCTGAGCTCCTCACCAAACCCACAGAGAAAGGGTTAGGGTTGGTGAGTTGTGGGTATGCTACGTTGGCGCTCGCTTACGGGCTGCCCCTCACACATCCCACCACTGTGTTGTTGTTTACACAAGTGACACGTTTCACCGTATGCTTTGACGCACGTGTGATCAATCAAGTTAATCTTTCTAATATCGCCTGACAGACACTCGTCCTGATTTACTTTGACACCACACAGGCAGACTCAAGATACCACACAGAGGAATTGGGAATCTGGAGCAACACACGATCAGCTGGAGGTACACGAGGGGTCGAGTGGTATCTGGGGTGGAAAGGGGTTTTCAGATTGAAACACCACGTCGACAGTTTCTTTCCCCTGCTGCTCGACCTGCTGAGCTTCTCCAGCAGGCTTTGTCTCTCAAATGTCTGAATGACTTATTTACTTATTCACAGTGCAGAACAGGCCCTTCTGTCCCCACTAACCGCATCACCCAGCAGCCTACTCACAATTTACAATGACCAATTCACTGACGGTACATCTTTTGAATGTGGAAGGAAAAAAGCCCACACATCTGAAGCACGTGCAAACTCTGAACTCTGGAACAACCCGAGCTGTAATAACGTTGCACTAACCTCCACACTACTGCGACGCCCCAAAGCGACCGCAGCAGGATTTGAACCTGCGACCCTCTGATCTGAAGTCAGATGCCTTATCTATTTGGCAACATGGCTGTCAAGAAAGTACAATGACTTATTTATTCTATTGAGATACGGAGTAAGCTGCATTGCCCAGCAACCCCCGATTTAATCCTAGCCTAATCACAGGACAATTCACAATGACTAGTTAACCCACCACAGGTGGGTCTTTGGACTGTGGGAGGAAACCAGAGCACCCGGAGGAAACTCACGCGGTTATGGAGAGAACGTATAAACTCCTCACAGTCAGCAGTGAGGATCACTGGTACTGTAAAGCATTGTACTAACCACTACAGTACCGTGCTACACCAACTATAACAAATCTGATACTGATTCTTTGCTGAGTGTTTCCAGTATCTGCCATTTCAATGGTGAACTTGGTCAAGTGAGCCAGAGTTAATGCATTGTGAACTATTAGGCAGCACAGGTACGAGGTTGATCAAAGTGTGCAGGTTATCGAGACTGGTTAACATTACTTACCCGCCCATATAACATCTTTGCACTGCAGTATTTCTCAGATGCTTGGAGGCCACACGTCGATGAAGCTTGAAGTTTACTGGCTGGTCCGACAGTTAGATCTCGGAGTTGGGGATAGCACGCTTGTCTGGAGCAGTCCCCCTCCGCGGATACACAGCTGGCCAATGCTGACAACACAGAAACAACAAATTTACAATACTCCAGCTGTCTGCATGGATCTTGCTGTGTAGGCATTTGCTGCCTTGCGATAGTGAGCACAGTGAGAGAATTTTCTGTGTCTGTGAAATACTTAGGGAGATCCAGCAAAGTCACGTCTATATGATATATATATGTACAGTATCTGAAATACATCTTATGGAAATGTTTGTTTGATGATGAATTTCAATAAAAAATTACCAAAAAAAAGCAAATCTTTCTTTCTGTAAGATAGTCACTGTGCCAACTTGAAGTCACAAAACACCCTTGAATAATACCAGATTTAATAAGAACAAGGAGCAACCTCTTTTACACAGAGGGTGTCCCAAATTTGAAGTGCCTGAGGAAGTGGTTGGGCCAGGTAAAATACTAACTTGCAAAAGACAGTTAGACAGGTACATAGAGTCATAGAACAGTACAACACAGAAACAGGCCCCTCGGCCCATTTAGTCCATGCCAAACCATTTAGGTTGCCTAGTCCCATCGACCTGCACCATAGCCATCCATACCCCCATCATCGATATACCTGTCTAAAGTATTGAAATCGAGCTCGTATGCATCATTTGCACTGGCAGCTCATTCCACACTCCTACCACCCTTGCAGTGAAGAAGCTTCCCCTCATGCTCCCCTTAAACTTTTCACCTTTCACCCTTAACCCATGCCCTCTGGTTGTAATCCCACCTGACCTCAGTGGAAAAAAGCCTGCTTGCATTTACCTATCTATACCATTCATAATTTTGTATATCTCTATCAAATCTCTCCTCAATTTTCTACTTCCCATGAAATAAATTCCTAACCTATTCAATCTTTCCTTATAACTCAGGTCATCCAGTCCCAGCAACATTCCTGTAAATTTTCTCTATAGTCTTTCAATCTTATTTACATTCTTCCTGTAGGTAGGTGACCAAAACTGCACACAGTACTCCAAATTAGGCCTTACCAATGTCTTGTGCAACTTCAACAATACATCCCATCGCCTGTACTCAGCACTTTGATTTAATGGCCAATGTGCCAAAAGCTTTCTTTACGATCCTAACTACCTGTGTCGCCACTTTCAATTAATTATGGACCTGTATTCCTAGATCTCTCTGTTCTATGACACTCCTCAGTGCCCTACCATTCACTGTGTAAGTCCTACCCTGGCTGGTCCTACCGAAGTGAAACATGTGAGAAGATTACTGCCTGTTGCTGACAGAATGGGTCAATGGTTTGTCACCAGTATCACAGCCACCTGTCCTTCTCCCTGGCCGGTCCTTTCTACTTAGTTTTCCCTCTATATGAAACTTCTACTATTCCTGTTCAAATTCAGATTCCTCTTTATGGTGGAGAATGCCTGAGATCTCAAACATCTTCTCACCATTCTTTGCTATATTTGTAGTTTACGAGGAACATTAATGGTCAGGTGTGGGACCTAGTGGGAGAATCAGTTAATAGATGTCGGTGATAGTCTCAAAGTATCAGTACTTCTTCAGGTAAGATGTAGGTACCTTCAGAATCAGATTCAGATTTAACATCATTGTGAAATTTGCTAATTTTGTGGCAGCAGTATAATGCAATACATGATAAATATAGAAAAAAAACTGAATTTAGTATAAGTACATAAATGTACATTAAATAGTTAAATTAATAATTAGTACAAAAACAGGAATAAATAAGTGGTGAGCTAGTACTTAAGGGTTCAATGTCCAATCGGAAATCTGATGGCAGAGGGGAAGAAGCTACTTTTTGATTCGTTGAGTGTGTGCCTTCCGGCTCCTGAACCACCTTCCTGATGAGAACAGGGCATGACCTGGGTAGTGGGGGACTCGAATAATGGACGCCACCTTTCTGAAGCTAGTACCTATAATGAGGCTGACTCATTTTACAACTCTCTCAAAACCAACACATTTGTCAGACTCATTCACTCCTGAGTTCCTGAGACATCTTCATTTACAAGTTGAAGCATAATAAAGGTTTTCGAGAAATAGAATCACAACAGCGCAACGTATTTAACAATTGGTCTACTTCATGCTCAGCGTTTGAGCTTTTAAACTCACCCAGGCTCAGGAACAGCAGCAGCATCTTCACACTCAAAGGCGGCTTCTTATAGTTCTCAGACTTCTTAAAGTATACACCCTGCAAGAAGAAAAACACAAAACCATCAATATTTTTAAAGAAACATTCGGACTTCATTCAAACATTTGGAGAACCATCTTCAAATACGGAATTACTTTAAAAATAAAGTCAGCTTTGGCAACTGAAATCAAGACACAGTCATGTCAGAATGTATGTTCTTGATTTCAAGTACTGAACAATTCCGTGCTCTTGAACGTTTCCAGATCATTGAAATTTTTCAATCCAATAAGATACTTCAAGTCAACAACATTTTGAAAATTGAATTTTCCGTAATTTATTGGGAAGTGTTTACTCAGAAAAAAACTCTCCCATTAATCCCGAAAGTCTGACTGCTACATTACCGATGGTAAAAGCTCCTGTTCCAATGGTTGTCGGTCTAGTGATGTGTTCCCACCTGGCACAGTCCCGTCTCTGCCTCTACATGTGCGAGCTCCTGTTTTTAACTGACTCTCCTGTCTGGGAGTGTCTCAGGTGAACTGAGTCTGCCGGTGATGAAGGAATGTCTCAGGATTATTCACGCACACGCCCTGTGTTGTCCCTACCCTTGGGTCTAACACTCAAACATTGATCAGATCTCTCTGGTCTTTCCAAAATATTAACTAAATCACGCGTGTTTCTTTTCTTTTGTAAGAAAGATAATTAAAATGTTCCCGTATGTTTCGTTGCGTTCATGTTTTTTTAATTAGCACCCACACTTTCAAGAACTTTTTACAGCTTATATTTCAGCATTACTATCTCAGTCTTTTGTACATTGGCCGTCAGATTGTTCCAACCTCTATTGCATTTCTTTACTTCTCTCGAAATGCCTGCAAGAAAATCCCGCCTGGTATAGGGGTGGGGAGAAACATCGCTCAGGATCGAAATAAACTGCAGGGAGTTGTAAACTTAGTCAACTCCATCATGGTATGCAGGACATCTTCAAGGAGCGATGCCTCGGAAAGGCGGTGTCCATCAGTTAGGACCCCCACCACCCAGGACATGCTCTCTTCTCAACAGAGAGGAGGCACAGGAGCCTGAAGGCACACACTCAGTGATTCAGGAACTGCTTCTTCCCTTCTGCCATCTGATTCCTGAATGGACATTGAACCCGTGAAAACTTTTTTTATTGCTATATTTTCGCAGGACTTATTTAGTTTGACTGTTTGATAATTCCCATATTTGCATGCATTGTAATGTATTGCTGCAGCAACACTAACAAGTTTCACCACATATGTCGGTGATATTAAATCTGATTCTGAAGAAAATGAATGGAAGGTAGCTTATGGTAACATATACGTATTTTGATAATAAATTTACTTTGAACTTTGACTCCAAGCAGTGCTCGGGGAGCTTTTAAACAAAGGGTTTTGATCAAATGTTTTTTCTTTACAGAGAAGGGTGTTTGACGACCGGGGTGACGAAGGAACTCAGCAGGAACGCCGAGGATAAGGCAGCTTGCTAACACACGGGCATCAGAATATTCACGTCAGGGCTCCGACCGGGGCTGCTTGGGCCGTGTTTGATGATTGTGTGTTCAGGATTAAATGTGCTCTCTGTTCCGGGAATGGCAGGCCTGTAACAACAGATCCGCACGCCTCAGCCTCAAGTACAACAGATGACACACCTCAGGTGGGGCTCCGACAGCCGGCGTAGACGGGTAACTACTGCCGAGGTTTAACCTGAGCAGTGGGGAAATTCTCCCAGAGAAAGCAGTGGACGGAAGACAGATAAAAGATTCGTATAACATGACCCTTATATTGATATACGTACATCAATGTGTGTCTGCAATAGAGACAGAGAGATTGGAAAGAGAAGAGAGAGATGAGAAGACGGCACATTCCAGGCACCCAGCCACTCTCTGTACAAAACCTGTCCCTCACATCTCCTGTGAAATTATGCCCTCTCTCCATGTTTACCCATTAAAATACACACACTTCAAACCATCCATCCAGTCCTATCTATTACTTTCCTCCTGCCTGTTTTTACTGACCCTGACATCTACCTCCTTCTTGGTCCATCCAGCTTTCTGATCTGGTGCTCTGGAAAAAGAGTGGTGGGGGAGAGAGAGAGAGGAGAAAACCAGAGAAAGACTCTCTTATATGCACCTACTGAAAGGGTACAGAGGAGATTTACAAGGATGTTGCCTGGATTGGAGAGCATGCCTTATGAGAATAGGTTGAGTGAACTCGGCCTTTTCTCCTTGGAGTGACGGAGGAAGAGAGGTGACTTGATAGAGGTGTATAAGATGATGAGAGGCATTGATCTTGTGGATAGTCAGAGGCTTTTTCCCAGGGGGCTTGCACGAGGGGGCACAGTTTTAAGGTGTTTGGAAACAGGTACAAAGGGGATGTTGGGGTTAATTTTTTCACACAGAGAGTGGTGGGTGTGTGGAATGCACTGCCGGTGACAATGGTAGAGGCAGATACAATAGGGTCTTTTAAGAGACTCTTAGATAGGTACATGGAGCTTAGAAAAATAGAGGATTATGCAGTAGGGAAATTCTAGACAGTTTCCTGAGTCAGTTACATGGTCAGCACAACATTGTGGGCTGAAGGGCCTGTAATGTGCTGTAGATTTCAGTGTTCTCTGTTCTAATGTATCTGCCTGCACCACACCCCCCCCCCATCTGTGTATTCCATGTACCCACTGTTCTCTGTGTAAAAAAACTATCTCTGATATCCCACTATACTTTCCTTCAATCACCTTAAAATAATGCCCTCTTGTATTAGCCGCCTGTCCTAGGAGAACGTATCTGCCTGTCCACTTGATCTACAGTATGCCTCTTTTCTAGCACATCTCTGTCAAGTCACCTCTCATCTTCTTTCACTCCAAAGAGAAGAGCCGTAGCTCGCTCACCCATCCTCATAATCCATGCTCTCTAATCCAGGCAGCATCCTGGTAAATCTCCTCAGCACCCTCTCTAAAGCTTCCACAGCCTGCCTATAGTGAGGTGACCAGTCCCAGGTCAGGATCTGAACAGAATACTCAAGGTCAACTCATCTCCATCCCACAAACCCAGCCTAAACAATACTCTAAGAAAGCAATCACTCCACTGGGTTTTGGGAGATTAGGCTCCATTCTGCCATCTGCATACTTGACCTCAAGAGGTCGAAGTGCACAGAATCCACCGGAACACAGGGTCCAGGGCAACTTTACCTAAACTAGTTAGAACTGAGATTCTAATAAACATGTTTATAATCTGAAAGGAAACAATGTTATATTTTTAAAATTAGTTTATTATTTCAAAGGGATTCCCGACCATGCAGGGACAGATGGGATCAGCTGAGATAGGCACGATGGTTGGTAAGGATGTGGTAGGCCAAGGGGCCTGTTTCTGCGCTGTTCTACTGGATGTGTGTCCCTATCCCGTCTTCCTCACTGGGATTTCCAGCCATGTCGGACCAAACCTCACCGGAAGTAAAGATGAATTTTCAGATGAAAATGGATCTTAATCGGTTATGGGCAAGGAATGGGAAATGGATTTCGATACAGATAATTGTGAGGTGACAATCCTGGAAAGTCAAACTAGTATAGGATTAGTACTATGAACAAATCGTATAATGGAACACAAGGGCCTAGGAATACAAGTAAAAAGTTTGTTTAAAACCGTGTGGCAGGTAGACAGAGTGGTGAAAACGGTGTTTAGCTCACTGGCCTTTATCAGACCAAGCATTAGGTAAAGAAAGAGAGTTTAGGCTGCAGCTGGTGAGGCTGCACTTGGAGTACAGTTTTGGTTGCCATGTTGTAGGAAAGATGTGTTTAAACTGGAAAAGAGTTCAGAAAAGATTAACGAGGAAGTTACCAGGACTAGAGAGCCTGAGTTTTAGGAAGCGATTGGCCAGACCAGGAATTTACTCCTTAGAATGTAGAAAAATGAGAAGCAACCTTATAGAAAGGTTTAAAGTTATGAGAGGCAGGGTTAAGTTTGATGGTAACAGTATTTTCTCTAGGGTAGGGAGTCTAAAACAGGGGGGGGGGCATGGATTTAGGCTGAGAAGTGAAAGGTTGAGAAAGGACCTGAGGAACAGCGTTTCACCCAGAGGAGGGTGAGTATTGGGAACGAGCTGCCAGAGGAAGTGGCTGATCAGGTGCAATAGTATCATTTAAGAAGCACTTGGGGCAGGGCTTGGAGAGATATGGACTGGGCAAGGAAAATTGGCACCACGGTTAGCTGGATCTGGTTGGGAGGGAGCAATGGGTCTTGTTTTGCTGTAGTTGTTTCATTGTTGTATTATGTTGTTCTGCCAAGCATTGTGGGTAAACTAGGTTGGCACTGAATATGTGGCAACACTTGTAGACTGGCCCCAGTGCGTCCTTAGAGTATGTTAGTTGTTAACACTAGCGAAGCATTTCGCTGTTTGTTTTGACGCACGTGTGATAAATAAGCCCAAATCTGAATCATTTTGATCATTTACTGCTGATCACATTCTGATTAATCTGTCCAGACAAGCTCCCCGGATATGGGTCAGGTTAATACTTATCTCATAAGTAAACACGCTGCCACCCTCCCCTCCCTGTTCGATGAGGCAATAGTCAGGTGTTAAAACCCGTCTGGGAAAAGTTACCGCAGAAACCTGAAAGCATACTTGTAAGATATGGCTATCTGCTTGCTAGAAGAATGGATTTCATCTGGCGTAATACCTCCGTTTAGACCAGGATAAATCTGGTGAAAGTGAGCAGACAAAGAGGAAAGAAAATGGAAGATGCGGGGCTGAGCTGCAGCTACATCTGAGCCAACTTAGGCTCAGTCCAGAGAGTGAGGATCAGATTGAACACACAACACGGGGAGGCAGAATTAATCTTCACTGTCTCACTCACTCCTGTTTTCCTTAAGCAGCTCTCCACAATAGCCTGAAATATCGACACCACTTCATCCCCATGGCGAGACCTCGTTATGAGTTTGAGGAGATTTGGTGCATCACCGAAGACGCTTGCTAATTTCTCCAGATGTATGATGGAGGGAAATCTCCCTGGTTGTAACACGGCCTGGTGTGGAGGCTCCAATGCGCAGGATTGAAAGAGGCTGCGGAGGACAGTGGACTCTGTCAGCGCCATCATGGGTTCAAGACTCCCCCCAGCAAAGGACGACTTCAAATGGTGATCCCTCAACAAGCCGGCAGCCATCACTAATCACACACTCAAAGTTTAGGAACAGCTCCACTATCAGATTTCTGAATGGTCCATTAATGTGAGCTCACTATTTTGCTTTTCTTTTTATTTTATATATTTCTTATTGTAACTTGGGTGTCAGGGTGGAGATACATTTCTACCAAAAGAGGTGTAAGGCACTCCTTCCCTCCACTAGCCTTCAGGTCCCCCTTGGGCAAGATGTAGCACCTGCTTATCCCCCCGATCACGTCACATGAAGCCAAGGGAGCAGGTGGTGGATGGTCGTATGAGCAGCCGGTGCAGATCTCAAGTCCTGGTTATGCGACCACTGACACCAGGCAGACAATCTCTGAAGCGTATTGGCAATGGCTGGGGTCACCCGTCTTGTAAAGACACTGCCCAGAAGAAGGCAATGGCAAACCACTTCTGTAGGAAAACTTGCCGAGCGCATAATCACGATCATTTGATTGCCTATGTCATACAAACGGCACATAATGATGATGATATTGTAACATAGTGATGTTTTTATTACGTCTCGCACTGTACTGCTGCTGCAAAACAACGAAGTTTACAACATGTCAGTGATAATAAACCTGATTCTGATTCAAATTCCTTGGCAACTCTGGTTTATAATTTTGCTTCCCCCAGGGCTGGTATTTCACACCCTGCGTACTTCTTCACTGTTCAGTTTTGCCAAGACCTGTAGATGAAATGGTGCAGCTGAACTTTACCGCCAGCTGATTGAGGCTAGACTGACAGACATAGCCACCTCACCGATGAGTCAGTGTTGCAAATCCAGTCACTTAAGCATGAGTCACCTAAACTTTTTCCAATGTTTCTTAGATTCAGGATCAGTTCCTGAGGATTGGAGAATGGCTAATGTTATCCCACTTTTTAAGAAAGGAGGGAGGGAGAAAACAGAGAACTATCGACCTGTCAGCCTAACATCAGTAGTGGGGAAGATGGTAGAGTCCATTATTAAAGATGAAATAGTGGCATATCTAGATAGCAGTGATAGGATTGGGGCCGAGCCAGCATGGATTTACCAAGGGCAAATCATGCTTGACTAATCTATTGGAGTTTTTCAAGGATGTAACCAGGAAGTTAGACAAGGGAGATCCAGTGGATGTAGTGTACCTCGATTTTCAGAAGGCATTTGATAAGGTCCCACATAGGAGATTGGTGGGTAAAATCAGAGCTCATGGCATTGGGGGGAAGATATTGACATGGATAGAAAACTGGTTGGCAGATAGAAAGCAAAGGGTAGCGGTGAATGGGTGTTTCTCAGAATGGCAGGTGGTGACCAGTGGGGTGCCACAGGGCTCGGTATTGGGACCACAGCTGTTTACGATTTACATCAACGATTTAGATGAAGGCATTGAGAATAACATCAGCAAGTTTGCCGATGATACTAAGCTGAGTGGCAGTGTGACATGTGATGAGGATGTTAGGAGAATTCAGGGTGACTTGGATAGGCTGGGTGAGTGGGCAGATACTTGGCAGATGACGTTTAATGTGAATAAGTATGAGGTTATCCACTTTGGGAGTAAGAACAGGAAGGCAGATTATTATCTGAACGGTGTAGAGTTAGGTAAGGGAGAAATACAAAGAGATCTAGGAGTCCTTGTTCATCAGTCACTGAAGGTGAATAAGCAAGTGCAGCAGGCAGTGAAGAAGGCTAATGGAATGTTGGCCTTTATTACAAAGGGAATTGAGTACAAGAGCAAGGAAATCCTTTTGCATTTGTACAGGGCCCTGGTGAGACCACACCTGGAGTATTATGTACAGTTTTGGTCTCCAAGGTTAAGGAAGAACATCCTGGCTGTAGAGGAAGTGCAGCATAGATTCACGAGGTTAATTCCTGGGATGTCCGGATTGTCTTACGCAAAGAGGTTAGAGAGACTGGGCTTGTACACACTGGAATTAAGGAGATTGAGAGGGGATCTGATTGCAACATATAAGATTATTAAGGGATTGGACAAGATAGAGGCAGGAAATATGTTCCAGATGCTGGGAGAGTCCAGTACCAGAAGGCATGGTTTAAGAATAAGGGGTAGGTCATTTAGGACAGAGTTAAGGAAAAACTTCTTCTCCCAGAGAGTTGTGGGGGTCTGGAATGCACTGTCTCGGAAGACAGTGGAGGCCCATTCTCTGGATGCTTTCAAGAAGGAGCTAGATAGGTATCTTATGGATAGGGGAATCAAGGGATATGGGGACAAGACAGGAACTGCGTATTGATAGTAGATGATCAGCCATGATCTCAGAATGGTGGTGCAGGCTCGAAGGGCCGAATGGTCTACTTCTGCACCTATTGTCTATAAACTCCGCCATGGACGGTCCCGAGCCCAGCTGCCAAAGAGGAGGGGTGGACATGGGGGTGGACATGGGGCTAGCAACACCATCCCGTAAAAGCCCAGTGCTACAGAAATGCCAACAGAAGCTCCATAGACCTCATCCCTCAGTTAGGAAGGATCTTTGCCTAGAAGATGTGAAATGGGCTACACCTGGGACAATTTGGAAGACTGGCCCAGGACTGGGATCTCTGAAGAGCTGCAGTTAGGGTCTATGCCCCAGCTGGGGCAATGGGCTGAAGACAGACAGATGATCCCAGAACACTTTTTCATGTTTGTACATAACATGCACAGTGAGGATGTTCTCTTCTGATGTATTCTGGATTTCTAGCATCTCTTGTGTTTACCATCTTCTCCGTTGTTTCTCACAACATCTGAGGATACACCGAGTCACACCCAGGGGAATCATTTACCTTAATAAACACAAGAGGTTGTGCAAATGCTGGAAATCCAGAGCAACACACACAAAATGCTGGAGGAATTCAACAGGTCAGGCAACATCTACAAAGAGGAATAAATAGTTGACGTTTCGTGCTGAGACCCAGTCCTGATGAAAATTTTGTGTGTGTGTTGTTAATGAGTCTCAAGATCACCAACAGCGATTCGTTCATAATTTTTATTTATTTGTTTTAGAGATTGAGCACAGAACAAGCCCTTCTGGCCCAACGAGCCATACACTCAGAAACCCACCTATTTAACTATATCCTAATCACAGGACACCTTCAAGAGGACCACAGCCTTGTCATTGGGTTTGGAGGCTTGCATGCCTCAATGACCCAGTGAACTATGCTGGCCGGAGTCAGAGCTTTATGCTTTGGCTCTTGGTGGGGTCACCCATGTCAAACAGGTCAAAGGGTAGAGGACAGACTAAGAGTGGTCCACTGGTCCTCCAGGTTTGGCGGGGGGGCGGGGGGTTCAGCTCAAGGCTAACAACCCTGACTGGTGAAACAAAATTGTTATGGAAACAGCAATGAAGGATCCTTCTGTATCTGAGTGCAATGGCCTTTCAGAGTCTCCATTCGGGACAGTATGACGGACAGTAGTGAAAATCGAGATGAAGCAACAGCCATGACGAAGGAAGCCCTGGACACCACCAGAATTGGAGGACCTTCATTTCTGTCCTAAATGCCAGCAGTGTAATTGGCAGTAATAATCATAATCACAGGACAATTTACCAATGACCAATTAGCCTACTAACTGTGGGAGTAAACCAGAGCACCCAGAGGAAAGACAAATATTCTTGGGGAGGAATGTACAAGCTCCTTACAGAGGAAGCCAGAATTGAACCCTGAATTCTGGAACGCTCCCAGCTGTAACAGCAAGGCCCTAACTGCTACACTACTGTGTCACTACTTTCTAATATGTAAAAAATGTAAAGGCGGGTTTTGGTATTAATCAGAATAATATCCAGTAACCCAGAAAATCTACCAAATCCGCACTGCCCTATTACACCCGTGTGACCAATTAACCTGCTAACACGTACGTCTTTGGACTGTGGGAGGAAACCAGAACACTGGAGGAAACCCATAGGGTGAAGGGGAGAACATACAAACTCCTTAAAACCAGTGTCGGAATTGAACCCCTGTTGACATGCTTCAGGAGAACACTGTTCCCTTCCCCTCAATTCACACAACATCAGAACCTCCCATTTCCTGCGGCTCCACACATCAATTACCTTAAGGGAATCTACTCTTTTCCCAGGAATCCTTTTGCTCTTAGTGTACTATAGAATCTTTTAGGTTTTAGTGTATGCTTTGTTACCTTATCTGCCCAGAGTATTTAATTATCCCCTGTTTCCTCCTAATTTACTTTTTAAAAGTACTCCTACGTCTGGCAGGGTAGCATAGTGGTTAGCACAACGCTTTAGAGTACAAGCGACAGGTTCAGTTCCTGGTGCTGCCTGTAAGGAGTTTGGATGGTCTCCCGCGTGGATTTCCTCCGGGTGCTCCAGTTTCCTCCCACAGTCCAAAGACGTACCAGTTGGTAGGTCAATTGGATATTATAAATTGTCCCGGATTAGGCTAGGATTAAGTTGGGATGGGATTGCTGGGTGGCATGGCTCGAAGGCCAGGAAGGGCCCAGTTTGCACTCTATCTCAATAAATATATAAATATATCCCTTACGTAGAGGGGGAAGCCTACTACCCCAGGGACGGTTGATCCCAGCTGCCTCCACCTGACATATGACTCCTCCATTGGGCTGAGTATTGCCCGTCAACCAAAGTGCAGTGAGGTAGTTGGACAGACTCTACAATCAGTGGCCATGATACAAGTACACCTATCCACCTGCCCGTGAATGCAAGTATCGAATCAGCCAATCACGTGGCAGCGACTCGATGCATTAAAAGCATGCAGGCTTGGTCAAAGGGTTCACTTGTGGTTCAGACCAAACATCAGAATGGGGAAGAAATGTGATCTGAGTGACCTTGACCCTGGAATGTTTGTTGGTGCCAGGCAGGGTGGTTTGGGTATCTCAGAAACTGCTGGTCTCCGGCGATTTTCACGCACACGGTCTCTAGAGTTTACAGAAAATGATCTGATAAACAAAACAAAAAATCCAGTGGGTGGTAGTTCTGTGGGTGAAAACGTCTTGTTAATGAGAGAGGTCAGAGGAGCATAGCCAGACTGGTTCAAACTGACAAATAACCATGTGTTACAACAGTGGTGTGCAGAAGAGCATCTCTGAATGCACAACATTTTGAACCTTGAAGTGGGTGGGCTACAGCAGCAGAAGGTCACAAACATACACTCCTTGGCCACTTTATCAGCTAGAGAAGGTACCTTGTGAAATGGCACACACAAATCGCTGGAGGAACTCAGCAGGCTAGACAGCACCCACGGACAAGTGTAAGCAGTCGACATCTCAGGCCGAGACCCTTCGTCAGGACTCCAAACCGAGAACCCTGAAAACAGATCTGGAAGCCAGGTGGCACAAGATGGCAGCAAAGACAAGTTCCCAGGAAGGATACATGGCCGTGGTAGTGTGACCATGGCTGAGGGAGCACATGGTCAAAGAGTTGGAGGGCAGCAGAAATCACAGAGGGGGAGCAGTGAGACAGGGTCAGAAAGATTTAAATTTCTTCAGGACGGGCATCCCTCGAAGAGTTTGCAGTAGCTGTAGTATCACAAAGACGAGAAGGTCTGCCACTGGCTGCACATTCACCCAGTGTACATTTACTGGCACTCTAGATAAAGGCACATATCACTTACTGGAATTGGGTTTGGCAACAGAAATACAAGCTTCAAGTTGCTTAATTTTTTTTGTGATTGTCCACCCTGACTCAAAATAGTTTACAAATGAGGAAACTAGGTGAAAGGTGAGGGGGGTCAAAGTACCTACTTATCAGTTAGAATGGTTTGGGATTGACAAAGATAAGGTTGTTCTGGATTGCAAACAACTCATAGAAGATAACAATCTGCAGAAATCACTGGGGATCCAGTCTTCCTGTTTCAGATGAGAAAGTATGGTGCTGGGCAAATTGAAATCAAAGTATCACAAATGTATTTGTGTCAGAGTTGAAGTCTGTCGTGATTCAAATTGTGTCATTCAAAGTTACTTCCTCTATATTTATGCAAGAACAGGCAAGTTACTTTTCTGAATGTTGTTCTTCCTCTCCATGCCTTGTGGTGCATCAGGCAGCAACCTTGCTATTTCATTTAGCATTTGTGTCTGTTTTTTTTACAAGGCTAAGTTGCTAGCTCAATGCTCAACCTAGCACTGATGGAAAGCATGTAAGGAGTGTACCCAGAACAATGTGCCTCGAAGTCTGGTGTGGATGCCACGACATCACAGGCCACCTTTTTTCTGAATGTGTTTATTCCCTTACATCCAGTAACTCAGGACAGGGATACACTGTTATGGGAGTTCCAAGAAACTTATTATCAAAGTGTGGATACACTACCCTGAGATTCCTTTTCCTGCAGGCATTCACAATAGAGATGTATCTGCACCAAAGGAGGTGTAAGGTGCTCCTTCCATCTGCTAGCCTGCAGGTCACCATTGGGCAAGGTGTAGCACCTGCTTAGCCCCCGATCAGGGTCACGTGAAGCCATGGGAGCAGGTGGTGGATGGTCGTATGAGCAACTGGTGCAGATCACAAGTCCTGGTTATGTGACCACTGACACCAGGCAGACAATCTCTGAAGAGTATTGATAATGGCTGGGGTCACCCGTCTTGTAAAGACACTGCCTAGAAGAAGGCAATGGCAAACCACTTCTGTAGAAACATTTGCCAAGAACAATCATGGTCATGGGAAAACCGTGATTGCTCACATCATACAACAGGGCACGTAGTGATGATGATTCACAGCAGTACAGAGAAATACAATAGAATCAGTGAAAAACTGCACACAAAAATGGACAAACAGACTGAGACTGAGTACAATGTCAATTGCTCAGTAGGGTGGACAGTGGCAGGGGTACATTCTGTCTTGTCTTGCCCACGTGAAGCGTCAAATCCCCAGATGAGCTCCCCTTGCATCCCTGCAAGGCCTGACTCTCCAGCTTTGTAAAGGTTAGCTTTATTTACCACAAGGACATCGAAACATGCATTGCAACTCATCATTCTGCGTCAATGACCAACACAATCTAAGAATGTGTTAGGGACAAGCTACAACTATCGCCATGTGTCCTGTGCCAACCTAGCACACCACAGCTCACTAACCCTAACCAATATGTCTTTGGACTGTGGGAAGAACATGGAACTCCCAGAGGGAATCCACACAGTCATGGGGAGAGTGTACAAACTCCTTATAGTCAGCAGCGGGAATTGAACTCTGATTGCTGGTGCTGTAGGGTGTTATCAGACCATAAGTCCATAAGAATTAGGCCACTTGACTCATCAAGTTTGCTCCATCATTCCATCATGGCTGATTAATCATCCCTCTGAACCCCATTCTCCTGCCTTCTCCCTGTAACCTTTGATGCCCTGACTAATCAAGAACCTATCAACTTCAGCTTTAAATACATCCAATGACTTGGCCTCTACAGCTGCCTATAGCAATGAAGTCCACAGATTCACTATCTTCCAGCTACAGGAATTCTTTCTCATCTCTGTCCTAAATGGGTGTCACTATATTCTAAGGCTGTGCCCTCTGGTCCTAGATTTCCTCACTAATGGAAACACCCTCTCCACATCCACTCTATCTAGGTCTTTAAATCTTCAACAGATTTCAATTATATCCCCTTCATCTTCTAAACTCCAGTAAGTACAGGTCTAGAGATATCAAATGCTCTCCATACATTAACCCTTTCATTCTTTGAATCATTCTCATGAACCTCCTTTGGTCTCTGTCCAATGCCACCACATCTTTTCTTAGGTAAGGTACGAAGACTTCACACAATACTCCAAGTGCAGTCTGACCAATGCAAACTTGGCCAAAGAGCCACCAATTCTGTCATTCAAATCATTGACATATAATATGAAAAGAAACTGTCTCAATACCAACCCCTGATGTACAGCACCAATCATCAGCAGGCAACCAGTAAATGCCCCTTTTATTCCATCTCTTTGCCCCTGTCAGTAAGCCAATCTTCCATCCATGTTAGTATCCTTCCTGTAACACCATTGACTCTAATCTCGTTAAGCAGGCTCACTCACAGCACCTTGTCAAAGGCCTGAAAATGCAAGTAAACAATATCCACTGACTCTCCTTTGTCTAATCTGCTTGGTATTTCATCAAAGAATTGTTAACTCCCCTTAAGTAAACATTGCTGACTTTGGCCTGCTTTATCATGTACCTTGAAACCTCATCCTTAATAATGGACTCCAACATCTTTCCAACCATTGAAGTCAGGCCTGGTGGCCTATAATTTCCTTTCTTCTGCCTCTCTCCCTTCTTGAAGAGTGGAGTGACATTTGCAATTTTCCAGTCCTCCAGAACCATTCCAGAATCTACTGATTCTTGAAAGATAATTACTAATGTCTCCACAGTCTCTTCAGCTACCTCTTTCAATATCTTGGGGTGTAGTTCATCTGCTCCAGGTGACTCATTCACCAGAACTTCAGACCATTCAGCTTCCCAAGCACCTTCTCCTTAGTGATAGCAACTACACTCACTTCTACCCCGCGACACTCTCAAATTTTGGGTATACCCATGGTGTCTTCCACAGTGAAGACTGATGAGAAGTACTTTTTATGTTCTCCTGCCATTTGGTTGTCCCCCTTTACTACCTCTCCACCATCATTTTCTAGTGGTCCAATATCCACTCGTGCCTCTCTTTTGATATTTATATATCTGAAAAAAATAATCTTTTTGGCTAGCTTACCTTCAGATTTCATCTTTTCTCTCTACATTTCTTCTTAGTTGCCTCTGTTGGTTTTTAAAAGCTTTCCAATCCTCTAACTTCCCACTAATTTTTGCTGTATTATATGCCCTCTTTTACTTTCATGCTGTCTTTATCTTCAGTTATCAGCCATGGTTGCCTCATCTTGCCTTCCAAATACTTCTTCATCTTTGGTATGCATCCAAATCCAAATGTGCCTTCCAAACTACACACAGAATCTCTAGCCATTGCTGTTCTGCCATCATCCCTGCTAGTGTTCCCTTCCAATCAACATTGGGCAGCTTCTCCCTCATGCTTCTGAAATTCCCTTCACTCCAATGTAACATACCAATACATCTGACCTTATCTTCTCCCTTTCAAACTGCAGGCTGAATTCTATCACATTATAATCACTGCCTCCTAAGGATTCCTTTACCTTAAACTTCCTAATCAAATCTGGTTCATTACACAACACCCAATGCAAAATTGCCTTTCTTCTAGTCACCAGTTGCTCTAAAAAGCCATTCTACAAATTCCCTCACTTGGGATCCCAAACCAACTGGATTTTCCCAATCTACTTGCATATTGAAATCTCCCATGAGTATCACAACATTACATTGTCCTTTTTACATACCTTTTCTATCTTCTGTTGTAATTTGTATCTCATATTCTGGCTACCTATTTAGAGAGCTGCACATAACTCCCATTAGGGTCTTTTTACCCTTGCAGTTTCTTAACTCTATACACAACATATCACCTCTTTCTAAGGATTTGATTTTTATCAGCAGAGCCATCCCACTCCGTCTGCCTACCTACCTGTCTTTTTGATACATTAATCTACACTCAAAGGCCACTTTATTAAATACACCTGTATACACGCTTGTTAATGCTGATCTCCTGGGATTTTTACACACCACAGCTTCTAGAGTTCACAGACAATGGTGCAAAAAATTAAAAAGAAAACACCCAGTGCAAAAATGCCGTGAGTGAGATTGGTGAGAGGCGAGCCGCCAGATTGGTTCAAGCTGACACGCATTACAACAGTGGTGTGCAGTAGAGCAACTCTGAATGCACGACATATTAAACCTTGATATGAATCGACTATAGCAGCAAAATACCACAAACACACACTCAGGAGCCAATTTATTAAACACAGGAGGTAACTAATAAAGTGACCACTGAATGTACATATAAACATAATTTATAAATTAAACAAGTATTGCAGAAAGACTTGCATTTATTTGGTATAAATGATTCTGGATTTAAGGGGCAAAAGCAATGAAGATGCCCTTAACTCACTTTGACATTGTGTTATTTGGCACCTTACAGAGAGGGACCCTGGACCATTTCTCTTGGATACATCTGTTGATGATAAAGTTGAAATCTATTTTTAGACGAGAACCACAGATCAAGCTTTTCCAAACAGGTTGCTTGTTTTGATGTTACTTGTCCCACTTGAAGTGACCTTTCTCCTCAAACTTTGTGACGTGGCACTGTGGGGAGAGAGAGGATCATACCTCAGTTATGATCGCCAAGTCAGTGCATGTTTCCAGCATCACATTTCTGCTGGTAGGAGCTTTCTGTTTCCAGGTTTGTGACTGTATTCCCAAGATCGCAACAAGGTTACAGAACTAGACCCTTCAGCCCAACTAGTCTGTACTTGCATTTATATTCCACTTCGGTCTCCTCCCCTCTTTCCTCACATCTAGATGTATTGGTGTAACCCCCTATTCCCTTCACTCTGTTACCCTTAGAACCACAGAATATTACAGCACAGAACAGGCCCTTCAGCCCTTGATTTTGTGCCGACCGTTTAACCTGCTCGAAGATCAATCTAACTCCTCCCTCCCATATAGCCCTCCATTTTTCTATCATCCATGTGCCTATCTAAAAATTTCTTAAATACCGCTGATCTATCTACATTTACTATCACTTCCAGCACAGTGTTCCATGCACCCACCACTCTCAGAGTGAAAAACCTGCCTCTCACCTCCCCTCCCCCCCCATATACTTTCCCCCAATCACCTTAAAGTTATGGCTGGGTAGAAGTCTCTGGTTCTCCACTAGCTCTATCTTGTACATGTCTGTCAAGTCACCTCTCATCCTTCTTCACTTCGAAGAGAAAAGCCCCAGCTCATAAGACAAATTTTTTTTCGGATGCTCATCCAGTCTCCTCTTAAAGACATCAACACCATTCAGCTCAACCACTCTCTGGCAGACAGAGTGCCACACTCTCCCCACCCTCTTGGGTAAAGACGTCTCTTGTCAGTTCTCTGTTTTAAGCAACGTTCCCACTTATCTTTTTCTACAACTGCGCAGACCAACTATTGCTCTGAGGAGGAAATTTTTACATGGCCTGAAAACTGCGCAACACTAATTTCTTTTGTTCAATATGTATACTATGAATATTTAGAATGAAATTTGAAAAACCACATACAACAAAGGAAATCTTTCAAGTTTCGTAAACTTTTTCTAGCTGCGTTCAATCCCAGCTGCGCGGCAACAAAGGGTACGTACACAGGAGCATTTCAGTCACTGCACAACCGTGCACCCCCGCAAATTAGAGGGAATAATGACTCTAACACAAGGCCATGGGATCACACACACCCACGTGGTAGGCAGGTGTTTGAATTGGTGTTCACAGTGAAAGCCAGACATTTTCTACTTTTCAAACCCATTTTGATTGCAGAGGCAGTAGCAATGCACGTTTAGAGTTAACAGACTGAAATCCTGTTTCGCCATGAAGAGTGGAAAAGATTTACAAATGATTGATTTGTGGTGCATTGCGAAGTTGTCATTAGCTGTGAAATGTTCAGCTGGTATTCCCCTATCCCACAGTTTGCCATTGGGATAGTCAGCCATTGACCCACTTCATCTAATTCCCACACCTCTCCTCTGTCCTGGTCAGAGCAAGATCTGAGTTCTTCTTGTCCTCACCTCACTGGGTATCAGCATCTCCGAGGATCTATCCAGGGCCCAACATACTGACACAATTACAAAGAAGGCACGACAGTGGCTATATTTCATTATGAGTTTGAGAAGATTTGATATGTCACCAAAGACACTCACAAAGTTCTATGGATGTACCGTGGAGAGCATTCTAACTGGTTGCATCACCAAGTGATACGGAGGTGCCGCTGCACAGAATCAGAAAAAGTTGCAAAGACAGCCATTTCCATCATGGGCACTAGCCTCCCCAGCATCGAGGACATTTTCAAAAGGCCATTCTTCAAAAAGGCAGAATCCGTCCTTAAGGACCCCCAACACCCAGGACATGCCCTCTTCTCATTGCTACCATTAGGGAGCCCAAAGACATACACTCAATATTTTAAGAACAGCTTCTTCTCCACTGCCATCAGATTCCTTAATGGACGATAAACTCATGAACACTACAACATTATTTCTTCTTTCTTTTTTCTTGCTCTCTTTTTGCACAACTTACTGAATTTTATATATATATATATATATATACTATATATATATTTCTTATTGTAATTTATAGTTTTGTTATTATTATGTATCGCAATGTAAAAACAACAAATCTCACAACATATGCCAGTGATATGAAACCTGATTCTGACCCAAGTCTTCATTCAAAGGACCAGTTGAGATTTTGGTCAACAACGACGTCCAGAAAGCTGAATTCAGACGACTCAGAAACCTTGACTGTTTATTCCTCTACATAGAAGCTGCCTGACCTGACGAGTTCCTGCAGTATTTTGTGTGTATCATCTCATTATTCCCTTTTTATTACACTACTTATTTACTTTTTCATCAGATGTATGAAGTGTAAAAGAGAGGTGAGAATAGATATTGGACCTCTGGAAAATGATGCTGGAGAGGTAGTAATGGGGAACAAGGAAATAATGGATGAACTGAATAAGTATTTTACATCAGTCTTCACAGTGGAAGACACTAGCAGTATGCCGGAAATTCGAAAGTGTCAGGGGGCAGAAATGTGTGAAGTTGCCATACTAGGAAGGTCCTTGGGAGACTTATGGTCTTTTACAAAGTATAGCAATTTTATGCCTTTGCCTTGTACTGTTGCCTCCAAACGACAAATTTCATATCATACAAAGCAGTGATAATAGATCTGATTCTATTCTTTCAGTCTCAGTAAATGTCACTTGTGATGCCATTGTTTCCATTCAGTGATCCGTGTGAGAAATTTTCCAGAATCCTGGTGTGGTTGTCTGAATCTCTCTTCATCAAAGTAAAAAGACATCAGTGTTTTACTGGTTATTGGAACAATGTTCGGATAAAGTCCAAACTGCTGGCTATGGATTTGGGAGGGGTTTTCTGTGGAAGAGGCTAGGGTCTCAGGACCAGGTGAAAAACAGGATGAAAACATTTATCTGCATTGTTGTGCAAGAGGTGGTTTGTCAGCGATGAGGGGTGAATGAGTTTATTTACTTGTCACTAGTTGGGAATGGAAATTCACAGTAGGATCTTGTTTCACTTCAGATATGTGTGAACTTTCACCTACTTCTCCACACTTTCACTGAGATGTGTAATCCTGCTTTCTCTGGGCTAGGAACAAATATAGTGGTAAAACTAAATTAAATACATCTCTACTATCTAAGAATATGAAGTTGAAAATAAAAATTCAGGAAGCAGGTCCTTTTATAAATAGAAGATCTAATGCTATATACCAGGTTTAGATACTGTATACAGTCAGTGTCCATTTTATTACGTACAGGAGTGAAGCTTGGTGTGATCTTCTGCTGCTGTAGCCCATCCACTTCAAGGTTCAATGTGATGTGCATTCAGAGATGCTCTTATGCACACCACTGCTGTAACACAGAGTTCCTTGAGTTACTGATTCCTTCCTGTCAGTTTGAACCGGACTGACCAATCTCCTCTGGCCTCTCTCATTAACAGGGCATTTTTGCCCACAGAACTACTGGATGCTTTATTTTGTTTTTTGCACCATTTTCTGCAAGTCCTAGAGCTTGTTGGGTATGAAAATCTCAAGAGATCAGCAGTTTCTTAGATACTCAAACCACCCTGTCTGCCACCAACCATCATTCCAGTGTCAAAGTCTATTAGCTCACATTCTTCCTCATTTTGATGTTTGGTCTGAACAACAACTGAACCTCTTGACCATGCCTGCATGAGTTTACACATTGTGAGGTGAGGAGAGGGCCTCTGTCGGTCAGAGCTGACCATGGATATCGGGTCCTAGCTGTCTAGATACCCAAGCCCGGACAGTACGATATGGAGAGCAAGCTGTTGCCCGTGTAGCAAGCTCTCCATTTCCATGCATCTGATTAATCTAAAGGAACGGCAGAGACCGATACAGTTTGGTAGCAGAGGCATCGCAGGAGTTGCCTGTCAGCATTGAGCTCAGTATAGGACTGCCTTAGGGACTCCAGCTCTGGATTTTTCCTTCGGGGTTTACTCCCAAACCTTCCCAATGACTGGGTGTCGCTGCAAAGCAGTGGAGGTTTGAAATCAGAGTATTCCTTCTCCTAGATGAGCTGTCAACCATGGCTGACAAGCCCCATCTGCCCGAAGCGACTGGTTTTATGGTGCTAGTAACCTGCCTTTGCTCCTTCTTCTGTCTGAAGAAATGTTTAGGTAAGCTACACGTGAAGGCCAGGAGTTGGACTTGCTTGTCAGAGGCTATTTGAGGTGCACGCCATTGGGAGCATTTAATAGGTAGTGAGAGCTTATCCCCATTACCACCCCTGGATATAACAACCTTATTGAATTACTGTCAAATAATAGGCTAATTAGATATTTACATAAACGTGCAAGTGTGCACATGTACCTAATGAAGCAGACACTAAGTGTATTTGATCAGAAACAGGCCTTTCATCCCAACTAGTCTATGCTGACCAAAATGCCCCATTTACAGAGTCCCATTTTTTTCTACTTTTGGCCTATAACCCTATATATCTTTCCAATACCTGTCCAACTGTCTTTCAAAGTTGTTAATGTCTCAACCATGTAGATGCCATCCTTTGAGCAAAAAGTTGCCCCTGAATTTTCTATTAGATCTTTCCCCCCTCACCTTAAACCTAAGTCATCTAGTTTGATTTCACAATCCTGGAAAACAGACTGTGTACATTCGCATGATCTATACTCCTCATGATTTTATGCACCTCTTTCAGATCACCTCAGCCTTCTACACTTCAAGGAATAGAGTCCAACATCTCCCTATAACTCAGTCTCTCATGTTCTGGTAACATCTTTGTAAATCTTTTCTGCACTTTTTCCAGTTTAGTAACACCTTTCCAAGGTGATCAAGCCTAAACACAATACTCTAAATTAGGGGTTCCCAACTTGGGGTACTTGCTTAATGGTATTGATCCATGGCATAAAACAGATTGGGTATCCCTGCTCTAAGTGTAGCCTCACCATATCGTGTACAATTGCACCATGACTTACTTACTTCCCATTGTGTCGCCGGTGTTTAGGGCAGCAATGAAGGTCCTCCATCTCTGGTGGAGTTCAAGGCTTCCTTCCTCATGTCAGTAGCTTCCTCTTGGTTTTCCTTCCTGTCAATCATGCAAATCCCAGGTGGAGGCTCTGAAATACCGTCCTGCTCAGGCGTAGAAGGATTTTTCATTCCTGGTTCAGTAACAGTTATGTTTTACCAGTCAGGGTTGTTAGCCCTGAGTTGAACCCCTGAACCTGGAGGACTGGTGGACCACTCTTAGTCTAGCCTCTACCCTTTGACCTTTTTGGCATGGGTGACCCTACAAAGAGCGGTCCTCTTGGAGGTGCACCATGACCTCCCAACTTTCATACTCAAAGCCCTGATTGATGAAGGCCAGCATACCTAATACCTTCTTCACCACCTACCAGTGACTCCACTTTCAGGACACTGTGTACTTGTATGCTAAGGTCCCTCCATTCCACAATGTTTATCAGGGCCCTGTCATTTTCTGTGAAAGTCCTATCTGGATGTGACTTTCCAAAGTGCAACACCTCAAACTTACCCTCATTAAGCTCTATAGGCCATTCCTTGGCCCACTTACCCAGCAAATCAAGATCCACTAGCAATTTTTGACAACCTTCTTCATTCAAGTCAAGTCAAGTCAAGTCACTTTTATTGTCATTTCGACCATAACTGCTGGTACAGTACATAGTAAAAATGAGACAATGTTTTTCAGGACCATGGTGTTACATGACACAGTACAAAAACTGTGTTCATTGAGTACAATACCACCTACAGGATGTAGAAACTATAGAAAGAGTGCAGAGGAGATTTACAAGGATATCGCCTGGATTGGGGAGCATGACTTATCAGAATAGGTTGAGTGAACTCGGCCTTTTCTCCTTAGAGCAACTAAGGATAAGAGATGACCAGATAGAGGTGTATTAGATGCCAAGAGGCATTGATCATGTGAATAGTCAGAGGCTTTTTTAAAGGCCTTTAATGGCTAGCATGAGAGGGCACAGTTTTAAGGTGCTTGGAAGTAGGTAAAGAGGAGATGTCAGGGGTAAATTTTTTATGCAGGGAGTGGTGAGGCCGTGGAATGGATTGCCGGTGGCAGTGGATACAATAGGGTCTTTTAAGAGACTTTTGGATAGGTACATGGATCTTATAAAAATAGAGGGCTATGGGCAAGCCTAGTAATTTCTAAAGTACGTACATGTTCGGCACAGCATTATGGGCCGAAGGGCCTGTATTGTGCTGTAGGTTTTCTATGTTTCTATTTCAGTGTCTCCTGCTAATTATTGATAATTTTGATTTTGTTATTTTTAGTATGCCTGTTGTTCAATACTCCACAATAAAGCACAAGGAGTGGATGTCATAGATTTGGTGTCATGGTGCTGAGACTGTTGACTACCGTGCTCAGAGATGGGACTGAAGCCCTTTTTGTGGGAGCATTTCAGTAAACCTCCATCAGTTTCCACATACTTCAACCTTCCTGCAGTGCGACCCAGGGCATCTGCCAGGTGCGGAACAACAAGTGTGGTTCAAAGAGCAGGCTGTGTCTCCCAGCTGGGGTGAAGGGTTTGTTTATGGTGAACAAACATGCCACGGTAGCAGGCATTTCACTGCGGTAAACTTTGTGCTGGAGGCTGTGTGGAACTCCACCACAAGAAGCTTCCAACAAACTGCAGAGGAAAATAAAATACTGAAAAAAACATGATATACATCAGGTAGCAATGAATAGTTGTTACTTCCTTGTGACTGGCACACAAAATTATCTGTCCTTTTTTTTAAAACAAGTTTTTAAATCAATTTTTAACCCAGTCCTGAGGAAGGGTCTCGGCCCAAAACATCAACCCTTATTTCCCTGCATAGAGGCTGACTGAACTGCTGAGTTCCTCCAGTTTTTTGTGTATCGCTCACGATTTCCAGCATCTTGAGAATCTCTTACGTCCAAGTTTTTCTTCTTCTCAGCTGCCCATCACCTCCCCCTGGTGCCCTTTCTTCCTCTCTTTCTCCCCTCAGATACTTTCCTGTCAGATTCCTTCTTCTTCAGCACTTGACTATTTCCACCTATCACCTCCCAGCTTCTCACTGGTTGATTCTGAAATGCCAATAACTGGGTAGAAACATTGAAACTCAGAACAGTACAACACAGTGCGGGCCATTTGGCCCATGATGCTGTGCTGACCTATATAAACCTACTTCGCGATCAATCCTACACAGCCATAACCCTCCATTTCTCTTTCATCCATGTGCCTATCTAAGAGCCTCTTAAATGTCTCTATTGTATCTGCCTCTTACCACCACCCTTGGCAGCCCATTTTACACACTGTGTAAAAAACTTATCTCTGACATCTCTGCTAAACGTTCTGCACTCATGTTAAATACATGTTGTGAGGTATTGTCCATTGTAGCCCTGGGTAAAAGGTTCTGTCTGTCCACTCTATCCATGCCTCTTATCACCTTTACATGTCCGTTGTCACCTCCCATCTCTCTTCAGTCCAAAGAGAAAAGTCCCAGACCACTCAACCTTTCCTCTTAAGCCAAGCTCTCTAATCCTGGTAAGTCTCCTCTGCACCCTCTTTAAAGCTTCCACATCCTTCCTATAATGAAGTGACTAGAACTGGATTCAATATTTCAAGTGTGATCTAACAAGGGTTTTACCATAGCACCCTTACCTCATAGCTCTTGAACTCAATCCCCTGACTATGTCTACATTGGGAGAGGGATCTCACAGGTCAGACCAGCCACAGCCTTCCTCACAGAACCTAACCTGACGGACAACGAGCCCGGCTGATCCATCGCAGTTCCAGCAGAGATGGTACACCACGCATCCCTCCTTAGGGTGGCAAATACTGTGCCCGTGACCACAAGAAACTGCAGCGAGTTGTGAGTGCATCAGAAAAATAATCTGCTCTCCGTTCATTTCATCTACGCTTCCCTGTGCCTTGGGAGAACAACAAACATAGTCAAGGACTCTACTCTCCAAACATTCTTCCTTCTGTCCACCCGCCCTTGGGTAGATGATACAAAATCCAGAATACACGTACCAACAGGGTCAAGAGCAGCTTCTATCGTTATGTATGGAATGATTTGTCATAGCATACGTAAACCTTTCACTCTATCTCTGTACATGGGTGGAACATTTGATCATATCAGTTGCTTTCCTGAGGCAGCACGAACAGTCAGTGACGGGGAGGATGAGTATGCCAAAGCTGGACCATTGTGTCCAGTCCTGCGAGCCACTCTCTGGGGAAGACAGGAATGTTTAGAGAAGTTTTTGAGCAGATCATAGAGAGGAGGTTCAAATCTGTCCCACCGCAGAGAATGCCATCGATCAGCAAAGCTACCCAAGCTAGCGTGAGATAAAGGAATATTGTACCCCTTCACTTCTCCTCACTTTCCCATCACCTCCCTCTGATTCCCCTCCTCTTTCCCTTTCTCCCATGGTCCACGCTCCTCTCCTATCAGATTACAAAATTTAAAAAGTTCAAAGTTCAAAGGAAATTCATTATCAAAATATACTACCCTGAGATTCATTTTCCTGCGGGCATTCAGAGAAAATACAAAGAAACACAATAGAATCAATGAAAGACAGACTAACAGCAACTGTGCAAATACAAAAAGAAAGAAATAACAATAATCAATAAATAAGCAATAAGTATTGAGAACATGAGATGAAGAGTCTTTGAAATTGAGTCCAAAGGTTGAAGGAATAATGCTTCAGGCCTTTATATCTTTGACCTATCCTCTCCCAGCTTTTTACTACAACCCCCACCCACCCACCTTCTTATTCTGATATCTGCCCCATTCCTTTCCAGCCCTGATGAAGGGTCTCCCTGTGAAACACCGACCGTTTATTTCTCTCCATGGATACTGCTGAGTTCCTCCAACTCCTTTGTACACATTGTGAGATAAAGGTGTTACCATACAAGGTGTATTACTGGGAAATGGAGGCAGGTTCACCTATTGCCTTTAATAGATAAGTATTTGAACAACTAGCATCTGCAGTACTGTAATGGATGATGGACGGCTCCTACATGTGGTCAGTACAGTCTCAATGAACCAAGTGGCCTCAATTCACAGTGTGAATCTGCTAATGCTGTGGAAGCCAGTGGAGCTCTCCCTCCCCAGCAGTAACTTGAGGTGAACACTGGCTAGGGATGTCCAGAGAGTGAGAACCCTGACCCCTAGGCATTGGAACTATCCAGCTGCCCTTGAGGTGAACACTGGCTAGAGATCTCTAGAGAGTGAGACCCCTTTTGATCTGCTGGTAGTCACCACCTGCTTTCTGATACTTGAGATGTACATAGATGGAGATCCTACAGCAACACCCCTGCCCCCTTCCTCCCACTGCACAGAATAGAGTACTGCACAGTAACAGGCCCACGATGTTCCACCATACTCATTGAATTAGCAATGAAATATCTAACTAAACTAATTCATTCTATCTACACCATCCATATCCCTCCATTCGCTGCAATTCATGTGCCTATCTAAGAGCCTCTTTAACACCTCTTTCATACTTGACCATCAGAAATAGAAGCAGAATTCAGCCATTCAGCCCATTGAGTCTGCTCCCCCATTTCATCATGCCTGATTTATTTCCCACTTAGCCCCTTTCTCCTGCCTTTGATGCCCTTATGAATCACGAATCTATCAAATATACCCAATGACATAGCCAACTGTGGCAATGAATTCCACAGATTCATCACCCTCTGGCTGAAGAAATTCTTCCTCTTTTCTGGGATGTCCTAGCACATCTTTTCTTAGATAATGTGCCAACAACTCCACTACCACCCCTGGCAGTGTATTCCTGATACCCACTGGGTAATTAAAACTCCCCCCCCCCCACCTTAAGTACATGCTCTCTAATATTAAACATTGTTATTCAGTCCTCTGTTAGTCAGGGTTGACTGTGGATGTTATGTCCTAGCTGTCTAGATATGTAAGCCATGATATGGACAGCAAGCTGTTGCCCACGTAGCGAGCTGCCCCTCTCCACGCATCTGATGAACAATGGAGACCAATGCAGTTTGGCACCAGTCAGCATTGAACTCCATGTAAGACTGTCATAAGCACTCCAGCTCCAGATTTTTCCCTCGGGGTTTACTCCCAAAGCCTTTCCCCTGAGTGAGTATCACTGCAAGGCAGCAGAGTTTTGAAGTCAGAGATTTCCTTCTAGATGAGCTGCCAACCATGGCAGATAAGTCCATCTGCCTGAAGCAATTGGTTTTAAGGTGCCAGTAACCCACTTTTGCCCCTTCTCCCGTCAGTAGAAACTGTTCTGCTGATCTTAGTAGCTAAGCCACACATGAAGGTCAGGTGTGGACTTGGTTGTCTGAAGCTATTTGAGACCCAAGTCATTGGAAGCATTTAATAGGTAGTGGAAGCTTGTTGCCATTACCACCCTGGCTGTACAAGGAATCAATATGAGACATTACAACCCTAGGAAAAAGATACCAGCCCTCCACTCTATCGATACCTCTCATATTCTTGTGAACTTCTACCAGATCTACCCTTGGCCTCTGGAGAATGTATTTACCACGTAAAGCAACAGGAGGGACATTCTTGACAAACTATCCTTGTCTAGGACATCTGCATCTGTCTCCCTCCCTCCCTCCTGCCTGATGAACTGGCACACTTTCACGTACACAGCTTGGAAAAGAACAAGGACATTGTGTATTGATTGCCACTGTACCAGGGAACTGCTCTAATTTACAGAATGTGGCAGTTCTGTGCTGTGAAAGGCTATATGACTAAACTGTTTACCAAGCTTAGGGGCACATTGCTCACAGATTTTCATGGATAAATGCAAGTAAAAAATTAACTTAACTGTTTTCAATATTTTTTTCTGTCAAGCTGAATCCAGAATCAGGTTTAGTATCACTGGCATATGTTGTGAAATATGTTGTATTGCAGCAGTAGAGTGCACTGTATTAAAAAAATATAAATAACGATAAAATACACACAAACACACAGAGTATATATAAATTAAATTGAACAAGTAGTGCAAAGGGTAAAAAAACAGAAAGAAAAAGAAAGAAAACAAGGGTTCATGGCCAATTTAGAAATCTGATGGTGGAGGGGAAGAATTTGTTCCTGGAACATTGAGCGTGTGTCTTCAGGCTCCTGTACCTCCTCCTTTATATTAGCAATGAGAAACAGACATGTCTTGGGTGATGGGGGTCCTTAATGATTAGTATGTTTTGTAACTTCAGAACATTAAACTAGTTCATAGGAAGAGACAGGAGTCTCAGATGTGGGTCTAACTTTGCCTCTACTTTAGGCGAGGCACGTACGTATCACGTGGTAGCGTGATGACGTATGAAATTCACACATTTTTGTACATAAACCATATTGAATTATTTAAAGGAACAAGAATGGTTAATCAAGCAATGTATATATACAAGATTACTCAAATATTATTGAATTATTAAATACACAACAATGTTGGATACTGCCTTGTTGAG
This sequence comes from Hemitrygon akajei, assembly GCF_048418815.1. Lineage (NCBI taxonomy): Eukaryota > Metazoa > Chordata > Chondrichthyes > Myliobatiformes > Dasyatidae > Hemitrygon > Hemitrygon akajei. The sequence goes on along the minus strand of NC_133150.1, from coordinate 48,315,338 downwards.
GCATCGCCTTCTGAAGGTGTTCTCAATGCTGATGGAGCTGACTGAGTTTACAACTTTCTGCAGCTTTTTCCGATCCTGTGCAGTGTTTTTCATGGAATGCCGTGTTGTATGATGTCGGTAATCATGGTCTTTCCATGACTGTGATTGTTCTTGGCAATTTTTTCTACAGAAGTGGTTTGTCATCTTGTCTTTACAAGATGGCTGACCTCAGCCATTATCAACACTCTTCAGAGACTGAATGCCTGGCAACAGTGGGAGCATAACCAGGGCTTGTGATATGCCCCACCTGCTCCCATGGCTTCATGTGACCCTGACCAGTGGTGGGGGGGGGGGGGGGAGTGCTAAGCAGGTGCCACACCTTGCCCAAGGGTGATCTGCAGGCTAGTGGAAGGAAGGAGTGCCTTACACCTCCTTTGGTAGAGACGTATCTCCACCCCAGCGCTACAGTCCTTCTGCTGAATGTGCTTCACAGTGCTATTGGGAGGGAGCTCCAGGACTTCGACCCAGCGACGGTGATGGAATGATTAAACGTTTCCAAATCAGGGACGAGAACCAGCACAGTCACATCAAAGAAAATTTATTATCAAAAAATCAGAATCAGATTTAATCATCCGCACATGTCATGAAACGTGTTGTCTTTGTGGCAGCAGTACAATGCAATACATAATAATAGAGAAAAAACTGTGAATAATGGTAAGTATATATATAGTAAATAGTTCAATTAACTGAACAAAAAATAGAAATAAACAAGTAGTGAGGTAGTGTTCATGGGTTCAATGCCCATTCAGAAATCAGATGGCAGAGGGGAGGAAGTTGTTCCTGCACAGCTTATATGTACAGTATATGTATATGTTATCATATACAATCCTGAGATTAATTTTCTTTCAGGTATTTACAGAGAAATACAATAGAAACAAGAGAAAATCAGCAGATGCTGGAAATCCAAGCAACACACAAGCATCTACGGAAAAGAGTAAAGTCGACTTTTCGGGTTGAGACCCTTCGGCAGAAATACAATACAATTTATGAAATAGTACACATAAAGATTGAACAAACAATTAATGTCCAAAAGAGGATAGGTTGTTCAAATGATAAATAAATAATACTGAGAACATGAGTTGTAGAGTCCTTGGCTGTGAGTCCATAGGCTGTGGAATCAGTTCAGAGTTGGAGTGAGTGAAGTTACCCACACTGATGGTTGTAGGGTGAATACTGTTCCTGAACATGGTGGTGTGGGCCCCAAGGCTCCTGTGTCTCCTTCCCAATGGCAGCATTAGGACTGGTGGGGTAGTCTGGATGGTGGGGGTTCTTAATGACGGCTTCTGCTTTCTTATGGTAGCACTCCTTGTAAATGTGTTCAGTAGTGGGGAGGGCTTTGCCCACAACCAGCAGGCTCGTGAACTAGCATGGATAATTTCACTCGCCTTATTGATGGACTGACCAGGGGTTCCCCACCTGGGGTCCGTGGCATAACAAGGCTGGGAACCCCTGGGGAGTGAAGTTATCCACACTGGTTCAGGAGTCTGATGGCTGTAGGCAAAGCCTTCCTCAACAATGAATACCACTCTCCACCAAAGAAATAAATAATTTCTTCATTTTCTTGTAAATGGCTGCAAGAAAATGAATCTCAAGGTAGTATATGGTGACATAAATGCATTTTGAACTTTGATAATGGTGATGGATTGGAACTTATGCACCATTTTCCGTGGTGATGGTATTCCCCTACACCCCTTGTCCTTGGCAGTGGGTTAGAGAGGAGATGGCAGAGTAACTGTGGGACATTTTGTAAAAGGTACACACTGCAATCAGTGCACGCTGGTGGTGGAGGGATGTTCAGGGTGGTAAATGGGTGTCCCCATTAAGAATCACAAATTTGCAGATGCTGGAAATCCAAAGCAACACACACAAAATGTTGGAGGAACTCAGCAGGTTAGGCATAATCTGTGGAAAAGAGTAAACAGTCAATATTTTGGGCCAAGACCCTTCATCAGAACTCATGAAGGGGCTTGGCCCGAAACGTCGACTGCTCTTTTCTATAAATGCTGCCTGGCCCGCTGAGTTCAGCATAGCCCATCAAGTAAGATGGTTTTCTTGGAGGGCATCCACCTTCATTAGAGCTGTTGACATTGTGTTTTCCAGATAACTGGAGAGTGTCCCATTCACACTCTTGACCTGTGCTATGTGGGTTTGGGGGGTGGGGGAGAGGTCAGGGGCTGAGTCAGTCTCTACAGGAAACCCAGCTTCTGACCGGGGTTCAATTCCTGCCACTGTCTGTAAGGAGTTTGTACGTTCTCCCTGTGACTGTGTGGGTTTCCTCAAGGGTGCTCTGGTCTCCTCCCACATTCCGGAGAAGTACAGGTTAGGGTGAGCAAGCTGTGGGCTTGCTACGTTGGTGCTGGAAACCTGCACATGTGCGGACTGCCCCCAGCACATCCTCGGACTGTGGTCGTCGTTTCGATATTTCGATGTACGCGTGACAAATAAATCTAATTTTCGTGTTGGTGACCGGTCAGTGATCGGGAAGCACGAGGAGGGGGGTTTTCCGGCTGCTGTGAGACTCCAGGTATCTTTTCTCTGGTGGGAACAGGACAGTCCCACCTGCCTCTCTCTCTCCACCCCAACCCAAGCCACATCAGTCGGGGCGGCTGGGTGGAGCCCAGCTGATTCAAACACTTGTCGAGTCAGTGAGGCGCACTCTTCCTGGGCCCTGCTCGTTGTCCCGTCACCACGGTTTCTGTTCACTTCCTCCTCACCCACAGTTCGGGGAACGTCAGTTCTCAGGCACAGACCTGTTGTAACCCGGGGACTTCCTCAACATCACTGTCTCGCACTTCAGTGTGGGTGGGGGGGGGGGTGGAAGCTCCTCTCCCCTGGGTGGGGGAAGGTGTGGGGTGCAGGAGGGCACAGGGCAAGGGAGTGGGAGTGGGGGCTGAGGGAAGGAGGGGAGGGGATGCTGGAGGGAAGTGGTGCAAGAGAAGAGAATGGGAGAGGAGGAGAGTGAGGTACAGGGAGTGGGAGGCAGAGAGATGGGGAGTGAGGGAACAGGAGTGGGAGGAGGAGAGCTGGGACAGGGCATGTGGGAAGTGGAGGGGTAGCGAGGGAGAGTGGGAGGAGAGAGAATGAGAACAGGGAGTGGGGGGAAGAATTGGGGGAGGGAAGAACAAGGATGGGGTAGGGGAGGGAGGGGGAGAGAGAGGCAGGGAAATAGTGGGTAGAGGAGGAGGGTGAGGATGAAATGAGGGAATGGGGAGGGGAAGGGTGAGTGGAGGAGGGAATGGGAATTGTTGAGAGTGAATGAGGGGAGTAGAGGAGTGGGAAAGGGTGAGGGGAGTGTCAGCGAGTAAGTGAGGGAGGATGGGAGGTGGACGTTGAGGGAGAGAGAGTTGGAAGGAGTGGGGAGGGTGAGAAGGTTAAGGAGTTGTGGGAGAAGGTAAGGGAAGATGGGAGGTGGACCTTGAGGGAGAGAGAGTTTGGGGAGGGTGAGGGAAGGAGGATGGATAGTGGACCCTGAGAGAGAAGGAGATGGCGAGAGTGGGGACTTAGCCCGGGGAGGGGAGCAGCGGGATCGAGACAGCGTGCACGTACAAGGCTCGGGCATTGCGCCAGCGTGGGCGGGCGCGAGCGGCGCGGGCATTGCGTCAGGTTGGGCGTTCCCGCCGCGGGCACGCGGACCCTGCTGCCCGGTATAAAAGCAGCGATGCCGGGCCGTGAAGGACAAGATGCTCTGGAGCGCGAAACGTTACTGAGTTGCAGACGCACCGTGTCCGCCAGAGGCATCGAGCAGGTGAGCCCGAGCTCTCGGCCGAGTCTACCCCCCCACGCCGGCACCTGTCCGCCGCCCCCGCGCTTCAGCCGCACAGGTGACACAGCAAGATCCCAGCATGCGGGTTCTGGGGACCGACCTTCTTTCTCCCCGAGATGGTGAACCTACGGGTTGAGGGGCCGAAGGGCCACCCTCGTTTTGCAGTGGGCAGTGCCCAGCCCGTGTTCGGTCGCCATCCCGGGCGCTGTCAGAGTGGAGTCTGCGGGCTCTCGCTCTGTGACTGCGGGGGTCCCCCCACCTCCCGGAGTGAGGGGAAAGGCCGGGTGGAGTTGGGAGAATAAGTGAGATTGCTGGTGTAGATGGACAGTTGGTAGTATGAACGGTGAACTGAATGCCTCGTACCTTGCTGACTGTCATCACAAGCCTCCAGCCCAGTCCAGAGGGTCAGTTACTCGGACAATGCTGGCTGACTTGGCCGATGAACATCCCACCTCACTGCACACCCTTTGTTCGGTGGCGCCTTGCTGTGGGAGCAGTCAAGCTGACCTGCTCTTGCTCTGGTTCTGAGGTATCTGGTGAGGGAGGAGTGGATATCACAGGAGTTACTTTGTGAGGTGTTACTTTCTGTCCCCTCACCCTGTACCTCTGTGTTCCTGGTCCATGAACCTGAGTCTGGCCTCCACTGTTTTACAGCAGTACAGTGTGAAAGGTGAAAATATAAGTTACAAAAAGTTGTAAAAATGAGTTAATGTTGATGGGTTCACATTGCTTGGAAATCAGAGTCTAGGACAGTTACAAGGTCTAGGTTTTTAATTTTGTGATGTTTGAGGATTATCAATGTCCTTGCATTTTATTCCAGAACCCTGATGGAGATGATGAATGAGTTGATCCCTTTTGCCCAGGAGATGCTCGGCCAACGGCCCAACAGGAAGATGCTGAAGATCTATGCGATTGGCACGGCGCTGGCATTCTTCGGGGTGGTGGTGGGGCTGGTGGAGACGGTGTGCTCCCCGTTCACCTCCGGCGAGGCGGAGGAGTGGACGCAGGAAGTCCCATCACCCCAAGCCCAGTGCAAGGACCAGCAGAAGCTGAACGACAAGGAGAAGCTGAGCCCAAAGCGGTATCGCAAGCCTGCGTTATGAACCTCCTGGTGAGGCAGGAGAGAGCTGGGCTGCAGAGCGGCCTCAATAGACTTGGATAATGATCTGCCAGCTGCTCCTTGTAGGAGCTTTGGTTAGTCTTCAGTTTGCTGCTGTGCAGCAGAGTTGTATCGTTGTACCATCCTGGTACCCTGTAAACAATTTTTTATACTTTGCATTTTTGCATTCAATAAACTGGCATTTTTAATAAGATATAAATATGTGAACCTGTCTAATTTATTTGATCTTGTTTTATTTTAGTTAGAGGTAGTTTTAGTCACTGTCCTCCTGCCCAACAAGCCATACCATCCATTACACCCATGTGACCAGTTAACCTACTATCCCGAAACGCAGGAAATTCTGAAGATGTGGGAAATCCAGAGAAACACACACAAAGTGCTGGAGGAACTCAGCAGGCCAGGCAGCACCTATGGAAATGAATAAACAGTGCGTTTTGGGCTGAGGCCCTTCATTAGGAAGGGGTAAGAAGGTGGGAGGACAGAGGGAGGGGTGAAGTACAAGCTAGGTCAGTAGAACCCACTAACCAGTACATCTTTGGAAGCTGGAGCACCTGGTATTATTTAAAATTTTGCAGTCAGTCACGGTGATGCCCCCCCCCACCCAAAGTACTGAGTGGAGTGAGGTTCTTTACAGTGTGGTCAGCACAGGGACATAGCAGTGACTGTAATGTTATCAGGAGTGATAACTGATATCCGATTGGGGTCAAATTCCCACCTCTGTGGGCTTCCTCTGGCTCCCCCCAGTTTCCTCCCACACTACAAATGTGCATGGGTTAGGGTCAGTAAGCCGTGGGCCTGCGGTCTGCCCCCAGCTTATCATCGGACTGCGTTAGTCTTTGACAGAAATGATGCCTCTCACTGTGTTTCGATGTACGTGACAAATCTTTTGATTAACTATAGTTAGACTTGGGAAAACGGTCACTGGTTGGGTAAAAGCTCTAAGGAAATGAGGGGTAAGTTTATAATAGCAGTGGGTGGCAGTGAAGGCAAGTACAGAAGTGGCATTTAAGAGACTCAGACAGGCACATAGAAGTACAGAGAATTGTGAAATATGGACATTGCTTAGGCAGAAAGAATTGGCTTAATCAGACATTTAATTACTAATTGAATTAGATCAGCATAATGTTTGTTGCTGTTTGTTCTTAAGTATTGCTTTGAGTGCTTCAGGAAGCAAGTGAGCTATCTGTAGAAGATGCACTGAGCACCCTACCCCTGGCCAGATAACTTGTTCCTAGCTGTTGAGAGATTAACATTGATCGGGGAACAAATTCCATGGTCAACTTGAACTTGCACTTTAGCCAGCCCAAGTGCAGCCAGAGTCCTGGTTAAATATTGTTGACACAGAACAGTACAGCCCAGGAGCAGGTTCTTCAGGCCATCATGTCTGTGCTGACCAGGATGCTGATCTAAACTAATTCCCATCTGCCTGCTCATTGGCAGCATCCTCCAATTCCCTGCCTTTTCATGTGTCTGTATGTTGCTGTCACACCTCCTTCCACCAGCTCCCCTAGTGACCTGTTCCAGTCAGTCACCATTCTGTGCAGAAACTATTAGAATTTGCGTTCCAGTCAGTCACCACCCTAGAAACTATTGGAATTCATTTATCATTCACATCTACCTAGGTACAGTGAAGTTTGTTTATAAAATATCAGTTCATTACACAGAGCATTGAGCTTGGAATAAGGGAAAATGATATACAGTGAATGAAGTGCAAAAGCACTGGAGAAAGCGCAGTGCAGATAAGCAATGGAGTGCAAGATCATAACGAGGTGATCGAGGCCAAGAATCGATCTTGTCATAAGAGATCTGTGAAGGCTGAGAAAAGTCCATCTCCCACCCCCCATCCTCACCACATTCTACAGAGGATGTATCGAGAGTATCCTGAGCAGCTGCGTCACTGCCTGGTTCAGAAATTGCACTGTTTTGGATCGTAAGGCCCTGCAGCGGATAGTGAGGTCAGCTGAAGGGATCATCAGGGTCTCTCTTCCCGCCATTACAGACATTTACACTACATGCTGCATCCACAAAGCTAACAGCATTGTGAAAGACCCCACGCACCCCTCGTACAAACTCTTCTCCCTCCTGCCATCTGGCAAAAGGGACCGAAGCATTCGGGCTCTCACGACCAGACTGTGTAACAGTTTCTTCCCCCAAGCCATTAGACTTCTCAATTCCCAGAGCCTAGTCTCACACACACACACACTCTCTCTCTCTCTCTCAACTGAACACCACTCCACTCCCTTTGCAATTTTTGCTCATTTCTTTCTCAATTCCTGCTGAAACATTGTTTACATTTACATTTATTATTATATTGTAATTTGCCCTTTACTGTGCCTATTGTCATGTTTATTAATTATTGTACTGTCTTGCACTGTTTTGTGCACTTTATGTAGTCCCATGTAAGTCTGAAGTCTAGTGTAGTTTTGTGTTGTTTCATGTAGCACCAGGGTCCTGGAGGAACATTGTTTTGTTTTTACTGTGTACTGTACCAGCAGTTATGGTTGAAATGACAATAAAAGTGACTTGACTTGAGATCTCTTTAAGTGTCTGCTAACAGCAGGAGAGAAGCTGTCATTGAGCCTTGTGCCTGCTTTCAGGTTCTTGTATCTTCTGACTGATGGGAGAAGGGACAAGGGAGTCTACATGGAGTGGGGGCAGGGAGTCTTTGATTATGTTGGTTGCTTTACCGAGGCAGTGAGCAAAGTCGACAGAGTGCGCGGTGGTGAGGCTGGATTCTGTGACATGCTGAGCTGTATCTACAGCACTCTCAAATTTCTTGAGGATGAGGGTGGAGCAGTCGCCATACCCAGGCCTGCAATAAAGTTGGATTTACTTATATCCAAGCTAAAATTAGCAAGGTATAAATGGCTTATGATTTCTGCAGAATCACTGTTCTGTGGGTTTACCTTGCCCACTACACTGTGCTAACTAATGAAAGATAATCACTCCCTTGTGTTTCTTCCTCCCCTCCCCTCCCCTCCATCTTCTAACTATGGCACCTTACCTCTTTTTTCTCCCCTGTACTGCTGAAGGGTCTCAGCCCGAAACGTCAACTGTACCCTTTCCCATAGATGCTGCCTGGCCTGCTGAGTTCCTCCAGCATTTTGTGTGAGTTACTTGGATTTCCAGCATCTGCAGATTTTCTCTTGTTTTGGAAATATAACTAGTCTCCAACTTCCCCCATCTGTCCTGGACTTTGATAACAAAGATATTTCCTTCTGTCCTGCCCATCTCCACCACTGGGTGGCAGGGTGGAACTATGCCTACTGAAGGAGGTGTAAGACACTCCTTCCCTCCACTAGCCTGCAGGTCACCCTTGGGGAAGGTGTAGCACCTGCTTAGCCCCCCCTCACCCCACCTGGGAGCAGGGGGTGGATGGTCGTATGAGCAGCTGGTGTATATCACAAGTCCTGGTTATGGCAGGCAGACAATCTCTGGCTGGGGTCACCCGTCTTGTAAAGACGCTGCCCAGAAAAAGGCAATGACAAACCACTTCTGAGGACGAATTGCCAAGAACAATCACAGTCATGAGCCCACGACTGCCTATGTAGTATGACACAGCTCATAGTGATGATCCAAAGAACATTTATTATCAAAGTATGTATGCAGTATACAACCCTGAGATTCATCCTCCCACGGACATGAAACAAAGAAAACCTTGTAACCCATTCAATGATAAACACCACCCCCCCCCCCCCCCGGGGGGTGAACAAATTGTGCAAATGTCAAAAAGAAGTGGAAAAACACAGGATATGAAACATTAAATGACTCAGTCATCAAAACAATCTAGGAGTATTCAGTTTCAGCTCAGCTCAGTTCAATCTAGTGCTGTGTTGTTCACTGACTGCAGGCCACAGAGCCAGACCACCCGGATCAAAATCACACTAAATAGCAACAAAAAAGGATCAACCAGGAACCCAGAAACACATCATAACGTGAGCTTCAGAGTCCAGCCTTCACTGCGTCGATTAAACCTTGTCCCAGGACTCTGGCACTGAGGGAGAGAGAGTCTGATTTCCACCACGTTCACTGCAATTTGAAACCATTCATTATCTCTCCATTTACACTTTTTTTTACTTCCACAGATACTGCCTGACCTGCTGTACATATCCAGCATTCTTTCATTCAATTTTAAATTTCCAGTGTCTGCAATTTAAAAAAAAATTTCATTGCTGTGTTTCTTCTGTATGACAGTACAGGGGGTGGGTGGTCAAACGAGCAAAATACAAATTAACAAGGGACTTAAACTATAATAAATGTCTAAATGAATGGTGGAAGAAACATATTTGTCTAATAATTGCAAGGTATTGATTATTGACAAGAATGCCAAATTTAGAGCACTCTTCTGAATCAGACACTAAGTTCTCACCACCCACTTACACAAACAACATTTGCTGTGCTCTGCACTTTACAGAGTTCTTTCCACATCTTTCTGTAGTTGGCAGAGAGCGTGAATAATAATGAGATGTCGGATTGCGAGGTTTAAATGTCAGAAGAAGGCAGGAGACTCTGCACCAACTTCTACACCACGCAGAGTGCGCGGGGGTCTCACACGCAAACGCGAAATCAATTTGGGTTCCCATTGGAAAATGGCGCTGAAATTGATTTTAAAAATGCTAGAAATAATTTTTTAATAAACACAAACACAAAATGGAAAATAAGCAACACAGACAAAATGCTGGAGGAACTCAGCAGGTCAGGCAGCATCTATGGAAATGAATAAACAGTCGACATTTCGGCCCGAGACCCTTCTTTAGGACACTTACTATTTGACGGACAGAAAGTTGACAATTTGGGTAAAGTTTGCTTAAGTCAGCTGAAAATACCATTTGAGGGTGCAGAGCCTTTAGCATGGATTTCTTCTTCAACCCTTTACCTTTTGCACCTATCCCAGCCCAGCTTCTCACTTCACTTGGTCTCACCTATCACCTGTTAGTCAGTACTCCTCCCCCTACCCCCATCTTAATCTGGCTTCTTATCCCTTCCTTCAATCACGTGCTTACCTGCTCTTACCCCATCTTCCCTCCACCCTACCAGAGATAGGGTTCCTCTTGTCCTCACCTACCACCCCACCAGCCTCATTAGATGCTGCCTGGCCTGCTGAGTTCCTCCAGCACTTTGTGTGTGTTGCTTTGGATTTCCAGCATCTGCAGAATCTCCATTGTTTGTGCCTTATCCCTTCCTGTCCAGCATTGATGACTGGTCGACTGTTTATTCTCCTCCGTGGATGCCGCCTGACCTGCTGAGTCCCTCTAGCATTGAGGGTGTTGCTCTGAGTTTTAACACTTGTACGTGATCAAAGGGTTTCACGTTGTGACTAAATTAAACTGCAGGGGTTAAAAAATATGCCGCCTATGCGGAGAGTGCAGGAAGTTCTCAGCTCTGTCTTGTCCCAGTCCCACTTCCCAGTCCCAAAATATTAAACTTTTCAGGCTTTCTTCAGGAGCAAGGTACAAGGTGGAGTCGCAGTGAAGTTCAGTCAGTGGAATGAAGATAATCCTCTTCCCTCCTCCCCATGAGGTAGAAAGAGGTAAATCTTCCTCCAACCCCTGTCAACCCCCTCCCCCCGGATGAGGAAATCTGTGAACCATCCTACCTCTCCGCCCCGGTGAGGAAAACTGACGATCATCATTCCCCCAAACCCCCACCCTGATGAGGGAGAATGAGGACTGTCCTTTCCTCAAACCCCCTCTCCGGTGAGGAATTTCGAGAACCACCCATCCCCCAAACCCCCTCCTCGATGAGGAAATTCGAGAACTATCCTTCCCCCATACCCGTCCCCGATGAGGAAATACGAGGACTATCTTTTCCACAACCCCCACCCTGACAAGGGGAAATGAGGACCATTCTCCCCCAAAATCCCCACCCCAATGAGAAACGAGGACTACCCTTCCCCTAAACCCTCACCCCAATGAGGAATTTCGAGGACCATCCTCAGTCCCACTGATGGGGAAAAGTCGAAGTTTTCTGAGCCAGCTGGCTGCAGGAAAGCTAACTGGCCACCGAGACTGTGTTGACTTTTTGTTCAACACCCTGTTCATAGATCACAGTTCAGACAGACAACCTCAAGCTTATGTCTCATCCAGTTCTTATCAGAGCACCGGCACACGCAACGCTTGGCATTTACTCTCGGATCTGCAAACCTCTCCTTGAAACTTTGGCATGCTCTTGCATCAGCTCAGATGAAAACTGCTCCAATGAGAAGCTAAAAAATGTAAAGATATGCAATGCACGGCGGAATCAGAAACATAATGATTGGGCTGCTCACCCCCTCGTGATTGAACATATTCCGGTGCCACTTACCTCCTTCCCCTGACTTTAACGGCCCCACCCACACCAGACATTCACAGAACTGCCCCCTCCACCCTGTCCTCCGTTCAGCAGAAAACAGAAGAGCCAGACAGCACGGATTCGGATTTATCTATTCCAAGCTCACAACTTCCTGCAGCTGCCTGTAAGGAGTGTGTATGTTCTCCCAGACACCACGTGGGTTTCCTCCGGGTGCTGTGGTTTCCTCCCACAGTCCAAAGACGTAGCAGTTGGTAGGTTAATTGGTCATTGTAAGTTGCCTCGTGAGGTAAATGGGGGTTTCCAGCGGTGTAGCTCGAAGGACTGGGGTCTGTTCTGCACTCTATCTCAATAAATAAGTAACCCTAACCACACGGCTTTGGAACTGCGAGGGAACTGGCGCATCCGGAAGAAACCCACACGGTCACGGGGAGAACGTACAAACCCCTTGCAGACAGCAGCGGGTATTGAACCTAACCTTATAGCTGGCACCATAAAGCATTACACTGCCATGACACCCAGAATATCACTGAGCCAATGGCCAAGAGGCTACTCTGCTTCTGTTTTCAGTGACAGAACTCTTACCGGCAATAAATATCAATGATCTTCAGTGCTTTTGTTTTAAGGATGTCAGTGGGATGGTCTGGTCAGTGGTTCAAAGTGAATTTTTATCAAAGTACATGTATGTCACCATATACAACCTTGAGATTAATTTTCTTGTAGGCATCCTCAGTAAACCTATAGAATAATAACCATAACAGAATCCATGAAAGACTGCCCAACTTTGGTGTTCAACCAGAGTGCAGAAGACAACAAATGGTGCAAATACAAAAAGAAAGAAATAATATAAATAAGCAATAAATATTGAGAACCTGAGATGAAGAGTCTTTAGAAACATAGAAAACCTACGGCACAATATAGGCCCTTCGGCCCACAAACCTGTGCCAAACATGTCCTTACTATAGAAATTACCTAGGGTTACCCATAGTCCTCTATTTTTCTAAGCTCCATGTACCTATCCAGTAGTCTCTTAAAAGACCCTATCGTATCCAACTCCACCACTGTCACCGGCAGCCCACTCCATGCACTCACCACTCTCTGCATAAAAAACACCCCTGACATCTCCTCTGTACCTACATCCAAGCACCTTAAACCTGTGCCCTCTCGTGTTAGCCATCTCAACCTTGGGGAAAAAGCCTCCGACTATCCACACGATCAATGCCTCTCATCATCTTATACACCTCTGTCAAGTCACCTCTCATCCTCCGTCGCTCCAAGGAGAAAAGGCCCAGTTCACTTAATCTATTCTCATAAGGCATGCTCCCCAATCCAGGCAACATCCTTGTAAATCTCCTCTGCACCCTTTCTATGGTTTCCACGTCCTTCCTGTAGTGAGGCGACCAGAACTGAGCACAGTACTCCAAGTGGGGTCTGACCAGGGTCCTACATAGCTGCAACATTACCTCTCGGCTTTTGAACTTAGTCCCATGGTTGATGAAGGCCAATGCACCATATGCCTTCTCAACCTGTGTAGTAGCCTTTGATGTGATGGTGATCAGGACTCAGTGGGGTGGCTAAATCCTAGCCTGATTAGGGTGGCCATAAGTTGTTATTGCTACCAATTTTATTTTAGTTGTACCTTAAAGTGACTATTGTTGCATCATTTCCCTAAGGTTCTCTGACTGAAAAAGCCAAATTCTGCCAGATTTTGTAGGCTGGGTTGAAGACTGACAAAGCCCTCATTCATTGCTCGTCAAGTCAGAGTATTGCCAATTAACTGTATACATGTATACTGCCAAATGAAACATTACCCCAGACCAAGGTGCACAGCACAGTACATATAACTCACACACAACATCGTCATCATCATTATGTGTCATGTTGTATGATGTGGGTGATCACAGTCTTTATCACCATGATTATTCTTCCCAAATTTTTCCGTAGAAATGACCTGCCATTGCCTTCTTCTGGGCAGTGTCTTTACAAGACGGGTAACCCCAGTCATTATCAATACTCTTCAGAGATTGTCTGCCTGGTGTCAGTGGTCACATAACCAGGACTTGTGATCTGCGTCAGCTGCTCATACAACCATCCCCCACCTGCTCCCTTGGCTTTACGTGACCCTGATCGGGGTCTAAGCAGGTGCTACCCCTTGCCCAAGGGTGACCTGCAGGTTAGTGGAGGGAAAGAGTGCCTTACACCTCCTTTGGTAGAAACATATCTCCACCTAATCACACAAAACACATGAAGTAATATTACGACAAATAAATTAACAAATAATGAAATATATTCCAGAAGATTGACATTTATCATAAGGTGCAAAATGTAAATGGTATAACACTACTAGCGCTTCATACGTGATGAGACGTGGGTGGTGACAAGAAGTTCCTAACCCCTGTTGGTTCTTGAGAAAATGCCGGTGGGAGGAGCATCTTCGAGTGGAACTACCTCAAAAGTTTGAATACTTGAGGGCATATCTACTGGAGAAGCTGTAGTGGGGGGATGGTGGAATTTAAAGGGATGTTGGGCAAGTTTTTACGCAAAGAATAATAGGTTCCTGTAGTTTGATGCCGGGGACGTGGTGGAAATAAACATCATCTGGCGTTCAAGAGGCTGTTCAACAGATGCACGGATATGTAAAGAGTGGAGAGATATGAATCATGTGCCAGTGGAAGGAATTATTTGAATTTGGCATCATAATCAGTACAGGCATGAAGTGCCTGTTCTTGGAGCAGGACATTCTATGTTGTCTGTTCTGTACTGTCAGGTGAGAGAGGGGTCTGTAACTTACACCCAGCGATGGAACAGGATGGTATATATCTCCCAGTTGGGATGGTGGGTGATCTGCTTGGGGATCTGATGGTGATAATGTTCTGCACAACTACTGCACTGATATCACAGCAGAGTGTGGCTTCCTCAGAATTTCCTTTTGTATATGAGAGCCCGCTTGAAGCTCAACACAAATACAATTTCAGATGACTTGTATCACTTGGGAATTTGGAGAACCAAGAAACTAACTTTTATTGAATACACTTAACTTTTATTTAATTGCAAAATGGTGGCGATGCTTTGCAATAGTTCAACTAAACTAAAAAAATGTTTCATTGGTGATTTTCATTTGTACTCAGTGTCTGAGGCTTCTCGCTTAAGTGTCCAACAATAATCATCCAGCATTGAGGGAATCCAGTTGTCCTGATACCATCTCTCCATGACCACAATGTCCTGGTGAAACCTTTCACCGTGCTCGTCACTGACAGCACCAAGATTTGCAGGGAAGAAGTCTAAATGGGAATGCAGAAAACAGATCTTTAGTGACATGTTGCACTTCGTGGTTTTATATGCTTGAAACATGTCAACCATCTTCTTGGGTGCAGAGGTCATAGTTTCAGGAAAGGTCAAAATCCAGAAGCTACATGTCTTAGACCATAAGACAGAGAAGAGTTAGGCCAGTCGGCCCATCGAGTCTGCTCCGCCATTCCATCATGGCTGATTTATTGTCCCTCTCAACCCCATTCCCCAGCATTCTCCCCTAAGCTTTGACACCCTTACTAATCACGAATTCAAGTACTTGCCCTCCAAAGCTATCTGTGGCAATGAATTCCACCCTCTGGCTAAAGCAATTCCTCCTCTTCTCTGTTCTAAAGGGTTGTCCTTCTATTCTGAGGCTGTGCTCTCCAGTGCTAGATTCCCCCACTATAAGAAACATCCTCCCCACATCCACACCATCTAGGCCTTTCAGATGTCTCCTCGTGGGTCAACCCAATACAGTTCTCATTTTTTTTAGTTCACAGGACTGGGTGGTTAATGGTGGTGTGAGAGTAAAAAGTTTCCATAGCCCATTCGTCTGGTGAAACAGCGGTCACTGGCACCAAGCCAGGAGAGCACTTGGACCTTTACAGAATGAGGTTCACTTATGCTGTTGGAACACTGGCCGTGAGTCCGGCCACAACAACCTTTGCTGTTTATGTAACACTGTGTGTACAATTCCCTTCAAGTTGGCAGTAACGATTGGTAAATTCTGGCACTGACAAGGGCAAGGAAGATCAAGGCGATATCAAAAACTACAGCAGCTCAATGTCTGTCGTCTGATCTTGGGCAAGAGAGTGACCTTCACGGCATGGTGTTAATTAAAATGTTCAGTGACTAGATAATTCCATTAGACATAGGAGCAGAATTAGGCCATTTGGCCCATCATGTCTGCTCTGCCATTCCATCATAGCTGATTTATTTTCCTTCTCAGTCCCATTCTCCTGCCTTCTCCCTGTGACAGCCTGACCAATCTCTATCGATCTCTGCTTTTGATGTACCCAATGACTTGTCCTCCACATCTGCCTCTGAAAATGAATTCCACAGATTCACCACCCTCTGTCTAAAGAAATTCCTCCTCATCTCTGTTCCAAAGGGGTGTTGAGGTGTGCCCTCTAGTCCTTCACTCTCCCAGTAAATAGGAACATCCTCTCTATGCCTGTCTATCTAAGCCTTTCAATATACGATAAGTTCCTCCTCATTCTCCCAAACTCCAGAGCCGTCAAATGTTCCTCCTAATCCGCATGTGCCCCCAGGTATCAACCCGGAGGTAATCATCTTGTGGCTCTGCTTTTCCGTTTAGCTCTGAGCCCCTCATAATTCCCGAGCGGACCTCTGTCTCCATCCTGTTAGGGTGGTACTGTAGTGTAGCTGTTTCTGTAACGCTTTACAGTACCAGTGAGTAGGGTTCAACTCCTGTCGCTGTCTGTAGAGGGTTTGTGCATTCACCCCTTTGACCGCCTGGTTTTCCTCCCACGTTCTAAAGATGTACGGGTTAGTAAGTTCTGCATATGATACTTCGGCGACAGCAGCATGCTGATTTGTAGGCTGCCCCTTGCACTTTCTCAGGTTGTGTTGGTCATTGACACAACAAGGCGTTCACTGCATATTTCGATGTTTCGATGTACATCTGACAAATAAAGCTACTCTTTATTTTATCTTTACACTCACCAGCACAAGCCGATCCTCCCCCACCCACCCCAAGTTATTCTGCAGCCTAGGTGAGGCCCTCAACCCAAGCACCAGAAGGCACCATGTCGTTCAGGACTCTCTGTCTCTACTGCAGAGAACAGTGTCCTTCCCCCAACTCTACTCTCTCTACCTCCTACCTTTCTCACTCCCCCCCCCCCCCCACCTGAATGCCCCTCTCTGTCCTGGTGTCACTGACAGTTCGTGCAAACTGTTCCTCATCCAACCAGGGAGCAAGAACTGCCTTCCTATTGGGTAAGGGCCAAGCCTCCTTCCGAATTTTCCTTTGAATTCCCTCCACCTGCCTCTTTTGCAAGTCACATTCTCCTGCCCCTGATCTGATCTTTTGCCCCTGATCACTGAATCTATCTGAGGAAGTTAATTTGATTTGAAACCAGGGAAAAGCTTGTCCTGGTTTGGCTCGATGCTCGCGGGATTTGTTCAATTCTGTGCTAAGACTGAGGCCTTCTGTGGACTTCTGAGTTGGTTGCTATGATGCCTGGTGTTGTGAACTTCAGTTCTGAATGCTGCTTGCTGGCTTTAACGTTTGTACAATCTGTTTTTCCTCTCTGCACGTTGGGCGTTGGACAATCTTCTTTTGCTTTAAATGGGTTCTATTGGGGTTCTTTGTATCATGGCTGCCTGTGAGGAGCTGAATCTCAAGTTTGTATAAAGTATACGTACTTGGATAATAAATGTGCTTTGAACTTTGCACAATGTTTATACAGATCAAATCACTACACAGTGCATTGAGACAGAACAAGGGAAAACACAATACAGAATAAATATTGTATAGTATCAGCTTTACAGCTCCAGTAACTGGGGTTCAATTCCCATTTCTGTCTGTAAGGAGTTTGCACCGTATGCTCTCCCTGTGGCCTTGTGGGTGTCCTCCCACATTCCAATAGATATAGAGGCTGTGGTTAGTGAGTCGTGGGCATGCTATGCTGGTTCCAGAAGCGTGGGGGCACTTGTGGCCTCTCTTGGACTGTGTTGGTCATTGTTCTGATGTGCCTGTGACAGGTAAAGCTAATCTCAAATCTCCAGAGTGTAACAGCTACAGAGAAAGCGCCGTGCAGGCACACCGTAAGGTGCAGATCATAATGAGGTCGACAGTGAGGTCAAAAGGGGGAAGAAGTTTCACCATCAGTATTGCCAAGAATGGCTTTTCTTTCAGAGGATTTAATTGTCCACATTTGGCGGGGTGCCGCAGTAATGTAGCGGTTAGCGCAGCGCTGTTACAGCTCAGGGAGTCGCAGTTCGGAGTTCAATTCCGGTGCCTTCTATAAGGAGTTTGTACATTCTCCCCGTGACCGTGAGGGTTTTCTCTGGGTTTTCTCCCACAGTGCAAGGATGTACCAGTTAGTAGGTTAATTGGTCATTGTAGATTGTCCCCTGACTAGCCTCGGGTCAGATAGGTGCTTTGCTGAGTGGTGTAGCTGGTTGTTCAGGAAGGGTTTGTTCCACATTGTACCTGTAAATAAAACAAAATAAAGGCCTGTCTCCGGGTGACCACTCCAATACCCCGTGACTGCACCGGGCTTCCTCTGGGGCTCTGGTTTCCTCCCACGTTCCAAAGATGTGTGGGTTAGTAGGCTAATTGGTTACCTGGGCTTGTTGGGCCAGAATGGCCCATAATCGTGCTGGTTTATGTAAAATTATAACACCCATTGTCCTGCTGGCCCACTCTCTGCCCCCACTGGGCCGCAGCCGGTGGTGTCCCTGAACAGAGACCCTGCATCGCACGGACTGGACTGAGGGACTTCACTGTCTTGCAGCAGAGGGTGGCTGCTGAGAGAAATGCACGCCAGCTCCAATGCATTCCTGGAGCCTGCACGCTGCCACACTGCAGTCACTCAAAGAGTGGGCTGCCATTCACTTGACCTCTACCTACATGCGATGCTTGGTTCATATTCAATCTTGTTTCCAAAGTTATAAAGTAAGTTTATTATTAAAGCACACATACAACCAGCAGCTTACCTTTCTCGTGGGCATACTCAATAAATCCAATAACCATAACAGAATCAATGAAAGACCACACCAACGGTATGGACAACCAGTGTGCAAAACACAAGAGCCTTGCAAATACAATAATAATAATAAATAAACAAACAATAAATATGGAGAACATGAGATGAAGAGTCCTTGAAAGTGAGTCTGTAGATTGTGGAACCTCTGTTTATGTTAATATATAAATGATACATTATAAATTTAAATTTAAATATTTTATTTAAATACTTTAAAAAATAAAAATATGAAAACATAAAGAGATCAATTAGTGTAATCTTTGCTTCAAGTTAGTTTAATTTGGCTTGAGGGTCAGGGACCAGAAGTCTGTCCCTGTACTGCAGTGTCCTAATGAAGGATTTCAGCCCGAAATGTCGACTGGTTACTGTTTTCCATAGATGCTGCCTGACCAGCGTTTTGTGTGTGTTGTCCTGTATTAAATAGTTTTTTGATAGTGCTTCTTTCATATTTTAAAGTAGCCAATGTCCATTTATTTTTAAAAACTTCGCTTGATGTATTAACTTTGACTGGGTGCAGAGCCAGGCAGAGCCAGAGCCAGACTGTGTCCACAGCGCCACCTCATGGTTGCACTCTGCCTCCGAATCTGAATCACTGACATTGCTGTGATAACTTGTTGGTTTGCGGCAGCAGTACAATACAAAAGACATTAAAAATACTTTAAGTTACAATAAAGAATAATATAAATAAATATTGCAAAAGTGGAATGGCGAGGTAGTATCACACACAAAAAGCTGGAGGAACACAGCAGGCCAGGCAGCATCTATAGGGAGAAGCACTGTCGACGTTTCGGGCCGAGACCCTTCGTCAGGACTGGCGAGGTAGTATTCTGGGGTTCATGTGGCAGAAAGTATCACCCCAGCTATTAACAACAGTAGGCACCTCTGCCAACCCAGAAAGCCCATAGCCTTTGTCAAAGCTGGAGACCGGCCACAGTCTCAGACCAGATCACCAGCAGGCTAGCTCACCACAACGTCTGACTGGCAGCTGAAGTCGATCTTGGCAAGATCTTCCCAGACTTCATCACATCTTCATCCCTGAGACCTGACATGGCTATTCTGTCAGAAACCTCGAAGCAGGGGGTCATGGGTGAACTGACAGTGCATTGGGAAGACTGGATTGAGGAGGCGTTTGAGTGTAAGAAAGTTGATTACCAGGGGCTGGTCGAGCACTGCCAGAGACAGTGGTAGAAGGCGAGATGTGAGCCTATAGAGGAGGGGTGTAGAGGTTCTGCTGGCTGCTTGCTCTGCAGAACTTACCCTCTCCTTGACATTATGAGGCTGCAAAGGAAAGAGCCGTCAGGACTGTCACAGAGGCTGCTGAGCGAGCCTCCAGATGGCCGTGGATCAAGAGGTGTGACCCTTGGACCAATGCTGCTGGGACACAAGCCAGGGTCTGATCAACCGTGGCTGGATTGCCTGGGTGAGGGAGTCTGATGTTGAAAGATCTGAAACATTCGATGACCCCCCCCCCCCCCCCAGGTTACGTCACTGATAATGTGTCCCAGCGGATCCTAGGATGTATCCCAGCATCATGGCCCAGTCAGAAGTCTGTTGGTGGAAGGGAAGAAGCTATTCTTAAAATGTTGAGTGTGTGTCGCTGGTCTCCTGTACCTCCTCCCACACTGCAAAGGTGTATTGATTAATACTTCTTGTGGATATCATGGGGTGGCATGGTCTCGTTGGGCCATGCTGTAAGTTTCTAAATTTGTATAAAATATATAATAAATCCACTTCTGATTAAAGGACTTGCCCCTGAAACTTTACCACTGTTTCTTTCTTCACAGATACTGCCTGACCTGTTGATCATTTTGAGGATTATTCATGTTCCCTGAATACTGGATCTTTACTCTCACTAACCTTGAGCTGAAATTTAGCATTTCCTTCCATTATGAACACAGACAACAAACCATTGCAGTATTAGCCATACCTGTGACTTTGTCACCAATAGAAATCACAGATATTTTCACATATTACAGATGTTACAGATTTCTCAAAATATTGTTTACAGCACAATCATCGTTACTTCAAATTAAGAAAGTATTAGGCCTGTTGCTAGGTTGAACATGATCACAGCCTTCCTGTCTGCAGACGTACGTGCGACATAGCTGACCAACTAACGGGCAGCCCTGCCATTGGACGTCCAACAGGACGTGTGTATCACTTTGTCAAAGACCACCCCACGGTTGAATATTCTAATCAAGCTAAGCTACAACAGCCTTCACACTGACATGTCTTTAAAAATAAAATTTAATTTTAACTTGCCTATATTTTAAATGTATAATCTTGTTATTTAACATGTTAATGAAGAAGCACATATATTACCATATCACAAATTTGTATTTATTTAATATTTTGATAACTATATTTCAGTATCAGAGAGTCAGGTTTAATATTACCGACATATGTTGTGAAATTTGTTAACTTTATGGCAGCAGTTCAATGAGAAATAAATATAGAGGAAACACTGAATTACAGTAAGTCTATTAAAATAATAGTGCAAAAAAAACAGAAATAAAAAAGTAGTGAGGTAGTGTTTAATGGGTTTAATGTCCATTCAGAAATCTGATGGCAGAGAGGAAGAAGCTGTTCCTGAATCACTGACTGTGTGCCTTCAGGTTTCTGTACCTCCTTCCGATGGTAACAGTATGAAGAGGGCATGTCCTGGGTGGTGGGGATCTTTAATGATGGACAATGCAATTTGCTTCACTCTTGTGCAGTAGTCACTCACCCTATAGCAGACAGTGATGCAGCCAGTCAGAATGGTCTGGCTGCATAAATGGTTTCTTCTGTAATTATAGGTATTTTATATATTTAAAGACATTATTCTGAGAAAGGGTCCATAGGTTTCACTGGACTGACAAAGAGGCCCAGAGGCTTCACCGGACTGACAAAGGGGTTCATAGGCTTCCCCGGGCTGACAAAAGTGTCTATAGCATAAGAAGGTTAGAAATCTCTGATCTAGACTGAATATTGATGGAGAGCTGTACTATAATGGGTACTGGCTTTTGCATGAGATGGACTCCACCTGAAGAATGCTTTATTTAGAAGAGCAGAAAAGTTGCCCGAGACGGAGGGCACTGGTGATCTGCTGTTGTCTGCCTGTACTCCAGTAGGGGTGATGACCGCAGAGAATGGATGGCTATAGAAATTGTAAACACAAGGAAATCTGCAGATGCTGGAAATTCCAGCAACACACACAAAATGCTGGTGGAACGCAGCAGGCCAGGCAGCATCTATAGGAAGAAGTACAGTCGACGTTTCGGGCTGAGACCCTTCATCAGGACAAACTGAAAGGAAAGATGGTAAGTGATGGGGGAAGACAGGAGAGGGAAGGGTGAAGCTGAGAGCCGGAAAGGTGATTGGCAAAAGTGATACAGAGCCGGAGAAGGGAAAGGATTGTGGGACGGGAGGCCTAGGGAGAAAGTAAGGGGGAGGGGAGCACCAGAGGGAGATGGAGAACAGGCAAGGAATGAGACCTGACGTAGACTGGGAGACCGTTTGGCTGAACACCTACGCTCTGTCTGCCAGAGAAAGCAGGATCTCCCAGTGGTCACACATTTTAATTCCACGTCCCATTCCCATTCTGATATGTCTATCTATGGCCTCCTCTACTGTCAAGATAAAGCCACACTCAGGTTGGAGGAACAACACCTTATATTCCGTCTGGGTAGCCTCCAACCTGATGGCATGAACATTGATTTCTCTAACTCCTGTTAATGCCCCTTCTCCCCTTCTTACCCCATCCCTTATTTATTTATCCCCCTTTTTGTTTTTTTTCTTCTCTCGCCCTTTTTTTCTCTCTCTCTGCCCCTCTCACTATCACTCCTTGCCTGTTCACCATCTCCCTCTGGTGCTCCACTCTCCCTTTCTTTCTCCTTAGGCCTCCTGTCCCATGGTCCTTTCCCTTCTCCAGCTGTGTATCCCTTTTGCTAATCACCTTTCCAGCTCTTAGCTTCACCCCACCCCCTCCGGTCTTCTTCCATCATTTCAGATCTCCCCCTCCCCCTCCCACTTTCAAATCTCTCACTATCTTTTCTTTCAGTTAGTCCTGATGAAGGGTCTCGGCCTGAAATGTTGACTGTACTTCTTCCTATAGATGCTGCCTGGCCTGCTGCGTTCCACCAGCATTTTGTGTGTGTTGGTATGGAAACTGTGTATGGAGGAGCGAATTCCTGTAATGTACTCTTTTATGTTCTGTGTTCTAAGTTGCACGTAATGGACATTGTGAAATTAGAGGGGGGGTTTCAAATTTCCCCAATAACCAGGATCACTAAGTATGAAAGGAATTTTAAGTTTATTCAGGGAAGCCTTTGATGCCAGTACATAGATTCTAGTCAAGGGGTAGTTCTGGAACTATGCTTATGAATTTACATTGGCAGGTCATTAAAATGTCAGTGGGAGAGCATTTTGAAGCATAATTTTGTAAGCTTCAAGATAGTATTGGGAAGGGATAAAATGGGCTAGATTTACTGTCCTGAATTGAGGGGGAGCTTCAATATCATAAACATCACAGATTTTAATATCATAAGACAAGACCTGTGAAAAGCAGAGTGCAAGTGTCCACTTTCAGATCAATCTAAAGAGAGAGAAAGATCAGCTTTATTGGTTACACATACTTCAAAACATGCATCATAAACACGAGAAATTCTGCAAATCCTGGAATCAAGGGAACACACACAAAATGCAGGAGGAACTCATTGTCTTTCTCCTATAGGCTATTCCAACAATACCTGCCAGACCCACCACATCTGCTACCAGGAAGGACAAGGGCAGTAGGCCCAGGGGACCGCCCCCATCTGCAGGTTCCCCTCTGAGTCACACAACATCCTGACTTAGAGCTTGTTTACTGGCACTTGAACACAGACACACACAAAATGCCGGAGGAACTCAGCAGTTCAGGCGGCATCTACAGAAATGCATAAACCGCCAACGTTTCGGGCCAACACCCTGCTTCAAGACTGGAAAGGAAGGGAGAAAGAAGCTAGAATGAGAAGGTGGGGAGGGAGGGGAAACAGTACAAGCAAGAAGGTGATAAGTGAAGCCAGGCTTGTCTTTCATCCAGGTCAAAACCCTTCCCAATAGCACTGAATAACACCACAAATATTAATTCACATCAAGATGGTGACTTATGGTCACCTCCCTAATGGTAATAAGTGATAAATAATAAACCCTGGCCTTTCCAACAATGCTCATGTTCTGAGAAATGACTATTAAAGAAATAAAAGCCAATGAGGTCTCACTATCTGAGGGAGCTCACCGTGCACAAACTGGCCACTGTGTTGCCCGCATTACTTCCCAAGGTGCCACCAGAACCTCCTCGAGTGGCTCTTTGTAAGGCCCTCACCTAGTGGAACCGCTGTAGGAACAGAAACGTCTTCTTCCTCTTGCAAATGTAATTTTCTCAGCCACACCAAAAAGGTGACGTCACACTTCGCTGCACTTAATTTTAAAAGTTTTTTTTTTAATCTATTTTGCAAGCAACTGCTCGTTTTAAGATACGAAACCAAGGCAGTCCCCAAGGGCTGGAAGTAATAATAAAGCATTTAGGGTTTGGTGTGAGGTGAGTCTAAGATATGGCCTCTTTTGAGGACGTGTGCTGTTTTAATTTCTTTGTGTTTTTACATTTGTTGCTCTCCTGCAAATTCTTTCCGTCTTCTAAAGAATGATACAGATCTGACAGGGCTCGGGGGCCTGTGACAAACCATATCCGGTGTGACTGGCTTATCTCTGGCAGTGTGTGGTTGAGATAGAGTCTGCTACAAGGGTGTAACAGAGTCAGCGGGAACGAGAACCAGGGTGAAACTGCAGAACACACCACACTGTAGTAGCTGGACTCGGTCAACTGCATCAAGGCTCGGACAGAAGAAATTGTCCACTGCCCGGTGCCGAGGTGCTTTCCAGCTGGGAGCCCAACTCTGTGCAGAGCGGCTAACGGTGAACTAACTGTCAGAGCGGGCAAGAAACCACACTGTCAGCTGGATGAGAGACAGGAAAAAGGTTAGAAGCGAGGTGGTTTATTTTAAAAAGAATTATATTTCCTGTTTTACTTTGCAGAGTGGTGTGAGCACGGAGACCTGACAAGCTCCACAGCTAGAACTATCTTCTCAGCAGAATGTTGCTCCCACTTTGAGGAGAAGCCTGAAGCTGTCCAGGACAATTCAGCCCGGAGTTTGTAGGGATCAGGAGGAGAGGCTGGGATGGAAACAACATCCACAGACTGACTCCATTCACCCGAGTGTCTCTGTATCCAGATCTACCCTCGACTCTGTCCAGTGTGCGGATTACAAACAACAGGCAGACACGTGTGGCTGAGGCCCAACTAACCCTCCATGGTCTGGCATGAGATGCTGAGATGCTGTTGGACACCTGAGCTTCAGACAGCAGCGCCTCCAGGGGTGAGGGAGAGGGGTAACTGAAAGGTTTGAATGACTTCACGTGAACGATTCCATTGGAAAGGGAAGCAATGGCTTTTGTGTGCAATTGATCGCACTGGTCTGAATCAGCTGTGGAACCTCAGTTACTTACGCACGACAGAACAGCTTCTAATCCAAATAATGATTTCTGTTGGATATCACCATTGGGTGCCCCTAATTTAGTCAGTAACCTGAAATTGCTCTGGTTAATTTGTTTTATTTGCAAATATTGGATCTAATTTCACCTGCAGGAACAGTGGTGGGCCTTGGGATACGTTGCTCACTACAATTACAGATACAGGCAGACACAACACTTTGTTACTGACGTTGGCGCCAGGAGGTCTGCCAGGCCAGTGCCACCTCTCAGGATGACGGGTCTTTCTCCAAAGCGGGGTCTCAGCCAGGGTGGCGTGGGCACAGCCAAGAAGAGGAGGCTGGTGACCGAGAGTTACGAGGAGAAGCTTGAGCGCAGGCACGAGAACCGCCAGAGCCTCTTCGGCCGAAACAACGTCACCTCATGCCGCAGTTCACCGAAACGGCGCGGCGCGGAGCAGAGCTCACGGCAGGAGGAGTTCTTGAAGCGGCGGAACCTGACGGTGGATGATAATGAGGCGAAGACAAAGACACCTGCTGTGGCGCCCTGCAGGGGGAAGGGCGTAGGAGGAGCCAACACTGGGAGTCCAGAACAATCACCACCAACATTAATCAAAGTAACACAGGTAAGACGGTCTGCATTTCTGAATCAGAATCAGAGTCAGGTTTACACCTCGTGAAAATTGTTAGTTTGGCAGCAGCAGGAGAGTGCAATAGTTATAAATTACTGTAAGTTACAATAAGAAATATATCTAAAAATAAACAGTGCAAGACAGCAGCACCCGACATCAAGGACCCCTCCAGGAAGGAGATACAGGGGCCTCAGGGCTCACACCAGTAAGCGTTTTCACTCCTGAACCAGTGTGGGTAGCTTCACTCACCATTACTCCGAACAGATTCCATACATTCACTTTCAATGACTCCTTACAATTCCTGTTGTCAGTATTAATTGTTTTATTTACTTGCTGCTTACTTATCCATTTCTTTAAGCACAGTTTGTCTTCCTTTGCATTTTGGTTGTTAGTCAGTTTTGTTTATATATACTTATTAAAATTCTTCCTGTAAATGCCTGAAAGAAAATTAATCTCAAGGAAGTACAGTAGATGGTAACATATACATTCTTTGATAATAAATTTACTTTGAACTTCAAAGATTTTGAAGATTTGAAGGTACAGTATTTATTTAGTACACATCCTGAAATTTGTCCTCTTCACAGACATTCACAAAACAAAGAAACCCCATACAACAAACAGAAACATCGAAGCCTAAAGCCCCCTTCCCTTCACACCAGCAGCAAAAAGTATTGACCCCCACCCCCACCCACGCTGGCAGAAACACTGACCCCGCCCCCAAACCCCCACCATGCAGGCAACAGGAAAAGCACCAAGAGACAATCAAACTACAGTCCAGAAACCAGAACACGAGAGGGTTGGTGTTCACAGATTCAGAGACCACAATTCTCTGCATGGATCCCCCCCACCAGCTCTACGAGAAACCTCCCCACCCTGGCCTACTACACAGTCAATAGCTCAGCCTCTTTGGAAGGATTTCTAAAAGCTCACAGTCTCCCAGACACACATATAGATTCAAAGAGTCATACCGCACAGAATCAGGCCCTTCAGCCCATTTCCCTTCTAAGCCTGTCCCATTTGGCCTGTCTGTCTCTAGACCTTTCCTATCCACAGACCTGTCTAGCTACTGTTATTAAACGTGCAGTGTGTGCACAAGTACAATAATAAATAAAAATATTAGATGGAGCCTCACAGAGGCCTAACATCAGAGACTAAACATATACAGGAAAAGTATAAAATAAGCGCATAATTAACAAGAACGAACACAGAAGAAGAATGGGTCTGTTTTAGTACAAGGTGGACATAGTGTAGTTGTACTGCTGGTGGCCAATGGCTCTCTCCCGTGTCACCCTACGAGAAATAAGCCTTGTAAGACAAGGATCACTGATTTTATAGAAGTTAGTTAGGGCTGATCTCCTCAAGGAGAGAGATCGAATGAGTCATCATTCAAAGCCATCTTTATACCTATCGTACTCACACCATCACACCCGGGCACAAGCAGGAAAAGTGTGAATGCTGGGACGTTCCAGGAAAATCTTCCAAAGTTCCAGGTTCAGGAACAGCTAATACTCTCAACCATCAGGGTCCTGAATCAGCATGGATAACCTCACTCACCCCAGTACTGAACTGATTCTGCAATGTAGGGACTCACTTTCAAGAACTCGACAACTCATGATCTCAATATTCTTTATTACTTATTTATTCATTATTATTTTTGTATTTGCACAGTTTGTTGTCTTTTGCACGTTGGTTTTATGTCGTTGTTTGTGTGTGGTTTTTCATTGGTTCTGTGTTTTTTTTTGTTTTTACTATGAACGCCTGAAAGAGAATGAATCTAAGGGTAGTCTGTGGTGACATGCGCATACTTTGATGATAAAATTACTTTGACTTTGAACTTTGAAACAGAACTTGAGAAAGCAAGAGGGCAGTCCAAATGATAGCAATAAGCCACAGGGAGACTGACCTTACAGAGCCATTAGATAGTACAGATACCCCCCTCCCCTGTCATACTTAACATTGTGAAGCTGGTAGATTAATGCAGGTGTATTAAAATGGAACAAGAGGCAAAAATCTCCGATCAATCATCTTCAACACCCTTTGCTGGGCATAGGTTCCCAAGCTTGCTGAGATTTTAAAATCCTTGTTTGTCTTTGGTAGGTCATGCCCCGTGGATTAAAATAGTGACCTGGTTTCAAAATGCCCAGTATCTATTTATTTAGTGATAGTATGGAATAGCCCTTTCAACCCTTCAAGCCATGCTGCCTAGCAACCCCCGATTTAACCCTAACCTAAATCATGGGACAATTTACGATGAACAATTAACCGACTAATGGCGCATGTCTTTGGACTGTGCGAGGAACCCAGAGCACCCGGAGAAAACCCGCGCGTTGCACGGGGAGAACGCAGAAACTCCTTCCAGAGGACGCAGGGATCGAACTCCCAACTCCGAAGTCCTGAGCTGTAATAGTGCCGCACTAACCGCTACGCCACTGTGGGGCCCACAGCTAACGTACTCAAAGCCAAGGTCAAGCTTATTGTCATATTCACAAGCGCACGTGTGCTCAGCTGAATCCTGGTGTGGCCGCTCAGGGTGGAACATGGCTAATTCCTTCCATCAGTTACATGAGAGGGAAGTTTCCATAAGACGATAATTAGGCCATTTGGCCCATTGAGTCTGGTCCATCATTTCATCATGGCTCAACCTCACTCTCCTGCCTTCTCCCTGTAACCTTTGATGCCCTGAAAATTCAAGAAGCTACTTTAAATATACTTTCAGGCATTCTGCTTTAAATATACCCAATGACAGCCTTCTGTAGCAATAAATTCTACTGATTCACTACCCTCTGGCCAAAGAGATTGCTTCTCATCCCCTCAGGAAACAGATGACGTTCTGGAACCACGTTCCTGGGTCTGCATCCTTCAGATTCTGTCCTCTCACTGCCTCTCTCGACATCTTACGATGCACTGAGCTCTCCCTGATAGCTCGCTGTATAGGGATTGATGTCTGCTAAAAGTTGAAGTCACTCTCATGTTAGCATCCAAGCAGAAAACTAACTTTACAACTTTGAAAAGAACAATAGAAAACAGGAGACTGAGATTTTTGTTGTGTCTCATGTGATCCCGTGATCTCATGTTCGATGCAAAATTTGACATTCATGTCCTTTGATCATTATCGGGGCACCAGCTATCACAGCAATACACACAAACTGCTGGAGGAACTCAGCAGGTTAGGCAGCATCTATGGAAAGGAATAAAGAGTCCACATTTTGGGTCGAGACCCTTCATCAGGACTGGAAAGGAAGGGATAAAGAGTGAGAATAAGAAGGTGAGGGAGGGGAAGGAGTACAAGTTGGCAGGTGATCGGTGTGACCAGGTGAGAGGGAAGGTGTGTGGGTGGGGGAGGGGAGTGAAGTGAAAGCTGAGAGGTGACTGGTTGAAAAGGTAAAGGGCTGAAGAAAAAAGAATCTGATGTGAGAGGAGAGTCGTCCATGGGAGAAAGGGACGGAGCAGAGGATCCAGGAGGAGATGGGCAGGTGAGAGAAGGGATAAGAGGGGAGCCAGAATGGGGAATGGAAGAGAGAGAAGGGGGAGGGGGTAGAAATTACCAGAAGTTTGAGATTTCAATGTTCATGCTATCAGGTTCAAAGTTCAAAGTAAATTTATTATCAAAGCATATGTTACCATATAGAGCCCTGAGATTCTTCTGGGCATACACAATGAATCTATAGAGTAATAACCATAACAGAATCAATGAAATACTGCACAACTAGGGTGTTCAATCAGTGTGCAGAAGACAACAAACAGTGCAAATACAAAAAGAAGAAATAGTAAGAATAAATGAATAAACAATAACTATCAAAAATCTCAGATGAAGAGTCTTTGAATGTGAGTCCATAGGTTGTGGGAACATTTCACTGATGGAGCATGTGAAGTTATCCACTCTGGTTCAGGAGCCTGATGGTTGAGGGGTTGTAACTGTTGTTGAACCTGGCGGTGTGAGTCCTGAGGCTCCTGTACTTCCTTCCCAATGACAGCAGCAAGAAGAGAGCCTAACCTTGTGATGATGGAGGCTACCCAGACAGAATATGAGGTGTTGCTCCTCCCATCTGAAGGAGGGCTCTTCGCAGCAGTAGAGGAGGCCAAGGACCAACATGTGCCATGGGAATAGGGAAGTAGAGTGAGCACTGGGAAATCAGGCTTGTGGCATTAGTTCTGATGCTTTCTGAACTCCCAGATCTTTAACACATGGTAGTATTTTGTTCCTCGGTCAGTGATCTTGCTGTAATTCAATAGTTTCAAAGGTACATTTAATGTCAGAGAAATGTATACAATATATATCCTGAAATTCTTTTTCTTCACAAACATCCACGAAAACAGAGGAGTGCCCCAAAGAATGAATGACGGTTAAATGTTAGAACCCCAAAGTCCCCCCAACTCCCCCCTCCCACACATAAACAGCAGCAAAACAATGACACCCCCCACCCCTACCAGCAAAAAAGCATTGGCACCCCCCCCGAGCACTCAAGTGTGCAGCAAAGCACCAATAAGACACAGAGTTGCAGTACCCCAAAGATTACTCGTTCACCCAGTATTTGACATACCACAGGCTCTCTCTATCCCTAATAAAGGAAAAGAGGTGTCCCCGTTTCGCAGCGAGTGGGGAGACGTAACAAAGCAACTCACTGGTTTATGGTGTTAGAAGTCTGTTGCGTCGCTTTTTCCAAGTTCTGTGCCCAAAGAACTCGGGTCTCTGGGCACACAGAGAGCAGCCAGCTCACTGCTTACGATCTTCCATCTCCCTCGACACATCAGGCGGTGGCACTGGCCTCGAATCCGCCCACCTTCAGAGCCATGAAAATCCGGCACCCTGAAGGTGCGCTGGTCTTCCAGGCCGCGTCCTCGGCATATCGAAAAGCGGCCGGCCGAGAGCGGGACCCATTTCCATAAAGAACCAAAGTCAGCGCGCAACTCCAGGTCAGAGTCTTCAAAAAAACCTTGAAAGGAGAATAAAGAGATATCCAAGATGGAAATAGAGCTGTTTCCAAAGATGCAAGCAAAGGAGTCGCTGTTAGGTGCCATCGTCCTCCTAAGCTGCTGGTGATGAAAGGAATGAACCACGTGCCAGCAGCCCACCATCCTGGGCAACCACACCTTTGTCTCAGTATGAGTATCGAGGGTCCACGTCAGCATCTACCTCTGGTTACCCTTAAAACAAATGGGTTATCGGGCAATTCACCTGTATCCGTAGTCACACACAGACTGGGTCAGACAGAAACAATAAACTTTCTCTGGAAGGCATTAGTGAAGTAAATAATTATTTTATATTTGATTTTATTTTATTGAGATACAGTGCAGAATAAACCCTTCTGGCCCTTCGAGCTGGGCCACCCAGCAACCCCTGATTTAACCCTAGCCTAATCACAGGACAACTTACAAAGCCCAATGAACCTACCAACCAGTACGTTCTTGGACCATGGGAGGAAACTGGAGCACCCAGAGGAAACTTATGTACAAGGCAGCGGCGGAATTGAGCCGGGTCGCCTGTACTGTCAAGCGTTGCGCTAACCACTTCGCTACTGTGCGCTGACACAAAAACGGAAAATACAGGAAGAACTCACAGTATCACAGGGGATCAGCCCCTTGGGCCCAACTGGTCCGTGCCCATCCAAGCGAGTCCCAATTTTCAGATTCAAATTTGTTTATTTATCACGTGCGTTGTTTGAGTTAAAACCAACACAACCTACGGATGTGCTGGGAGCAAGATTCACCACACTTTGCAGCACCAACGTAGCGTGCTTACAATATTTGACAGTGTTGGCCCATAACATAAAGTCTATTTATTTATTTGTTTGTTTATTTATTTGCTTGTTTATTTATTGATTGATTGATTGAGATACAACACAGAACAGACCCTTCCGACCCTTTGTGCCTCGCTGCCCAGCAATCCCTGATTTAATCCTAGCCTAATCACGGGACAATTTACAATCGCCAATTAACCCCCCAACTGGTACATTTTTGGACTGTGGGAGGAAACCGGAGCACCCGGAGGAAACCCACGTGGTCATGGGGAGTACGTACAAACTCCTTACAGGCAGCAATGGTGGGAATAGAAGCCAGGTCACCAGTACTCTAAAGTGTTGTGCTAACCACTACGCTACCATGGCACCCGTCCAATTAATGTCTGTCCAACTCTCTTTAATAAGTTATTATTTTATCTGCCTCAACGACTTCCTCTGGCAGCTTACTCCACATATATATCACCCTTTGTGTAAAAAAGTTGCCCCTCAAGTCCCTTTTAAATCTTTCTCCCCTGTGCCCTTGAGTTTTTGATTCTCCAACCTTTGGGGAAAAAAACAGTGCACATTCACCCAATATGTGCCCCTCATGACTTTATATGCCTCTACAGTAGTAACACACACACAAAATGATGGAGGTCAGGCAGGATCTATGGAAGTGAATAAATGGGCGACGTTTCAGGCTGAGACCCTTCTTCAGGACTGAAAAGGAAGGGGAAGGATGCCAGAATAAAAAGGTGGGGTGGGCAGAGGGGAGGGAGGGTAGCTGGAAGATGATAGGCAGCCAGCTGTGTGGGAAAAGTCAAGGGCTGGAGAAGGAGGGTCCCAGGGACAGGTGATAGGCAGTTGATAAGAGTTAAAAGGTCACTGTGGGTAATAGAGGAAAGTCGGGGGGGGGGGGGGGCCTCTATATATCCAGTTCTCAGTCTCCTACACTCCCAAGGAATAAATTCCTATCCTGCCCAACCCTATAACTCAGTCCCTGAAGCCCTGACAAAAATCTTGTAAATCTTTTTTGCATCCTTTCAAGATGAAGGACACCTTTCTTACATTGAACACAATATTCCAATCGAGGTCTCAACACTGTTCTAGATAACCACATCATACCACCCCAACGTTTATACTCAGTCCCCCGACTGACGAAGGCCAACGGGCCAACCCAGCCACTCAAACAGTACCTTAACATTCTGGGTCAGGAGCGGACAAGGATCTCAAAGCAACACTCAGGCAGTGACCTGAAACACTGACTGGTGTCTCTTTCCGTAGCTGCTGCCCAACTGGTTGAGATCTTTCAACCTTTTCTGCTTTTATTTCAGATTCTGACATCTACAGTTAGAACATAGAACATGGAACAGTACAGCACAAGAACAGGCCCTTCGGCCCACAACGTTGTGCTGAACCAGCTAGAAAGTAAATTAAACAACCCCCAATAACCAATCCTTCCTACCTACACGAGGTCCATATCCCTCCATCTCCCTCATATTCATGCATCAATCTAAACATCTCTTAAAAGCCTCCAATGTACTTGCCTCTACCACCACACCAGGCAGCTCATTCCAGACATCCACCACTCTTTGAGTAAAAAACCTTACCCTTCCCATCCCCTTTGAACCCACCCCCTCTCACCTTCAATGCATCTTCTCTGCTATTAGACATTTCTACCCTCAGAAAAAGATACTCCTTGTCTGCTCTTTCTATGCCTCTCACAATCTTATAAACTTCTATCAGATCTCCTCTTAGCCTCCGGCGCTCCAGAGAAAGCAATCCAAGTTTATCCAGCTTCTAATGATCGCACGTGGTCTCTAAATCAGGCAGCATCCTGGTAAACCTCTTCTGCACCCTCTCCAAAGCCTCAATATCCTTCCTTTAGTGGGGCGACCAGAACTGTACGCAATATTCCAGAATTCCAAAATTCCATAAAGTTGCAACATGGCCTCTTGGATTTTGAACTCAATGCCTCAACTAATAAAGTAAGCATTCCATAAGCCTTCCTACCTACCTTATCGACCTGAGTAGCCACTTTCAAGTTGTAGTTTTTTTCCCTTTGGCCTCATCACGGACATTAGCTACTTAATGTATTGAACATCCGATTCCCAGCAGGAGCTGAATATGAAATACCTTGGTTTCCTTGACTGTGTAAGCCCAGGGAAGACAACCTCCGGCCCCCAGTAGTGAGATTGAAGCGCTCTCGATCCCATCCCAAACCCCAGTCTGTGTGGATGCTGTGTAACTTGCTACCCTGTTACAAATTAATGCCATGAAATAACAGATGGTGCATTGCATATAATTAAAGGAATTACATTTATGAATCTTAAGTTAACTGAAGGGTTAGTAAAGAATAGCAAAAAGAAAAGGGCACATTATAACTGAACAGTCCAATGTGCACAAGTTGGAGCTCATCTTGAACCTCTCTGTCACTCGCAAGCTGGGCCCCTGTCAGCGTGAACGCCCACACCACCCTCCGAACGCCGGTTGCAATCTGTCTCGAACAAATGGGTCTCCCACCGGATCATATGTTGCTACGACTGGTTCTCTCTGGCATCTTCTCTCTTCATCTCCCGCCAAACACAAAAAAGAACAAACCCAACCTTATTGTCCCTCACCAAGAAAACCTCCTGCTAATTGGATGGCACACATTCCACATCTTCCCTTATCTTCAACAGTAACCCAAACAAGCCGAGATGGAGCAAGCTGAAAACAAGCAGCTCTTACAGAACTAGCAAAATGAAATACGTACAGCATAACAGTAAAAATATGAACCAGGGCAATACAAATATCAACTTCCCCCCTCACCTGGATCTACCCATTGCTTGCCAACTCTTGACACCTCACCTCTCTATCTCCACTCTTTCATTTCATAAAACCATAACCATTAGACATAGGAGCAGAATTAGGCCATTTGATCCATTGAGTCTGCTCCGCCATTCTATCACGGCTGATTTATTATCCCTCTCAACCCCATTCTCCTGCCTTCTCCCTTTCATGCCATGACTAATCAAGAACCTATCAACCTCCTCTTGAAATATATCCAATGATGGTCTCCACGGCTGTCTGTGACAATTAATTCCACAGATTCACCACCCTTTGGCTAAAGAAATTCCTCCTCATCTCTGTCCTTGTACTCTGAGGTTGTGCTAGCTGATGTTGACTGTTCATTTCCCTCCACACATGCTGTCTGTATGTTGAGTTCCTCTAGTGTTTTGTTGTTTGCTGAGTGTTTACTCTGTTGTAGTTCTCTGGTAATTCTATTGTGACAGGTTATTTTGTAAGGCCTGTCCCAGGAAAGGAGTACACCTCCTGACACATGTTAGTCTCTGTGGCAATGCAGTGGTTCACTCTCAGCTGTGCTGTCAATGGTTAGAAGGCAAGACAGCTTCTGAAGGCATTAGAGATTTGATAGCGAAAGTTGTCTCTGCCAGTCATGCCCACATTCTGTCTGAACAACAGAAGCTTACTTCCATTGAGATTTACACCAGTATTGAGTCGGTGCGGAAAAAAGATACAGGAGCAACAGGTCAGCGTAACAAACCCCAGGCATTTAACAGGCATTTCTAGTGTAAATGGTACCCAGGAAATTCCTTCAGAGCCTCAGCCAGTTGTGTCAAGTCAAGTCAAGTCTCTTCCGGTTACTTATTCCCCCCAACCTTCCTCCCTTCTCTCTTTTTCCATTCTCCATTCTGGTACCCCACCTCTCACCCCTCTTTTCTCCTCACCTGCCCATCACCTCCCTCTGGAGCCCTTCCTCCTTCACTTTCCCTCGTGGTCCACTGTCCTGTCCTATCGAATTCCGTCTTCTTTAGTCCTCTTCCACCTATCATAAGACCATAAGACATAGGAGCAGAATTAGGCCATGTCCCAGCTTCTTACTTCATCCCCCCTCCCCCACCCACCATCTTTCCCCCTCACCTGGTTCCACCTATCACCTACCAGCTTCTAGTCCTTCCTCTCTCCACCCCTTTTCTTATTTTTGCTCCTCCTCCTCCCTTTCCAGTCTTGACAAAGGGTCCTGACCATCTGATTCAAATTCATGTATGTATCATATATACATTGAAAGCAGGGTGTCAAGGTGGAGATATATCTCTACCAAAGGAAGTGTAAGGTGCTCCTTCCCTCTGCCAGCCTGAAGGTCCCCCTTGGGCAAGGTGTAGCACCTGCTTAGCCCCCGATCCATGGGAGCAGGTGGTGGATGGTTGTATGAACAGCTGGTGCATATCACAAGTCCTGGTTCTGTGACCACTGACACCAGACAGACAATCTCTGAAGATAATGGCTGGTCTCACCTGTCTTGTAAAGACACTGCCTGGAAGAAGGCAATGCCAAACCACTTCAGTAGAAAGATTGGCTAAAAATAATCAGGGTCATCGAAAGACCATGATCAGCCACGACATACGACACAGCACATAATGAACAAATGAACATTGAAAAACATAGTGAAATACCTAAGGATGTGCTGGGGGCAGCCCACAAGTATCATCACATATTCTAGTGCTAACATAGCAAGCCACCATGTTCAGTCACGTTCGGTCCAGTTTAATTGCTACCGGACAATACAAGTGATTTCACTCTCTGCCTCTCTCTCTCACTCTTCAGGTCTCTCCACAGTTCGGGTTCACTAATGGTGGCTTGTCACTGAGTAGCCAGCTCAGTCAGAGGGGAGCAAAAGACTCGACTCTCACTTTCCTTACTAACACACTCAACCAGACTGATGCCATCATTAAGAAGGTCTCCAAAAGAGATAAAGGTGAGAGTTGGAAGCAGTAAAGCTAGTCAGGCGGCACTTCACCAGTGAATCTGCTGGGGTTGTCTATTGTGTCCGGGGCTTCTGATGCAGCCTCTTCTGCATTGGTGAGACCCATTGTAAGCTTGGGGACAGCTTCATTGAGCACCTCCGCATCATCAGCCTCAAGTGGGACTTCCAGTTGACCAAACATTGTAATTCTGATTCCCATTCCAGTTCCAACGTGCCGGTCCATGACCTTCTCCGGTGCATTTTGTGTGTGAAGCAGGTATATGTTCGGGGTTTGGTCGTTGTCTGTAGTGACGGGTAGAAGGCTGGACCTCAGGTTGGAGGGTGTTGATGTCCTGACTAGCACACACTAAAATGCTGGAGGACAGGCGAACGTCCATGGAGAGGAATAAACATTTTGGGCCGAGAGCCTTCATCAGGACTTGTATCCCAGTGTTGCTTGAGTTTCTCCAGCATGGTCGTGGAGCATACGGATCTTGGACCTCCAGGAAGTGTACACAGCAGGGGTGACTGATAAGTTCGTGGCCTAGGGGAGAAGGAGATGACTTATACAGCTCTTGTTACATGCACATGCAGGTCAACTCTTTGAGTGATTGTGCAGAAAGTTTGAAGTTAATAACTCATCTCGGGAACTTATCAATCACCCCTGATGAGTTATTAACTCCACTTTCTGGAGGTCCAGGATCCGTATGCTCCATGACCACTGGACTAAGTGTGTAAATGTAGGAGGGGAATATGTTGAGAAATAAATGTGCTAGGTTTTCTAAAATTGAATGGCAGCGGAGAAGACGCTGTTCCTGAATTGTTGAGTGTGTGTCTTCAGGCTTGTGTACCTCCTTCCTGAAGAGAGCAATGAGAACAAGGCATGTTCTGGGCGATGGGGGTCCGATTATTATTTATTTTATAATGCTACATTCTGTTATTGATCAATGAACAGATTTATGTCTAGAAGATCAGGAATTTGTACTTTGCATATTAATAATGCCATAGTGCACGCAGATACCAAGTGGCAACGTGGTTTGGTGGCGTGTGGCCTTCTCTGATTTATCTTAGTGTTACCATCAAACCCAAGAGGCAACAGAATCACAACATCTCGTTACGGGACCTGTCCTAACAAGGACAGTCACAGTTACAGAGATGGGCACAACCACGCTGCCATGGTGAGGGCATCCCAGCCCACTGTTGGATTCTGCCGTTTTTAATCCAAGGTTCTCTCAGAAGTCAGGACAGAGGCACAGAGCTTGTTGCTTCATGATCGTTGTATTAAGTGTTGATAGAACAAAGGAAAATCAAAACAGACAGGGACCCTGCCATCAGACACAATGCTTCCCGAACTTCTGTCTTTAACTTCCACCTGTTAGGCCCTGAGAGCGGCAACACGGGAACAGGATGATCTCACTCCGTTCCTCAGATCGGTTCCATCAGTAAAGGAGACCTAGATCACTCCGTAACCAACCTCCCCCATTGACAGACATCTGTCAGCCTTGGATCTACTCCAGTCAATGTGTGGGGTGGTTCTGAATCTCCACCCCCTGTGTGAGAGGGGAGTGAGGGAGGGGCAATGACGGATGAAGAGATGATGGAGTGTCAGGGAGCAAGGAAGTAACGGAAGGTGATGTGGTACTGAGGGATAAATGATGGGGAAAGGGGGAATGAGGGGTAGGGGAATGAGGAGATGAAGAGGGGGTTGGTCAGCAGTGAGGGGGATTCAGGAGATGATAGTGAGGTTTGGGGGATTGAGGAGATGATGAGGATGTTTGGGGGAGTGAGGGGGGATTGAGAAGACTTTGATGAGGAGGTTTGGGGAGTGGGGGGATTGAGGAGGTTTTGATGAGGTTTGGGGAGAGAGGGGGATTGAGGAGATGATGAGGAGATTTGGGGAGTGGGGGGATTGAGGAGGTTTTGATGAGGTCTGGAGGAGGGGGGATTGAGGAGATGATGAGGATGTTTGGGGGAATGGGGGGATTGAGAAGACTTTGATGAGGTCTGGGGGAGTGGGGGGATTGAGGAGGTTTTGATGAGGTCTGGAGGAGTGGGGGGGATTGAGGAGATGGTGAGGAGGTTTGGGGGAGTGAAGGGGATTGAGGAGATGATGAGGAGGTTTGGGGAGTGGGGGGATTGAGGAGGTTTTGATGAGGTCTGGGGAAGTGGGAGGGATTGAGGAGATGATGAAGAGGTTTGGGGAGTGGGGGATTGAGGAGGTTTTAATGAGGTCTGGGGGAGAGGGGGGTATTGAGTAGATGTTTGGGTTGGTGTGGGACACGACATGAGCTGTTGGGATTGTTGTACCTGAATCTTCAGAAAGGGGGTGCATCTCTGAACCGCCGTCTCTCACTTCATTTGTGAACAGCAACCCAGGTTCCACCAGCGGGCAGCGATGGATTCGGAAATGTGTCCCAGAAGGAAGCAAGCCAGCAGACAGAGTAAGTACCGACTCCCCCATTTTGGGCTGGATCTCAGCTAATTTACCTCGTGTCCAGTACGTATTCCAGTTAAAACACCTCAGAAAGCAACGGAACATGCCCACAACTAACTAGCTCTAACCTGTACGACTTTGGAATGTGAGGGGAAGCCAGAGCATTCTGTGGAAATCCACACGGTCACAGGGAGAATGTACAAATTCCTTACAGACAGTGGCGGGAATCGAACCCCCCCCCCCCCCATCCCTGGTGCTCTAAGATGTTACACTACTCACTACTCTCCCGTGATGCCCCCCCCCCCCTCACCCCATTAATGCACCTCCAGGCAGGTCAGATTCTGGTCATAGGGGCTGATTATTGTCACCAGTACCAAGATCATCCCGATACATCCATCCCCACCTCAAGATGGAACATCCACCATCACAGAACCCCAGCATCCAGGCCATGCCATCTTCCCTCAGCTCCCGTCAGGAAGGAGGTACTGAGGCGTGAAGTCCCACACCACAACGTTCAAGAACAGCTACTTCCCTTCAGCCATTTCATTCTTGAACCTAATCGCAATGTCCACATTTCATCAAAGTTAAATTCATGTTGTTCTAATTGTGTTCTTTCTTGTAAAGAGTGTGTGCAATTTATGATTTTCTGGTGAATGCTGACTTTATAATACTGTATGCCTATGATGCTGCCACAAGTAAGTTTTTCATTGCAACTGTGCATGTAGGGATTTACGCAAACCTGACTTTGAGTTTGAGCTACCGTATAAAGTCTAAGTTTGTGTGCCACTTGGGCAGATAACTTATGTACACTGAGGTAGTAAATACTACCCTCTCCTTGGCATTGCGTGGGCTGTAAAGAAAAGAGCCGGAGGACCATCACACAGGCTGCAGAGCGAGCCTCCAGATGGCTCTGGAAGTCTAGATCAAGAGGTGTGACCCGTTAACACAAGCCAGGGCCTGTCTCCCTGCTGGGTCGCCTGGGCAAGGGTATCTGATGCTGAACTACCCGACCCCAGGCTATATCGCTGATGATGTGTCCCAGCACATCCTCGGATGTATCTCAACAACAAAACTGAATGCAGAAACAGGATGCCGTTTATGTTGGGACGGCACCCTAACAGAGGGTCCTGATGTGTAGCTGATATTGGTACACAGTCTACAGCTTAGCATTCCCTGCAGGGCCAGTGTACCATGTACTGTGACTCACTCTCTGCCCATCTTTAATGCTCTTGTCGTATTTTTCTTCACAGATGTGGAGTTGCGGTTCTGGATCAGGTGAGGAAAATTTGCATCAGTCGTTGCCCATGGGGCTTGGTATCTCTGTCTGCTGCAGTGACGTGCCTGTGCTTTGGGTGTCACTGCGGGTACAGAGTGAGCATATTTCACCCACTCTCTGATATGTGGAAAGGTTGATCGAGCTGGGGCTTTTTTCTTTGGAGCAAAGGAGGATGACAGACAACTTGACAGAGGTGTATAAGATTATAAGAGGCATAGACAGAGTGGACAGCCAGAGATTTTTCCCAGGGCATCAATGACAAAAACCAGAGGACGTCCATTTAAATGGAGGAAGGTTTAGGGGAGATGTTAGAACGTAGGACACTACAGAACAGTTCAAGCCATTTGGTTCAGATTGTTGTGCTGACCTTTTAACTTACTCTAAGATCAAACTAACCCTTCCCTCCTACATAATCCTCCATTTTTAAATCATCCACATGCCTGTCTAAGAGTCTCTTAAATGTCCCAAGTTTATCTATGTCTTCCACCAGTGCTGGCGGTATGTTCCACGCACCCACCACTCTCTGTGTAAAGAACTTGCCTCTGACATTCCCCCTGGTATTAGCCATTTCCACCCTGGGACAACTGTTGGAGGTAAGTTTCTTTTTACACAGAGTGGTGGGTGCATGGAATGCACTGTCAGGCGTGGTGGTAGAGGCAGAAACGTTATCACCCTACCTCCCCTGGATCCACCCATCATCTCCCAGCTTCAAACACTAATCTGACACTCTCACTTCCTCATCTGCCTATCATCTCCTCTTCCCCAGATCCACCCATCACCTCCCAGCTTCTGACACTAATCTGATACTTTCATTTCCTCATCTGCCTATCACAACCCCTCTT
Organism: Hemitrygon akajei; assembly: GCF_048418815.1. Taxonomy (NCBI): domain Eukaryota; kingdom Metazoa; phylum Chordata; class Chondrichthyes; order Myliobatiformes; family Dasyatidae; genus Hemitrygon; species Hemitrygon akajei. The sequence continues at coordinate 48,274,952 of NC_133150.1, read as the reverse complement.
GATTCACCCATCACCTTCCAGCTTCTGACACTAATCTGATACTTTCATTTCCTCATCTGCCTATCACAACCCCTCTTGATCCACCCATCACCTTCCAGCTCTCGCTCCGCCCCATCTCTCCAGCTCTTTATACCAGCTGTGCTTCCAGTCCTGAAGAATCTCCACCTGAAACATCAATTGTCCATCTTCTTCCAAAGATGCCCCCTGACCCGTTGAATTCCTCCAGTGTCGCATGTGTCCCTCTGCATTGTTGTAAAAATCCACTGGCTCATAGGGAAATAGATCTGCAGTCCTGTCCTGGTCTGTGTCTCTGTCTAGGTCCACATCCAAACTCAGTGTTGGCTCGTCTCCGCCCTCGGTAAGGGGCCATCCTCAGTTCGGAAGCAACTGGGCTCAACCCTCATAACCTGTGAGTGGATAAAGCCACTCCAGTCACCAATAACTACTGTAAGTGGCAGACACAACTGAGGAAATTAAACTTCTCAACTTTGGTTGCTAGAGGGACAAACTGAACACTATCTGGTGTGAGTTCTCAGGTGGATGGATGGGAGAGCGCATGGTCCTAGTTGGAAACTAGGGGTGAAGTCTTGCCAGCAGTGTGGTCTTGATGGGTTTAGATCAAAATTTAATTTTGTCTCCTTCATGAAATTCCTGCATTTTATGTTTTTCAGGAGATCCAGCAACTCTCAGAGTATCTGAAGGTAATTCGTCTGCAATCTAACTCTGAAATGCAATGCAAAGTTGGATATAATATCATTAAAAATGTAAATGCTGACATGTCTAACAGCGAGTAATCGCTTTAGTCACTTTTTTTGTGATTGCAAGACCCTGTTGGACATTGTTAATGTGGTATGCTGCAAGTCTGATTCACCGATTCATTGGTGGACAGTGAGGAAGCAGGTGTGGCCTCCGTCGTAGAGAGGATTAGGCCTCAAACCGTGGTGTCGCCTGTTTACAGCCACCTAGGAGGGAGGCAGCAGAGTCGGTGTGCTCCATCAGCTAAGGTGTGGCACGGGGTTCAAGCAGGAGTCAGTGCTGCCCCCTAGTGTTGGCTGGGCAGAAGACCAGCTGCATTGTGTTCGAGTGCAGATTTCTGCAACGTTCATTGACTCAGGGTCCTGAACTACATTTTTTGGTGTGACTGTACTTCACTGCTATCTTATATGTGCTATATGAGCTCTGAGCTGTGTATGACTGTGTTGGTACTGTGTGTTGCACCTTGGCTCTGGAGTAACACCGTTTCATTTGGCTGTATTCATGTATAGTTGAAGGACAACTAAACTTAACTATCTTCAACTATGAGTGAATTCTTTAATTTAGTAGATCTCTGTTTGAAGGTGTAGCTCGATGTAATCAAGTGTGTTTGAAATGCAATGCGGTTTGATTATTGAGCTGGAGGGCTCGTACTGACTCTCGGGCATCTCTCCCCCCCCCCCCCCCCCCCCCGTAGGAAGCTCTGCACCGTGAGGTGATGCTGAAACAGAAGATGGCAGTCCTCCAGCAGCTGCTTGCCACGGTCCTGCAGGCTGCAGAGAAATCCTGGAAGGTAGGAATAACGTGGTTGCCATTTGCTGCTTGTCGAACCAAGACTCATAAGACCATAAGGCATAGGATCAGAATTAGGCCATTCAGTCCATCTGAACCTGCTCTGTCATTTCACCATGGCTGATTTATTATCCGTTGCAACCCCATTCTCCTGCCTTCTCCCTGTAATCTTTGATGCCCTTTCTAATCGAGAACCTACCAACTTCCAATTTACATATACCCAATGACTTGTCCTAACACATCTATCTGAATTCCACAGATTCACCACTCCTTGGTCAAAGAAATTCCTCATCTCTGTTCTAAATGGACATCTCTCTAATATGAGGCTGTGTCTTCTGATCTTAGACTCTGCCACCATAGGAAGCATCCTCTCCACATCCACTCTATCGAGGCCTTTCACCATTCGATAGGTTTCAATGAAATCGCTCCCTCATTCTTCTGAATTCCTGTTAATACAGGGCCAGAGCCATCAAACATATGATGTTTATATGATAAGCCTTTCAATCCTGGACTCATTCTTGTGAACCTCCTCTGAACCTTCTCCAATGTCAGCAAATCCTTTCTTAGATAAGGGGTCCATTGATGGTACATGGATGGTCTGTGGATGGTCTTTGGCTGGTCTATGGATGATGTGTGGATGGGCCATGGATTGTCTGTGGATAGTCCATAGATGGTGCATGAATGGTGTATAGATGGTCTGTGGATGATCTGTGGGTGATGTGTGGATGGTCTGTAGATGGTCTGAGGTGGTCTGTAGATGATCTGAAGATGGTCTGTAGATGGTCCATGGATAATCACTGTGTCACAAGTATCAGACTGAATCCATGTCAACCTCCAAAATCTGGGTTGCATTTCTGCTGGAATCCCATCCCATTGTTACAATGCTGGTGTAAACACTGACAGAATCCTCACAGCCTGTAGCTGAGATTAATTCCCCAGGGCTGGACATCACACTCTGCTTCGCTTGGTCTATGCTCACCTGTAAATCCTCATTTCAGGTACAACTGAATGATGATTCGTTGCGCTGCAAACTGCAGTCACTGGAGACTCAGTTACACACCTGGGCACAGGTAGGGGAATTCATTGTTCAATAAGATCATTCTTTAAGGTTGTTGAGTGTAAAGTGTGTGCGTGTGAAATGTTGTACCCTACAGCCGGAAATAAAAACAAAAAAAAATGTGCAGTTTCCCACAACGATGGGAAATCACGCACAATGGGACAGATAGGGTAAATGCAAGCAGGCTTTTTCCACTGAGACTACAACCAAAGGTCATGGGTTAAGGGTGAAAGATGAAAAATTTAAGGGGAACATGAGGGGGAACCTCTTCATTCAGGTCATGAGAGTGTGGAACGAGCTGGCAGCACAAGTGGTCCATACGAGCTTCATTTCAATATTTAAGACAAGTTTGGACAGGTGCTTGAATGGTAGGGATATGGAGGGCTATGGTCCTGGTGCAGGTTTACCATGGACTAGATGGGCTAACGGGCCTACTTTTGTACTTTTCTATGACGCTATGCAACAGAGGGATAAAATGAGACTAACAGCAAACTGTGAATGTAGAGAGTTCAACTGTCAAGCTGTAGATTTTATTCAGAAGAAATGAATATTGGTTTATTATTGTCACATGTACCAAGATACAGGGATGATATCTGTATATCATCAGATCATTCCATACTTCAGTATATTGTATATTGTTTTATTTTTATAAGACCTCATGACTGAATGTAGATCAAAGAACTAACAAATTCCATGAGTCTACATTTTCTATGATTGTGTTTGTGTTTTGTAAGTTTCGAGGTCCTTTTCTAACCCTGTCTCCGTGTGAGATTTCACTGGGTGCTCTGGTTTCCTCCCACATCTCAAAGTTAGTTGGCCCCTGTAAAGTTAAGCCTTCACATAGGAAGGTGCCAAAGGAAGAAGGGGGAGTCTATGGACGCACATCACAGGCTTACAGGGGAAAGGGAAGGGCAAAGGGTCAGAGCCATTGCTTTTCTGGTGACTAGTTTGGATTTAATGGGCTGAATGTCATGGAACAATACAGCACAGAACTAGGCCCTTTGGCTCATCTAAGTCCCCCTGAACTGTTATTCTGCCTCATCCCATCAACCTACAACCTGGACCATAGCCCTACAAACTACCCCCTCCCAGTCTACGTATCTATCCGAACTTCTCTTATATGTTGAAATCGAACCCACGTCCACCACTTTCACTGGCAGCGCATTCCACTCTCTCACCACCGTCTGAGTGAAGAAGTTTCCCCTTAAATATTTCACCCTTCACCCTGAACCTATGACCTCGAGCTCTAGTCTCACCTAATCTCAGTGGGAAAAGCCTGCTTGCATTTACACCATCTATACCCCTCATAATTTTGTACACCTCTGTCCAATCTCCCCTCAATCTCCAACATTCCAGGGAATAAAGTCCTAACCTATTCAACCTTCCCCTATAACTCAGATAGTGTAATTAGTAAGTATAAGCAACAATTTAGCAATGGTGCTGGTGACCAGTGACTAAATGAATGGCCTTCAGTGTTCACAATGTCTGTTTCCCGTCCATCCATTGAAACTTCTCCTCTCTGGTGCTACATGGAACACCTCTGTCTTTCTCCAACAGAATCACTCAAGAGACAGTGTCAAGGAAAGCATGATCGAAATGCAGGAACAGAAACTCAAGTATGAGAACATGGCCAAGGAATCGCTCCAGAGAGCGATCGAGGAGAAAAGTACAGCGGAACGAAGCCTGGACAATGTGAAGGTGAGTGGCACAGAGCTGGCAGGTGTAGAGGGCTCAGGTACAGCTGGTGATGCTGAGAAAGGCCCAGCAAAGAGAGCCGCAGTCAGACCGAGCTCAGCTTGCAACAGAGGAGCAAGCATTTCCTACCGTGATGAAAAATCACCTGCACGTTAGACTCAGAGTCAGGTTTATCATCACCGACTTATCCAGCATGGAATTTGTTGTTTTGCAGCAATAGTATGGTGCAAAGACTAAAACTCCTACAAACTGCAAACAAAAAAGAATCAATAACAAGGGAGTCTTCGTGGATTTATGGACTGTACCAAAATCTGTTAGCAGAAGGGAAGAAGCTGTACCTAAAACACTGAGTGTATGTACGTCTGCAGGCTCCTGTACCTCCTCCCTGATTGTCAACAGCATCATCATTATATCCACCACCTGCTCCCATGGTTTCATGTCACCCTGATCGGGGGGCTAAGGCGGTGCTACACCTTGCCCAAGGGTGACCTGCGGGCTAGTGGGGGGTAGGACCCGCTTCGGTAGAGATGTACAGTATCTGCACCCCGGCTCCCATAGGGAGTAGCAATAAGAAAAAGGCATGTCCGGGATTCTGGGGGTCCTTAACGATGGATGCTGCCTTCTTGACATAGCACCTCTTGAAGATCCTCAATGGTGGGAGGGTTGTGCCTGTGATGGAGCTGGCTGACTCTACAATCCTCTGCGATCCTGTGCAGTGGGGGCTCTACACCAGTCAGAGTGCTCTCCACCAACAGCCAATGCAAATTAATTGAATCTCACTAGCCACATCAACGTTGCATTTGCTAAAGTCAGCAGCCAAATTACTTTTCAAAAGCACAACTCTAAAGTCAAAGTACATTTATTATCTATCTGATTACTTGTCTGCGGCAGACAGCCCTGAGACTCGTCTTCCCACAGACAGCCACAAAACAAAGAAAGCCATGGAACCCCCCCCCCCCCCCCACCCACACAAAAAAACAAATCGCACAGACAGCGAAAAAATAAGAATGACAGAACACGGAATACAAAGCAGGAAATCGAAAATGGAAAGCCCTGGCATATTCAGTGCAATCTAGTGCGGTGCCTTTTGTTATCTGCAAGCTGCCTCAGTCAAAGTTGACCAAAATAGCATAAAAAAGGGGCAACTAGAAACAACACTAGTTCATGCTAATGCCACACCAAGCTGAAGGAACTGTATGAGCTTGAATTTTCAGATAATTTTAATTAAAGCAAAAGATTTAGAACATAGAAAAGTACAGCACGTCACAGGCCTTACAATACCGACTAGTAATAACCATATAACAATTACAGCATGGAAACAGGCCATCTCAGCCCTTCTAGTCCGTGCCGAATGCTTACTCTCACCTAGTCCCACCGACCTGCACTCCGCCCATAACCCTCCATTCATTTCCTGTCCATATGCCTATCCAAATTTTTTTTCTTTCTTTTCAAATCTTTTTATTAGTTTTTTAAAAAAAACAGAAGAAAAATATTGTTACAAGACATTTGAGAGTACATAATAGATTGATAAACATTCAAATATATATTGATCCATACATAGAATCTCTCAAACTCATATAATAATATAAATGATTAAGAGAAACCCCCCCCAAAAAAAAAAAACAACAACTAAATAGAAAAAAACTAACCAACATGGGCAATCGCATAATGTTATATATATACAGTAGTGCCTATGACTCCCAACCTCCATCCACACAATTCAGGATAGTGACAATAAGGTTCAGGATCAGACCGTTTAATTCATATGAAAATGCTGAATAAATGGTCTCCAAGTTTCCTCAAATTTAACTGAAGAATCGAAAACCACACTTCTAATTTTTTCTAAACTTAAACAGGAAATAGTTTGGGAAAACCACTGAAATACTGTTGGAGGATTGGCTTCTTTCCAATTCAGTAAAATGGATCTTCTAGCCATTAGTGTAATAAATGCAATCATTCGTTGGAATGAAGCGGATAAACACTTATTATCTATCATTGGTAGGCCAAAAATTGCAGTAAAAGGATGTGGTTGGAGATTAATATTTAAAACTCTTGAAATAATATTAAAAATATCTTTCCAATAGTTTTGTAAGCAAGGACAGGACCAAAACATATGAGTCAACGAAGCTATATCAGAATGACATCTATCACAGGTTGAATTAACATACGAGTAAAATCGAGCAAGTTTATCTTTAGACATATGAGCTCTGTGTACGACCTTAAATTGTATTAGAGTATGTTTAGCACATATAGAGGATGAGTTTACCAATAATAAAATTTTTTCCCATTGCTCAGTAGAAATAGGGCAATGCAGTTCTTCCTGCCATTCCTTCTTAATTTTTTCAGATATATCTGGTTGTAGATTCATAATCATATTATAAATGATAGCAACAAGACCCTTTTGACAAGGATTAAGAGCTAAAATTCTTTCTGTAATGTCCAATGGACATTCTTTCGAAAAAGACTTTAGTTCATTATATAAAAAATTTCTAACTTGTAGATATCTAAAAAAATGGGTTTTAGATAAATTATATTTATTAGATAATTGTTCGAAGGACATAATGTTATCATCCAAAAACAGATCACGAAAACATGTTATACCTTTTGTTTTCCATAAATAAAAGGCTTGATCTATGGAAGATGGTCAAAAAAAGTAATACAAAGCAGGAAATCGAAAATGGAAAGCCCTGGCATATTCAGTGCAATCTAGTGCGGTGCCTTTTGTTATCTGCAAGCTGCCTCAGTCAAAGTTGACCAAAATAGCATAAAAAAGGGGCAACTAGAAACAACACTAGTTCATGCTAATGCCACACCAAGCTGAAGGAACTGTATGAGCTTGAATTTTCAGATAATTTTAATTAAAGCAAAAGATTTAGAACATAGAAAAGTACAGCACGTCACAGGCCTTACAATACCGACTAGTAATAACCATATAACAATTACAGCATGGAAACAGGCCATCTCAGCCCTTCTAGTCCGTGCCGAATGCTTACTCTCACCTAGTCCCACCGACCTGCACTCCGCCCATAACCCTCCATTCATTTCCTGTCCATATGCCTATCCAAATTTTTTTTAAATGACAATATCGAACCTGCCTCTACCACTTCTACTGGAAGCTCGTTCCACACAGCTACCACTCTCTAAGTAAAGAAGTTCCCCCTCGTGTTACCACTAAACTTTTGCCCCCTAACTCTCAACTCATGTCCTCTTGTTTGAATCTCCCCTACTCTCAATGGAAAAAGCCTATCCACGTTAAATCTATCTATCCCCATCATAATTTTAAATACCTCTAACAAGTCCCCCCTCAACCTTCTACGCTCCAAAAAATAAAGACCTAACTTGTTCAGCCTTTCTCTGTAACTTAGGTGCTGAAACCCAAGTAACATTCTAGTAAATCTCCTCTGTACTCTCTATTTTGTTGACATCTTTCCTATAATTCGGTGACCAGATCTACTCCAAGATCAACCTAATGCTTCCGTCCTACAGAGCCCTCAAATTTTCTTTCATCCTTGTGCCTATCAAGAGTCTCTTAAAAGCCATTTTCATATGAGCCTCTCCAACATCCCTAGCAGGGCGATTCAGCCTCTGTCATCCCCCCTATACTTTCCTCCAATCACTTTAATAATTATGCTCCCTTGTATTGGCCATTTCCACCCTGAGAAAAAAGCCTCTGGCTGTCCTCTTAATATCTTGTACACCTCTATAAAGTCTCCTCTCATCTTCCTTTGCTTGAAAGAAAAAAGCCCTAGCTTGCTCAAGCTGTCCTCTTGTGATATGCTCTGTAATCCAGGCTGCATCCTGGTAAATCTCCTCTACACCCTCTCTAAAGTTTCTACATCCTTCCTTTAATCAGGCAATTAGAACTGGGCACAATATTCCGAGTGTGGTCTAACTGGCTGGTAGAGGTGGGTGAATACTGAGTGTTTGTGTTTGCAGAGATCGCTGACGGAAGTGGAACAGGAGTCTGCCCACTGGAAAGAATCGTATCACAGGGCAATGGCTGAGTGTGCTGAACTGACAGCCCAGTGCTCACAGACTACTGATCGACTGCACATCGTAGAGAGCAAGCTGCAGGTAACGCTCTGTCGGTGGACCCTGACTCCTTCACTCTGAAACATGCCTAACTTAAAGAAAACATAATTGAAAAGTAACAAAATTGTCATACAGTCGTATAGCACAGAAAAGGGCATTTTGGCCCAACATTTCCATGCTAATATCTATACCACTATCCACATGTCTGTTCTATCATCTGTAGCACTGTCCACATGACAAAACTACTATCTAAACCATAATCCACATGTCCATACCACTATCTATATTATCCATATGTTCATACCACTATCTATATTATCCATATGTTCATACCACTATCTATGCCATTATCCACATATCCATACCTGTACCTACAGCACCATCTACTATTTACCACCACTTGCTCTACTGGCTATTGAGTCTTGCCAATTCAAATGCCCATCCCCATGCTTTTTAAATGCCATTGAGAGCCTCTGATGGAGGATCTTGACCCGAAATATCCTATATCCTTCTCTTAATTCATGTGCTTCTCAGTAACTTCATTTCTAAAATCACTGACAAATCTCATGTCCAAAAATCTCCTGATTTTGTATACACGTACATGCACATATAAAGTATAAAAATAGTTAAATTACTATAAATAAGTAGGATAAAAATACAAATAAAAAAGTAGTGAGGTGGTGTTCACGGGTTCAATGTCCATTCAGAAATCTGATGGCAGAGGGGAAAGGCTGTTCCTGAATCATTGAGTGTGTGCCTTCGGGCTCCTGTACCTCCTCCCTGATGGTAGCAATGAGACGGGGGCATGTCCTGGGTGATGGGAGTCCTTAATGATGGACACTGCCTCTTTGAGGCACCACTCCTTGAAGATGTCGTGGGTACTGTGGAGGAGTGGTATTGAGTGGAAGTAACTGGATGGGTGCAGGAGTGATTCCAACAACCATCCATACTGCTTGTGGCCAGTTCCCAGCCCAGGATTGCTGAACTCACTGCCCAGTACAAAACTGTGAAGGACCACTTCAACTAGATATGCCAAAGATGAAAAGCCATCAATCTCAGTTTCATTCTCCACAGACGCTACCCAGCCTGGTGGGTATCCTGAGCATCTTCTGGTTTTACTTCAGATTGCCGCCATCTCCTTGTGTTTGGAGACACCAGACACGGAAATACTGGAACCTGGAGCAACAATATTCTGGAGGAACTCAGCATCTGTGATGCTGCTTGACCTGCTGAATTGCTCCAGAACATTGCTTGCTACTCCATTGTCTTTTGTTCGCTTTTCACATTACTTTAAAATAATTAGCCAGATTCTTGTACAACATTGCTTACTTTTTCATTGGAGGTCCCAGACCCATCATCAGGACTCTTCCCCTCCATAGATATTGTCTGACTTGCTGAGTTCCTCTAGCACTTTTTGTGTCTTATTCAAGATTTCCAGCATCTGCGGAATCTCTCATATTTACTCTTTTATCTTTCTCCCTCACCCCTTCATCACTGTTTTTCCCAGAGGGCAGAAAGTGATGGTACGGTACTCAGGAATTTACAGAGAAAATTGGAGACCGTGGAAAATCAAACCCAGGAACTCTTGAACGAAATCGAAGCCTTGAAAGAAGACAATGAACTCAAGCAAAAGCAGCTTCTAATCAGCAGAGGTATGCCTGGATTGGGAATCAGCATCAAAATCAGGTTTATTATCACTGACATATGATATGAAATTTGTTCTTTTGTGTCAGCAGCACAACACAAAGTCATATTACAGAAATAGTGCAGAGAAAATGACTAGTAAGTTAGTGTTCATGGACTGTTCCGAAATCTGATGGTGGAGAAGAAGATGTTTTTCAATTGTTGTTCAGGCTGCTGAGCCTCCTCCCTGGTTGTAATAATGAAAAGAGGGCATGTCCTGGATGGTGAGAGTTCTTAGTGATTGATGCTACCCTTATAGAAACATAGAAACATAGAAAATAGGTGCAGGAATAGGCCATTAGGCCCTTCGAGCCTGCACCGCCATTCAGTATGATCATGGCTGATCATCCAACTCAGAACCCTGTACCTGCTTTCTCTCCATACCCCCGATCCCTTTAGCCACAAGGGCCATATCTAACTCCCTCTTAAATATAGCCACTGAACTGGCCTCAACTGTTTCCTGTGGCAGAGAATTCCACAGATTCACCACTCTCTGTGTGAAGAAGTTTTTCCTCATCTCGGTCCTAAAAGGCTTCCCCTTTATCCTTAAACTGTGACCCCTTATTCTGGACTTCCCCAACATCGGAAACAATCTTCCTGCATCTAGCCTGTCCAATCCCTTTAGAATTTTATATGTTTCAATAAGATCCCCCCTCAATCTTCTAAATTCCAGTGAGTATAAGCCTAGTCGATCCAGTCTTTCTTCATGTGAAAGTCCTGCCATCCCAGGAATCAATCTGGTGAACCTTCTTTGTACTCCCTCTATGGCAAGAATGTCTTTCCTCAGATTAGGGGACCAAAACTGCACACAATACTCTAGATGCGGTCTCACCAAGACCTTGTACAACTGCAGTAGAACCTCCCTTTTTAAAGATGTCCTGAATAGTGGGCTGAGTCTATAAACCCTTTGCAGTCTCTAGCGATCCTGTGCAGTGGAGTCTCCATACCAGGTGGCAATGCAACTGGTCAGAATGCCCTCCACACTTCAAGTGTAGAAACTTGCTGGAGAATTTAGTGACATACCAAATCTCAAATTCATAATAGAAATGCAGGCGTGCATTCTTCCTGAATGCATCAGTGTTCTCGGTCCAGGAGAAATCTTCTGAGATATTGACAGAGGGGAAATGCCATACTTCTTTAGTCTCCTGAGGAAGGAGAGGCATCGGTGAGCTTTCTCGACCGTGGCATCGAAGTGGTTGGACCAGGACAGGCTACTGGTGATGTTCACACTTAGGAACTTGAAGCTCTTGACCTCAGCACTATTGATTTAGTGAGTCATTGAGTGCTGCCCAGTGTGCGATAGCTGACACTGTTAACAACATGCATAAAATGCACACACACCTGACACCATTAACAACACACACAGAAAATGCACACATAACTGACACTGTTCACACACACAACTGACACCATTCACACACAATACGCACACAACAGACGCTGTTAACAACACACACACACCTGACACCATTAACACACACAAAATGCACACATAACTGACACTGTTAACAACACACACCTGACACCATTAACAAAACACACACCTGACACCATTAACACACACAAAATGCGCACACAACAGACGCTGTTAACAACACACAAAATGTACACTCAGCTGACACCATTAACAACACACACAACTGACACCATTAAATGCACACACAACTGCTGACACTATTGTACTGTGAGTGGGGTAAATAACAATTGATGTTCTTTCCTGCAGCCGAACTACAAAAAGCCGAGGAGCAACAGCAAAGAATGGCTTCTACAATAATGAACCTTCAGAGTAAGTGCAGGTACCTTCTGTACAGTAGTGTGATCAACAAGTAAATGTGCAGAACCTTCCAAAAAAGGGGCACAACACCTAGCAGAGACACAAGAGATTCTGCAGATGCTGGAAATCTTGAGCAACACACACAAAATGCTGGAGGAGCTCAGTGTGATCCGCAGCATCTATGAAGGGAACAATCTGTCAACATTTTGGACTTGATGAAGGGTTGTGGCCTGAAAGATTGAGTGTCCATTTCCCTCCACAGATGCTCTCAGATAGGCTCAAGGGTGATAGAAAAATGGAGGGCTATATAGGAAGGGTTAGATTGATCTTAGAGTAGGTTAGAGGGTTGGCACAAAATTGTGGGATGAAGGGTCTGTAATGCTCTATGTTTTATGTTCATACCAACCTAAATCCATACACACAGTCCATGATGGACACAATGGGGTGGAGGATAGACCAATTTTCCCTTTATTCATTGGGTTTCTGATGAATTAATTTCCATGCGAATGCGACTGGCCCCTGTGGTGATACTCACCAACCCAATGCATCATATCAGTGACACACAATATGCATGGCTTGGATCATTTTTGCCTTGCTTTGGAAAGATTTCAGAGCTTGGATACTACAGTACTTCAGGAGCCCAGCAAATGCTGCTCTGTGAGCTCGATGATCACTGCTGGTTACTGCCAGCTGGGAGTTGTAATGCTAGTCTTGGTGATGAGGGTTACTTATCGCTAGTTGGGACCTGGATTGACGGTCTCAGAGATATCTGATGGTTACTATTAGGAGTTGGGATGTTGGTTAGTGTCATCTGAATACTTCTTGGGAGAATTTTTGCAAAAGTTAATGAGAATTTCTTTATCAGGATCAGGTGGTGCTAGAGGCAGATACATTAAGAACATTTAAGAAACTTTTAGGTAGACACAGATGATAGAAAATTGAGGGCCATGTGTGCAGGAGAAACCAATGGGAAACCACTTCTATAGAAAAATTTGCCAGGAACAATCATGGTTATAAGACAATAAGATATAGGAGCAGAATTAGGCCATTTGACCCATTGAGTCTGCTGCATCATTTAATCATGGCTTGTTCATTTTCCATCTCAGTCATGGATAGAGAAGGAAGACCCATGATCGCCCATGTCATACGATACAGCGCATAATGATGAAGATGATGTGTGAGGGAAGGGTTAGATTGATCTTGGAGTAGGCTAAAAGAGCGTATGTTCTATGTTAAATGATATCATAATCTTACAGAACAGGGAGCCAATGTTATAGAATGTTACATTTTGCACGGTGAACAAATGTCTGGAATAAAACTGAAATCTATTAATGAGTTGAATTTGTGTGTTTCCATTGGACTGAAGAGCTGTATCCATGCTGTAAATGCTCCAAGACAACACTAATCCTTTTCTTCAAACTGCAGGCACGTTACAGAAGCAAGTCACTGAGGCCACAGGGCAGGAGAAAACTGTGCTGCAGAATGGTTAGTCCAGCCTTTGCACCAGCTCCCCGGTATCTCAACCGCTGTTCTTTGCTTCTCAATTCCAAATCTAGACTCTGATTCACTGCAACAGGCACAAAATGCTGGAGGAACTCAGCAGGTCGGGCAACATCTATGGAAAGGAGTAAATAGTCGACATTTCGGGCCGAGACCCTTCATCAGGACCCATGGTTATTTTTTTTCCATAGATGCTGCCTGACCTGCAGAGTTCCTCCAGCATTTTGTGTGTGTTGCTCTGGATTTCCAGCACCCTGCAGACTTTCTCTTGTTTCTGAATCATTGCAGGCGAGTTCCATGCCAGGACGGAACAGCGTGAGGCCACTCTTCAGCTGGAGATCAGACAACTGAATGAGCAACTGGAAAGGCAATTACATCAGCTCCACGCTAAACAGGAGGAGGTGAGAAAATTATACCTATCCAGATGCTGAACAGAAACATTTCATCAATAATCCCACACCTTAGAAACTCAAACTTGTTTATTAGTGTGATAGGCATACCTACACATGGTAGAAACGCTATGAAAATTAGCATTTTGCTGTTAGCAGCACAGTAGCATAGCGGTTAGCACAACACTTTACAGTAACAGCGACCCAGGTTCAATTCCCACTGCTGTCTGTAAGGAGTTTGTACGTTCTCCCTGCGACTGCCTCAGGGGTGCTCCGTTTTCCTCCCTCCGTCCAAAGGTGTACCAGTTGGTAGGTTAATAGGTCATTGTGAATTGTTCTATGATTAAGCTAGGGTTAAATCTGGGATAGCTGGGTGGTGCAGATCAAACGGCTGGAAGGCCTACTTCATGCTGTATCTCAATTTTTAAAAAATGTATAGCTAGGGTGCCTAAGACGTTTGCACAGTGCCGTATTTGTCAACGTGGAGCGGAGAGCGAGTTTGAAATCTGGCGGGAGCAAAAGATGTTGGGAAAGGTGAGGGAGAGGAAGAACAGAAGGAGTGCTGGGGCGGTAGATGACGTTGGTGGAGGCACACCCAGCTTTGAGACACCAGGCAGGTCATTTGATTCCAAACAACTGGTTTATTGATTTGTGAGTTTAACCTGATTATGTTTTATGCCATATAATGAGGAGGATATTTCACTCCTGTCTCATTCCATGAAAGATGGGCCAACTGTGTTTAAGGCAAAGTGATTTACGTGGTAGAAGTTTAACTCATTATTAATGCATCATGGCTAGTACCAAGCTTCTTGTGACTTGTTGGAGGTGCAGTCATTCGGCCAAGTGGAGAATTCATCATCACACTCCTGACATGTGCCTTGTCAGTGATAGGGTGCCTGTGGGATATCAGAAGGGGCTTCACTTGATGCAGGATAACCAATCTGCCACCTGCTCTTTAAATCTCAGTATTTATATGGCTTGGGTGGTAAGGTGGAGATACATCTCTACCAAAGGAGGTGTAAGGCACTCCTCCCCTCCGCTAGCCTGCAGGTCACCCTTGGACAAGGTGTAGCACCTGCTTAGTCCCCTGATCAGGGTCACATTAAACCATGGGAGCAGGTGGTGAATGGTCGTTTGAGCAGCTGGTGCATATCACAAGTGCTGGTTATGTGACCACTGACACCAGGCTGACAATCTCTGAAGAGTATTGATAATGGCTGAGGTCACCCGTCTTGTAAAGACACTGCCTAGAAGAAGGCAATGGCAAACCACTTCTGTAGAAACATTTGCCAAGCACAATCATGGTCATGGAAAGATCATGATCAGCCTTGTCATACAATATGGACTTTCTCTTTCTGATAATCATTCTCTAATACCTTTGATGGCATGAAAATTAATTGCAACTTAATCTATTTCAAGATACAGCATAGTAACAGACCCTTCTAGCCCAGCGAAACCGCACCACTCAATTACACCTATGTGACCAATTAACCTACTAATGCGTACGTCTTTAGAATGTGGGAGGAAACCAAAACAGTTACAGGGAGAACGTACAATCTCCTTTCAGACAGCGATGGGAATTGAATCTGGGGTTGCTGGTGCTGTAATGGTGTTACACTCGCGTGCTGTCTCTTATCAAGGTCTTGCTGCATGCGGGCATGTTGGGGGGGGAGAGGACCTTAATTCACTGAGGTGATGCAGATGGGATTGAACATTGTGGACATCCCCAACTCTGACCTCATAATGGAAGGAAAATCATTGGGCCTAGGCTGATAACTGGGTAATAATTGGTCAGATTAGATCCTATGAGCTGGACATTGCAGATGCCAGAGTTTGTAACTGTGGCAGAATTCTTGGGAAGAGGTGTGGCTCATTCTGGTGAGATGTTAGACGTCATAGAACTGAACATTAAGGCTTCTGGCTATTCAGCCCATCTGATCCATGTCAGTCTGAGAGTCGACTCCTGTATTAATCCCAGCTCCCAAACTTTTACGAATAAGCATTTCAGATGCTCTTCTGGAATCTTCTTCAATATTATCAGAAACCCAAATGACTGGCTCTGCTGATATCACTGTCCAGTGCACTGAACTGTGAATTCTATCTTCTACTTGTGTCTATGATGTAGTTGATTGTTCAAATCGTATAATCTTCTTTTCCTCATCAACCCTCCAGTGCACTGGACTTCACTTAGCGCTCGCGGCTGTGCAGAATGAGCGCCAGGCCCACCTCAAACACCAGCAGGGCCTCCGGGACGAGCCAGCAAGAGTTCAGAAGAGACCTTCCCAGGTGAGGTTCTGAAAGCAGCTCCAGACTCAGAGCAAGGTGAGAAATAGCCAGACAAATACCAGAGATTAACAATTAATCAACCACTTCAAGGCCTGAGATATGTGCATGAATCCACTGTCGAAATTGGTTGATAAATAATGCACACTACATGAACTAGCATGTTTTTTTTTGTCATCATTGACAATTTTAATCACAAACTAACCCAACAAAAATTAATAATGCCTTTCTAATTAACTCACTAACTTAAAAATGAAAAACTCTGAAGATGTTTGCATGGAATTACATTCAATATTCAGCACCCTATCTGCCCAGAAACCTACTTGTGCTAGAAGTGATAAATCTTTAGCACTGGGGATCTCAACTTTTTTATGCCATGGACCCTTACCATTAACTGAGGGGTCCATGGACTCCAGGTTGGGAACCCCTGCTTTAGCCAGAGCGTGGTGAATCTTTGGAATTCATTGCCACAGACAGCTATGGAGGCCAAGTCATTGGGTATAGTTAAAGCAGAGGGTGAAGGTTTTTGGTTAGTCAGGGCAGCAAGGGTTATGGGGAGAAGGCAGGAGAATGGGGTTGAGAGGGATAATAAATCAGTCATGGTGGAATGGTGGAACAGACACAATTATCCTTATTTCTGTTCCTATGTCTTGCGATATTCTTTTCCCTTTTCCCATTCTATCAACATTCCAGTATCTCTTTCTAATTCCTTCCCTCTTGTGTGTCCCTCTAAAGATCAGCCTATGTGTAGTAGCTCTTGCTGGAGCAATACAAACCCAATGCTATTGCCACCTCTCCCTAAACACTCAGCAGCACATTTATTTAAAATTTTTTTTACAAACATTGGAAAGCACTGTCGCAAATAACATCAACAAAAGAGATTATACAAATGCTGGAAATCCAGAGTAACACATATAAAATGCTGGAGGAACTCAGTAGGTCAGGCAGCATCTATGGAGAGGAAAAAAGAGCCGATTTTTTCAGCTGAGAACCTTCAATAGGACCATCAAGAGTTGCAATGAAGAGTCTTGGCACGAAACGTTGGCTACTGTTCCTTCCTATAGATCGGGGTACCCAACCTTTTTTATGCCATGGACCTATACCATTAAACAAGGGGTCCTCAGAGGCTGGGAACCCCTGCTGACCCACTGAGTTCCTCCAGCATTTTGAATGTGATACTCTGATGTAACATAGTTGAAAACCAAACATTTTACCAGCCCTCAAATTTCTCTGGGCTCAGACTGTGAAGAAACTTCAGCCAGCCATAACCAGAACCAACTTGAGACTGCACTGCATTTTAAAGGGATTGATAATGGCTTTGTGTCAAGTTCCCGTCAGATCTTTATTGGCCCATCAAGTTCCAACTCAATTTGTATTTATTTTTCACCCAGAGTCCACATAATACAGCATTTAAAATCAAGGTCAAGTTTACTGACAGATGCAAAAGTACACGCATGTCCAGGTGTGATATAAAAACCACTTTAAAATAGGTTTATGATGGTCACAAACTGTACACTGAGGTACAGTGAAAACAATACATACTGTCCATACAGATCAATTCATTACAAGTAGTACAAGGTAAAAGTATAACAGTATGGAATAAAATATTTCAGTGACACAGAGTACAGTGCAGGCAGACAATGCCATGCAAATTCATGATGAGATAGATTGTAGGATCAAGAGTCCATTTTGTCATATCATGGGACTGATCAAATGTCCTTTAACAGCAGGATAGAAGCTGTCCTTGAGCCTGGTGGTAGGTGCTTTCAGGCTTTTGTATCTTCAGCCCAATGGAAGAGAAGAGAAAATATGTGGGGTGGGTGGGGTCTTTGGCTATGCTGGCTGCTTTACTGAGGCAGGAGCAGCATTACAGGAACATAGCATCATATAAATAGCATTCACGAGAAAGACATAAACTAAACGTACCTTATACATAATTTCTACTAGAGAAAAACACGACTTGAACAAAGACTACAAGGAAGTCTGCAAACGGGGAATGAAAATTACTTCTGCAACATTTCAGAATAGATCTCATTTAAATTCCAATTCCCATTTCCGTTCCAATGTTTCAGTTTACGGCCTCCTCTTGTGCTAAGATGAGGCCAACATCAGGGTGGAAGACCACACCTTATATTCTGTCTGGGTAGCCTCCAACCTGATGGCATGAATATTGATTTCTTCTTCTGGTAAACAAATTTTCCCACCCTCCTTCATCTATTCACCACTATGACCTTTTATACCTTCTCACCTGCCTATCACCTGCCCCTAGGTCCCCTCTTCCTTTCTTATTAGATTCCTTCCTCTCGAGCCCTTTACCTTTCCCACCTACCTGGCTTCACCTACCCCTCCCCCCAACTTTTTATTCTGGCATCTTCCCCCTTCCTTTTCAGTCCTGAAAAAGGGACTCAGCCCGAAACATCGACTGTTGATTCATTTTCATAGATGCTGCCTGACCTGCTGAGTTCCTGCAGCATTTTGTGTGTGTTGCAAGGGATTTTCATCATCTGCAGAATTTCTCATGTTTGAGTCTCTTTGAGCCAATTACATCAGTTCTGCATTTAAACAACTTCTGTTTGAGGGACACTGGCTTGCAACAGATTCGGACGGTTTGGATTGTGGTGACTGATACTGAATAGTATGCACCCACCTGCTCCTAATTAATAGTTTGTCATCAACAGCTTCATTTTATCGTATGACAAACTGAAATTGGACATGTTTTACAGATAATATTCCATGAGTTTATCTACTTTTATATGAAAACTGCCTTCATTTAATGCAAAGGGTGGTGTATATTTGTACTTTGCTCTCAGAAACAGTGGTTTCTGAGAGCAACGGCGATAAAGCCACCCTTTGCCTTTAAAAGCCACCTCGATAAATAAATGAATAGGAGATGTTTAGAGGGCTATGGGTTAAACATGGGCAAGTGGGACTACCTCAGTGGGAAACAGCAACATGGGTGAGTTGGGCCGGAGGGCCTCTGTCTGTGCTGTATGACTCTATGATCTGGCTAATGTTACTCTCTGGACCATTGGGAGTAAAACCCCTGACATTGATTTCATCTGAAAGCTTCTTGCACCTGTGATTAAATAAAATAAAAATGATAAATTAGCATGTTAGTATTTCGGTTAAATGATGGAGGGCCTTTGTACATCGGGATCCCACTGCATTATTTCATGCTGGAAGATTCTGTGGACTTTTAGGTCATTATCGGTCAAAGAAATTCTTTTTCCACTTCATACATCTCCATCTCCAGCATTGCTAGTCAAAGTGACAAAGCCTTTATCTGCATCAACAATTCTCACCAAGTATTTTTAATTCTATCCAATCTAAAATTATATGCGCCTGATCCTGTCAGACTTTGTTGTTTCCAGAACAGAATTAAATTCAGTTAACGTCTGAATAGACCAATACATTTCCATGTTAAGAATCATCAGACCACACTATTTGTGTTTTTTTAGAAGCTCGAATGAATACTTCCTAAACCTTTATACAGCTTTCTAAATGCTGTCCTTGTCATCTCTGGTATTTTGGTTATCACATTTTCTCCAAAGTCTCTGCAAAATATGAGAGTGAGTGACGTAATATAGAGTGCAAAGATTCTTACTTTACCGGGAGTTTGGGTTATTGGGTCTGATTTTGAGTAGGTTTTGACTAATCCAGATAATAACAAATAGGAAAGCCCTCCAAACTTTGATGGTTGTAAAAACACAAGACAGAGAAAATGGAGCTGGCTGGCAGTGAACCTCTGGAATTCTCTGTGGAGGCTCAACCCAGATAGATTCTGATATTAATTGTATTAAAGAATATGGAATCAGTGCAGAGAAGCAGCACTGGCTCTAAGATCAGCGGATTTGGTGGAGTAAGGGCTATCACTTCTACTTCTTACATGCCTTCCAAGTTTGCTTTGCTGTTCAAGTTTATTGTCATTCAACCATACACATGAACACAGCTAAATGAACATTGTTCCTTGGGGCCAAGGTGCAAAACACAGTATATATAATCACACACAGCACATAAGACCACAAGATACAGGAGCAGAATTAGGCCATTTGGCCCATCGAGTCTGCTCTGCCATTTCATTATGGATGATCCAATTCCCTCTCAGACCCAATCTCCTGCCTTCTCCCTGTATGCCTTCATGCCCTGACCAAGCAAGAACTTATCTACCTCTGTGTTAAATATACCCAATGACTTGGCCCCCACAGCTGCCTGTGACAGTGAATTCCACAGGTTCACCACTCTCTGGCTAAAGAAATTTCTTCTCATTTCCGTTCTAAATGGACATCCCTGTATTCTGAGGTTGTGTCCCCTCTGGCCTTGGACTCCTCCACCATAGCAAGCAACCTCTCCGCTTCCACTCCATCAAGGCCTTTCAATATTCGATAGGTTCCCCCACCCCTCACTCTTTTGAACTCCAGTGAGTACAGGCCCAGATCCATCAAACACTCCTCATACAATAAGCCACTCAATCCTGGAATCATGCTCGCAAAATTTCTTTGAACTTTCTCTGATGTCAGCACATCCCCTCTTAGATAAGGTGCCTTAAAACTACTCACAATGTTCCACGTGAGGCCTCACCAGTGCATTGCACTGCCTGGGGTGGTGGTATAGACAGAAACGTTAAAGACCTTTATGAGGCGTTTAGATAGGGACATGAACGTGAGGAAAATGGGCATTGTGTAGGCAGAGAAGTTTAGTTAGGATGGTTGATTACAAATTTAACTGGTTCAGCACAACATTGTCAGCCAAAGGGCCTGTTCCTGTGCTGTACTATTCTGTGTTTTATGTGTATACAGTGCCTTGAAAAAAGTATACAGCCCCCAACCCTTTGTTAACCTAGATGAATATTACAAGCAGGGATTTAACTGAGCATTTTTATTTGTGAATCATATTCCTTTTTTTTTCAGAAAACTCCAAAAACAGGGAAAATCTTAAAGCATGAAAAACTAAAAATTCAAAAAACTGAAATTTAAGCAGTTCAGAAGTATTCTTCCCTTTTGATCAGAAATTATTTGAACCACCTCTTGCAGCTATTACAGCCAGAAGACTTTTTGGATAAATCTCTAATAGCTTCGCACAATGTGATGGAGCAAGATTTCCTTGCCTGTAAAGATTTGCAAAAGGTCACTTACAAGATACTGTAATGATGTGGAAGAAGGTCTTGTGGTTGTATGAGACTAAAGTGGAACTTGTTGGCCTCCACACTAAGCAGTATGTATGATGTAAATCTAATACTGTGCATCAGCCAGGTAACACCATCCCTACTGTAAAGTATGGTGGAGATAGCATCATGCTATGGAGATGCTTTTCAGCAGCAGGCACAGAAATCTGGTCAGAATTGATGAGAAGATGAATGCTGGTAAATACAGAGAGATTCTGGATAAAAACCTGCTAGCTTCCGCCAGAAAGCTTAAACTGGGGAGGAAGTTCAGATTTCAGCAGGACAATAACCAAAAGTGCACTGCCAACTCAACCATAGAGTGGCTTCAGATGAAGAAAATTGATATCCTTGAGTAGCCCAGTCAGACTCCAGACCCTAACCCAATCAAATATCTCTGGCAAGGCCACAAGACTGCTGTCTACCACTGGACACTGACTAATCTGGCACAGCTTGGGCAATTTTGCAAGGAGGAATGGGCAAATGTTGCTCCATCACAATGCACAAAGCTAATAGAGACTTATCCAAAAAGACTACTGGCTGAAATAGCTGTGAGAGGTCGTTCAGCTAATTACTGAGCGAATGGGGATGAATACTTTTGAACTGCTGATATTTCCAATTTTTTATTTTTAATTTTTCATGCTTTATGATTTTCCTGATTTTGTGGGCTCTACTGTGAAAAAGGGACCATGTGGTTCACAAATAAAAATTCTCAGTTAAATTGATCAAAATCTCTGCTTGTAATACTTATTTATGTGAACCAAGGGTTGGGGGCTGAATACTTTTTCAAGGCACTGTATTTATGATCAAGCACATAAAGTCACAAGGTAATATTAGTAGAGCCCCTGAGTGGCATGGCCTGAAAGCTGACATACAGTGCGAGGTGCATGTTTTTGTAAGACTGGCACTATTATTATAAAACAAGCAGTCATATAAATGTGTGAAATAGTAGCAATAAAAGATGAAAGGTGGCCAAGGCAGGATGAGAGTGTCTGTGAGTTGGTTTGTAAGTCATGACTGGCCTTTTATTGTGAGTCTATTTTCACACACAAGTTCTTCACATCCCCTATTCCATCAGTATCAGGGAATGCCGATCAATAATCCCTTAAAAGTAGCATGACATATAGATAGAAACATAAAGAGAGCTTTTGGGACATTGGCTATCATAATTCAGAGTACTGAGTGCAGGAGTTGTAATGTTATGTTGGAGATGTATAAGACATTAGAGAGTATTGTGTGCAGTTCTGGTCACTGTCTTATAGAAAAGATATCAGTAAGATTGAAAGAGTACAGGGAAAATTTACAAGTATGTTGTCGGGACTGGAGGATCCGCGTTCTAGGGAAAGGTTGAATAAGATAGAACCTTACTTCCCTCTCACCTTAAATACATGTATTTAACTGCAAATGTATTATGTGGTACTGTACTAATGGAGAATTTGTTTCTTCTTTTCCAGAGGCGCTGTTGTCGATGTGTGACCTTCCTCCTAATGGCAGCAATGGTAGCAGGGTTTGCTGTACTTTGTGCAAATCTGGACAAAATCCCTCTTTGAGAAACTCAATGAGAAATATTTTGGCACTGACATAGATTTGCAAATGACTTTGAACACCAAATTTCGATTAGAACAGAAATACTGATTTTTTTTTTAAATCTTAAAATATTTTAAAAAATGAACTGGCCATGTGGAATATTGGGGAATGGTCAGGTGCCAAAGAGACTAACCATTTGCACATCCTTGCTATACTAAGCTGAATAGCACAATCTGATCAAATCTGAAATATTTACCCACATGACTATATTTCACATTAGCTGCATCTCCAACGGCCAATTCCCTCAAAGCAGAAAGAAATACTTTATGTCCAGTTCAGCTGGGGCATGGGATTTTATTAATTGTGCCAGGAACCAGCAGGCCCACGACCTTAACTCACAATCTTTGTTGTTCAGATATCAATGTAACAGCGGGAGTATTTAAACTCTTAACCCAGCAAATTCAAATGTTTTAGAATACCTGTTCTAGGTAATGGGTTGCAGAGTGGAGATGGTGGCATCAGTTAGTCTCGCGAGACCATGGATCTGGGCCTGGAAAGTCCATTGGAGTGTCCTCTCCAGGGCGCAGGCCTGGGCAAGGTTGTATGGAAGACCAGCAGTTGCCCATGCAGCAAGTCTCCCCTCGCCATGCCACCGATGTTGTCCAAGGGAAGGGCAAGGACCGATACAGCTTGGCACCAGTGTCATCGCTGGAGTTGCCAGAGCGAGGTTGAAGGCAACGTCGGACTGCCTTAGGGACTCCAGCTCCAGATTTGTCCTCAGGGTTTACTCCCGAAGCCTTTCCCATGAGCGGGTATGGCCGCAAGGCAGCAGAGGTTTGAAATCAGTTTTCCCTCTCTCAGATGGACTCCTTCCCAGGCTGACGAGTTCCATCTACCCAGAGTGGAGATATGTTTCTGATAAAGGAAGCATAAGGCAGCTCTTCCCTCCACTAGCCTGTAGGTCACCCTTGGGCAAGGTGTAGCACCTGCTTAGCTCCCCGATCAGGGTCACGTGAAGCCATGGGAGCAGGTGGTGGATGGTCGTATGAGCAGCTGGTGCAGATCACAAGTCCTGGTTATGTGACCACTGACTCCAGGCAGACAATCTCTGAGGAATATTGATAATGGCTGGGGTCACCCATCTTGTAAAGACGCTACCCAGAAGACGGCAATGGCAAACCACTCCTGTAGAAAAGTTTGCCAAGAACAGTCATGATCAAGTCCATGACCACCCATGTCATACAGCATCGCACATAACGATGATGATGGTGACGAGGACTCTAGGTTAGGGTAAATCTAAACCTATGAGATTGTTAGGATTGTTAGGATTTACTAAGGCTCTCAGGAAACAATATCTGCTGTCCTTATTTGATGTGGCCTGTGTGACTCTTAAACACACTCTGACTTGGTACAACAAATGATTCAGTTGTCAAGAGGGAGAATCACCTCTGTATTGTCACAACCCAAAGAGTGAGCGAATCAGTGTTGGACACATCCCCTTACTGAATACAACAAAGCCTACTTTTGTCAATGTTGTAAGTAAGTTGTGTATAATTTGATTTCTCATTAGAGAATATCATCAGATGCAGCTTTCTTAACAGTGTCTGATACAGTCTCCTTACCTTTCCCAATGTCGAAGGCTGGCAGAGATGGCAATTACCTTGTAATGGGTATCATAGTCCTATCACACTTCCCTGTACATAGAATAAAATATATTTTCTCATGAGCATCTGTAACAATCAAATATGTTCAAACAGAGACCTTTTCCCATGGCAGAAATGGCTAATTCATGTGCGCATGATTTAACAGTGATTAGAGGAATATATAAGGGGGAATGTCAGAGACAAGTTTTTTTACCCAGAGAGGTGAGTGTGTAAAATGCCCTGCAAGGGGTGGTGGTAGAGACAGATACTTCAGGGATATTTAAGAGACTCTTAGATAGGCACATGAATGATAGAAAAATGGAGGACTGCAGTACTGTGCAAAAGTCTTAGGCACATACTGTATATACTGTATAGCTAGGGTGTCTAAGTCATGGCAAGGGATGATAAACCTGATTCTGATATGGGTCTTTATTGTGGACTGAAAGTGGGGAGTAGGAAGAGGGGTATCATGGTTGGGAAAAGGGGAAGGGAGAGGGGAGAGAGCAGGAAGCACCAGAGAGACATTCTGTAATGATCAATAAACCAATTGTTTGGAAATAAATGACCTTGCCTGGAGTCTCAGGGCTGGGTGTGTCGCACCCATGCCACCCCCTGCCTCTGTCACTCCTCTGCTACCTGTCCCGCACCCTTCCCGTGGCGCTCCACCCTCACCATTCCCAACATCCTTTGCTCCCACCAGATTTACAAACTCGCTCTCCACTCCATGTTGACAAACACAGCACTGTGCAAAAGTCTTGGGCACTCTAGCTATATTTATGTGCCTAATATTTTTGCACAGTGCTGTAGGTGGGAGAGAAGAGTAGGTTAAAAGGTTGACACAACATCATGGGTCGATAGGCCTTTAATGAAATGTTCTATGTTCTGTGTAGGTACTTGCCACAAAAAACGTCCAGCTAACTTAAAAACCTTTCTCCTGAATACTTCCAGGTCCCCACCATTATACTGTGAGTATCAAGCATTTGGGACCAGAACAATTAAAAACTGTTTGATGCTCAATGCAGCAGGCAGTATTAGCAAGAACACAGGCCTGGCCCATGAATCGGTCAAGGTGTCAAACTCAATTTGATAAGAATTTCCTTCTGAATAGCTGCAAAGTATTGGGAAAAAATTGAACATTTTGATTACTAGGTTCATCTGCACTGGAGTCCCATACAATAGTTCAATACCTCTTTGTAAAGTTATTTTTGTAATGACCTAATTGACACCTCCCGAAAGTTGAAAGGCCTTGATAGAGTGGATGTAGAAAGTATGTTTTCTATGGTGGGAGAGTCTAGGACCAGAGGACACAGCCTCAGAATAGAGGGGCCTCTTTTTAGAATGGAGATGAGGAGAAATTTCTTGGGTAATTGCCACAAGCAGGTGTCGAGGCCAAGATTTTATATATATTTAAGGCAGGTGTTGATAGACACTTTATTGGTCAGGGCATGAAGAGATACAGGGAGAAGGTAAGAGACTGAGGCGGAGGGAAAATTGGATCAGCTACGATGAAATGGTGGAGCAGACTCAATGGGAGAAATGGCCTAATTCAGCTCCTATATCTTGTGACTGTTTTGGAACAGATGGAATTTGCATGATTAACTGGCAGAAAGTTTTTTTTAAAGTTCTTGGGTCTGATAACCATTATGTGTACTCTCTTCAGTGTGAACAAACATTTACATTTAAGATTCAAAACTGGTTTGGTGACAGGAGGCAGATAGTAGGGGTAGGAATTAGAAGTCTGTGACTAGTGATGAATCTCAGGGACTGATGCTTGGACCTTTACTGTTTGTGATATACACTCAGTGGCCACTTTATTAGGTACCTAATAAGGTGTTTTTGCCCACAGAACTGCTACTCAGTTCACTAGTCAGGGCACTAGATTTTTTTTTTAATCACACCATACTCTGTAAACTCTAGAGACTTTAGTGCGTGAAAACCCCAATGTATTTTCAGTTCCTGAGATACTCAAACCACCCCATCTGGCACCAAATATCATTCCACAATTGAAATCACTTCGATCACATTTCTTCCCCATTTTGCTGTTTAGTCTGAACAACAACTGAACCTTTTGACCATGTCTGCGTGCTTTTATGCATCGAGCTGCTACCGCATGATTGGCTGATTAGATATTTGCATTGATAAGTAGGTGTACAGGTATACCTAATAAAGTGGTCATTAAGTTAACTTTATATAGTGACCTGGATATTATATAGTGACTTTGACTTGTGCATGACACAAAAGAAAACAAAATTGGTGAATTTATGAATAGTGAGAAAGGTTGTGGACTGCTGCAGCAGAATTTAGTCAGATGGAAAGTAGGGCAGACTGTTGACAGATGAAATTTAATTCTAATGAGTGCATGATGACGCACATTGGGAAATCAAATAGAGGTAGGACATAACCGGTAAATGGTAGGGCACTGGGGAATGTACATGAACAGAGAGGTCTGAAAATTCAAGTCAACAGTTCCCTGAAAGTGGCAACTACATTCAGTGGGATGATGAAAAGGGCTCAAGGCATGTTTGCCTTCAGAAGTCAGGGCACATAATTTAGGACGTTAATGTGGTGTTATATTGCAACTTTATAAAACATTGGCTAGGATTCTGTGTTCGGTTCTAATTACCTTACTGTAGAAAGGATATGACTGCACTGGAAAAAATACAGAACATGAAAAGTTTAAGGGAAACATGAGGAGAAACATCTTCACTCAGAGGGTGGTGAGAGTGTGGAATGAGCTGCCAGCTCAAGTGGTGCATGCAAATTCAATTTCAACATTTAAGAGAAGTTTGGATAGATGCATAGATGGTAGGGGTTGGTCCCAGTGCTGGTTGTTGGGAGTAGGCAGTTTAAATAGTTTGGCATGGACTAGATGGGCTGAAGGGCCTGTTTCTGGACTGTACTTTTCTATGACTCCATGACGCTACCTACATTGGAGAACTTTAGTTATGGGAAGAGAATGGACAGGCTGGACTTGTGACAGAGTCTGAAAAATAACCAGATAGTTACATATGATGATGAAAGGTTTAGATAGGGCAGCTAGCCATGACCTTTTCCCTATCATAAGGGTATTAAAAACGTGAAGACATTTGTTTTAAGGTCAGGCGTTTTAAAGGGATCTGAGGGGTAAAGTTGAAAGTCATTTGTATCTAGAACTTACTGTCCAAGGAGTTGAAAGTCAGGTACAGTTAAAGCTAAGCACCAGAGATTCAGCAGACGCTGCAAATCCTGAGCAACCCACAGTCCTGATGACTCTCAGCCCAAAATGTTGACTGTTTATTCCCCTCCATAGACGCTGAGTTCCTCCAGCACTTCGAGTCCGTCATAGCAGAGTCATAGACTCATAGAACATTACAGCACATAACAGACCCTTTGGCCCCTCTAATGAGAACATAAGAAATAGGAGCAGGAGTAGGCCATCTGGCCCATCGAGCCTGCCCCACCCACCATTCAATAAGATCATGGATGATCTGTCCATAAACTCAGCTCCATTTACCTGCCTTTTTCCCATAACCCTTAATTCCATACTGAACTATAATGCTGCCTAGTCCCATCGATCTGAACTGGAACATAGCCCTCCTATCCATGTACCCATCAAAGTTCCTCTTAAGTGTTGAAATCAAACCCGCTTCCACCATTTCCACTGCCAGCTCGTTCCCCACACTCTCCCCACCCTCTGCTTGAATAAGCAAGGCATGGCAGGATATGATTCTAATGTGGCAACTAGGAATCGTCTAGATGGGGAAAAAAAAGTTGGGATGGAGACGGAGTTTCTATGCTGTACAGCTAACTCTGTAATTTCATGACTATGGTACACTCTCACTTAATAGAGTGCATCATTAAACTCACAGAGTCTTGAGATTATGTCACATTGTTCATAGTTAAAACAGCAAAAGGATTTAAAGTATTCACACCAAGCTTTACTGACTTGGGCTGTAAAATACATTTTTTGTAAGGTGCAAATAAAATCAATATTTTGAGATAATGGCAAGTGTCTAGTTAATTATTCCATAAATTTGTTTTGGTAAACTTGCTGGTGTGGGATATGAATGGTGTAGTGTTTTTGGGCAGGAACTTGGGCAGTAAGGCCCAGTTTCAGTTTCATGTTCCTCTACTCATCTTGTTGAGTATATGGATAAGGTAGATGAACTTGCAGCACAGTTGCAGATTGGCAGGTATGATGTTGTAGACATCACTGAATCATGGCTGAAAAAAAGATTACAGCTAGGAGCTTAATGTCCAAGAATACACATTATATTGAAAGGGCAGGCAGGAAGGCAGAGGGATTGGCATTGCTCTGTTGGTAGAAAAATGAAATCAAATCGTTAGAAATAGGTGACATAGGATCAGAAGTTGTTGAATCTTTGTGGATAGAGCTAAGGAACTGCAAGGGTAAAAAGACCCTGATGGGAGTTGAATTCAGACCCCCGAACAGTAGCAAGGATGTGGTCTACAAGTTACAATAGGAGATGGGAAATGCCTGCCAAAAGGGCAGTGATACAGTAGTCATGGGGGATTTCAATATGCAGTTAGATTGGGAAAATCAGGTTGGTGCTGGATTCCAAGAGAGGAATTTCTAGAATGCTTAAGGATTCTAGATCTGATTTTTAAATCAGCTCACGGTTGAGCCCACTAGAGTATAAGCTATTCTGAATTAGGTGTTGTGCAAGTAACTGGAATTGATTAGAGAGTTTAAGGTAAAGAACCCTTAGGGGTAAGTGGTCATAATATGATCGAATTCACCTTGAAATCTGAGATGGAAAAGCAGAAGTCAGTTGTGTCAGTATTACAGTGGAGTAAAGGGAATTACAGAGGCATGAGAGAGGAGTGGCCCGAATTGATCAGGAAAGAACACTGACAAGGATGATGGCAGAGCAGCAATAGCTGGAATTTCTGGAAGTAATTCGGAAGCCACAGGATATATACATCCCAAACAGCAAGAAGTATTCTAAAGGAAAGATGACACAACCATAGCTAACAAGAGGTCAAAGCCAACATAAAAGCTGAAGAGAGGGCATATAACAGAGCAAAAATTAGTGGGAAGTTAGAGGGTTGTGAAGGTCTAAAAACCAAAAGAAAGCAACTAAGAAGTCATCAGGAAGGTAAGGATGGAACACAAAAGTAAGCAAGCCAATAATATTAAAGAGGATACCAAAGTTTCAGATACATAAAGTAAAAAAGAGAGGCAAGAGTGGATATTGGACTGATATCGGAGAGGTACTAATGGGGACAAGGAAATGGTAGATGAACCGAATAAGTATTTTGCATCAGTCTTCACTGTGGGAGATATTAGCAGTATGGTGGAAGTTCCAGGTGTCAGGGGTCATGAAGTGTGTGAAGTTACCATTACTAGAGAGAAGTTTCTTAGGAAACTGAAAGGTCTGAAGGTAAGTAAGTCACCCAGACCAGGCTGTGTATGCCCCAGTGTTCTAAAAGTTGTCTGAAGAGATTGTGGAGGTATTAGTAATAACCTTTCAGGATCACTAGATTCTGGAAAGGTTCTGGAAGACTAGAAAATTACAAATGTCACTCCACTCTTCAACCGTAGACCAGTTAATCTGGACTCAATGTTTGGGAAGATGTTGGAGTCGATTATTAAGGATGAGGTCTCAGGAGGCACATGATAAAATAGGCCATAGTCAGTATGGTTTCCTCAAGGGAAAATCTTGCCTGACAAATCAGTTGAAATTCTTTGAAGAAACGCCAAGTGGGATAGACAAACAAGAATCGGGTGACATTGTGTAATTGAATTTTCAGAAGGCCTCTGGCAAAGTGCCATGCATGAGGCTGCTTAACAAGCTATGAGCCCATGGTATTACAGGAAAGATTCTAGCATGGACAAAGCAGTGACTGATTGGCAGGAGGCAAAGAGCGGGAATGAAGGGAGTCTTTTCTGGTTGGCTGTTGGGAGTAGTGGTGTTTCACAGGGGTCTGTGTTGGGGCCAATTCTTTTTGCGTTTTATGTCAATGTTTGGATGATGGAATTGATGGCTTTATTGCAAAGTTTGCAGATGATGCAGATAGGTGGAGGGACAGGTAGTTTTGAAGAAGCAGAAAGGCTGCAGGACAGACAGATTAGGAGAAAAGGCAAAGAAATGGCAGATGAAATACAGTGTCAGGAAGTGTATGATCATGCACTTTGGTAGAAGAAATGAAAAGATTGACTCTTTTCTAAATGGAGAGAAACTGCAAAAAAAAATGAGGCACAAAGGGATTTGGGAGTCCTTTGCAGGATTCCCTAAAGGTTAACTTGCAGGTTGAAACTGTGGTAAGGAAGGCAAATGTGATGTTAGTTTTTATTTCAAGAGGACTAGAATATAAAAGCAAAGATGTAATGTTGAGACTTTATAAAGCACTGGTGAAACCTCACTTGGAGTATTGTGAGCAGTTTTCGGCCCTTTATCTTAGAAAGAATGTGCCAATTCCAGATCTGAATGGCCTGCCAAATGAAGAGTGTTTAATGGCTCTGGGCCTGTATTCACGAGAATTCAGAAGAATGAGGAGTGACCTCACTGAAACCTATCAAATGGTGAAAGGCCTTAATAGAGTGGATGTGGAGAGGATATTTCCTATGGTGGGAAAGGGGAAAACCAGAGGACACAGTCTCAGAATAGAGGGGTTTCCTTTCAGAACGGAAATGAGGAATTTCTTCAGACATGAATGGTGAACCTGCGGAATTCTTTGCAGCTATGGAGGCCAAGTCTTTCTATATATTTAAGACAGAGGTTGATAGATTCTTTATTGGTCAGGGCATAAAGGGATACAAGGAGAAGGCAGGAGATCGGATCAGCCATGATGAAATGGCGGAGCAGACTCAATGGGCCAAACAGCCTAATTCTGCATTTCCAAAGACACTGAGAGTGATCAGGAAGATGTCATTCAGCTGAAGGAACACGTACAAGCTGGAGGAACTCAGTAGGTCGGGCAGCATCTGTGGAAACAAGCAGTCAACGTTTCGGGCCGAGACCCTTTGTCAGGACTGAAGCGGGAGGGGGCATGGGCCCTATAAAGAAGGTGGGGGGAGGGTGGGAAGGAGCAGGCTGGTCGGTGCCAGGTGAAAAACCAATCAGAGGAAAGATCAAGGGGTGGGGGAGGGGATAGGCAGGAAAGGTGAAGAAGGAATGTAAAGGGAAAGCACTATGTGTAGTAGAAGGCGGCAGAGTCATGAGAGAGGTGATAGGCAGCTGGAGGAGGAGGCAGAGTGAAACTGGGATGGGGGGAGAGGGAGGGAATTACTGAAAGTTGGAGAATTTGATGTTCATACCAAGGGGCTGGAGACTACCCAGACGGTATATGAGGTGTTGCTCCTCCAACCTGAGTTTGGCCTCATCATGGCAGTGGAGGAGGCCATGTATGGACATATCCGAATGGGAATGTGAAGCAGAGTTGAAGTGGGTGGCGACTGGGAGATCCTGTCTGTTGTGGCGGACGGAGCGGAGGTGCTCGACGAAGCGGTCCCCCAATCTGCGTCGGGTCTCGCCGATGTAAAGGAAGATGTACCGGGAGCACGAATGCAATAGATGACCCCAACAGACTCACAAGTGAAGTGTTGCCTCACCTGAAAGGACTGTTTTGGGCCCTGAATGGTGGTAAGAGATGAGGTGTAGGGACAGGTGTAGCACTTACGCTTGCAGGGTTAAGTGCCAGGTGGGAGATCTGTGGGGAGGGACGTGTGGACCAGGCAGTCGTGGAGGGAACGATCCCTGCAGAAAGTGGAGAGGGGTAGAGAAGGAAAGATGCGCTTAGCGATGGGGTCCTATTGAAGGTGGCGGAAGATGCGGAGGATAATATGCTGGATACAGAGGCTGGTGGGGTGGTAGGTGAGGACAAGGGGAACTCAGTCCCTGTTGTGACGGGAGGATGGGGTGAGGGCTGAAGTGCCGGAAATGGAGGAGATGTGGGTGAGGGCATCATTGATGACGGCAGAAGGGAAACCATGACCCTTAAAGAAAGAGTACATTTGAGACGTCCTGGAACGGAAAGCCTCATCTTGGGAGCAGATACAGCGGAGATGGAGGAACTGGAAATAGGGAATAGCATTTTTGCATTTGGCAGGGTGGAAAGAAGTATAGTCAAGGTAGTTATGAGAGTCAGTGCGTTTATAGAAGATGTCAGTGGACAGTCTGTCT
This sequence comes from Hemitrygon akajei, assembly GCF_048418815.1. Classification (NCBI taxonomy): domain Eukaryota; kingdom Metazoa; phylum Chordata; class Chondrichthyes; order Myliobatiformes; family Dasyatidae; genus Hemitrygon; species Hemitrygon akajei. Next base: position 48,242,540 of record NC_133150.1, on the reverse strand, counting down.
CCAGAGATGGAGACCGAGAGATCGAGAAAGGGGAGAGAAGTGTCCTAGATGGACCAAGTGAATTTGAGGGCTGGGTGCAAGTTACTCAGCTGAAGGAGAGGTGCGGCCCAGGAGGGATGAAGAAAGAAAATTGAAAAGCTTGAGCTGTAAGATCTTCCTCAAACTATTCTTACATTTTCCACCAATTCCAACTGCTGCCATAAAGTTCAAAATTCCAAGTAAATTTATTATCAAAATACATATATATCACCATATACAACCCAGATTCATTTTCTTGTGGGCGTACTCAATAAATCCATATTAGAATAATAATCATAATAGATTAAATGAAAGACTGTGTTTTGCACCTCGGCTCCAGAGGAACATTGTTTTGTTTGGCTGTATTCATGTGTATGTTTGAATAATTATACTTGAACTTGAACTACTCTGCTACTTTTGGCTTGTCAATGGACAATTACACCTAAACCAGCACACAACCAGTGGACACCACCCACCCAGCAAACTGCCTTTCCCAAAAGCTCCCTTCTGCAAAGTACTATAGGGCTATTAAAACAAAAACTTCACACCGTCTTAAAAGCTTCTTCCCCAGGCAGTTAATCTCATCAACCATTAATGTAGCCCCTAGGCGTTCCCCTCTATCTATTACCCTTCACTGGGGTAAACACTTAAAACCATTTTTATGACACTATTTACATATTAAATATATGCTGGTATTTATAGTGTTTTAGGCACACTTATTTCATTTCTATACCTTCACCTCTATTTTTTCTTACATCATTCAGCATCAGAATCAAGTCTAATATCACTGACATGTCATGAAATTTGTTGTTTTGCAGCAGCAGTAGTACAATGCATTAAAATACTATAGGTTACAATAAGACTAATTATTTATAACTCTTTGCAATTGTTAAATGTTTTTGTTTTCTGTGCCTAAGACTTTTGCACAGATGTATGAGTGATGATAAACCTGATTCTGAAATGGGTCTGAATCGTGGACTGAAGAGTGGGAAGGGGGCAGGGAGAGGGGATTCATGGTTGGAAAAAGGGGAAGGGAGAGGGGAGGGGGCAGAAAACACTAGAGAGACATTCTGTAATGATCAATAAATCAACTGTTTGGAATCAAATTACTTTGCCTGGTGTCTCAGGTCTGGTGTGTCTGCACCTGAGCCAACCCCCGCACCTGGCAATCCTTCTCTGCCACCTGTCCCAGAGCCCTCCTTTGCCATTCCCAATATGTTTTGCTCCTGCCAGATATACAAACTTGCTCTCCACTCCACGTTGACAAATCTAGTACCGTGCAAAAGTCTTAGGCACCCTAGCTATAAATACATGCCTCAGACTTTTGCACAGGACTCTAAATGTACATGGTGATTAAAGCTGATCCTTGATAAAATTATTATCTCCCAATGCAATAGATGTTGCGATAACCTGGAATAAGTTCCCTTCAGAAACAAAATTTACATTACAAACATTACACTGCTGTGAAAACACTGGCCGGCATGACTGCAGAGAGTGACCAGAGAACACAGAAGAGTACAACACAGTACAGGCCCTTTAGCCCATGATGAAGAGGCTTCATATCTTCCCATAAACCCACTGGAAATTGTGAATGTCCAAGAGGAAGCTGGAACTGGTAATGATGGAAGTAAGAGGTGCAAAAAAGTCTAGTCTCTTTCAGGCAGTAAATGTCTTGACATTCTTTCAACTTAAACCTTTATTTTATTTAAATGTATAGCACAGTAAGAGATCCTTCCGACCGGGAATGACCCGCTGTCCAAATACACCCATGTGACCAATTAATCTACTAACCCATATGTCCTTGGAAGGTGGGAGGAAACCAGATCACCTGGACTAAATCCATGTCGTCACAGGGAGAATGTACAAATTCCTTACAGACAGAGACAGAAAGTGAACCCTGGTCACTGTACTACTGTTATGTTCACCACTATGCTATGGTGTCTCCCTCCTAAACCTCTTCAATATATCCTTAATTACATCATCATCATGTGCCGTGTTGTAAGACGTGGGTAACCATGGTCTTTATGGACCATGATTGTTCTTGGCAATTTGTTCTACAGAAGTGGTTTGCCATTGCCTTCCTCTGGGCAGTGTTGTTACAAGAGGAGCAACCCCAGCCATTATCAATATTCTTCAAAGATTCTCTGCCAGGTGTAAGTGATCCCACAACCAGGACTGGTGATATGCACCACCTGCTCCCATGGCTTGCCATGAACCTGATCGGGGGGGGGGGGGGGGGGGGGTATGCAGATGCTATACCTTGCCCAAAGTTGGCCTGCAAACTAGTGGGGGGAAGGAACATCGTACAGCTCCTTTGGTAGAGACGTATCTCCACCCCACCACCCAATCCTTGATTTACTCCATCATTAGCATCCTAGTGTTAGATCCTAAAGTCAGGAATTCACTTCCCAGGCCTCTTCCTTCCTTTGCCCATCTTTACAAGTCATTTCCTTTGACTGTGCTCTGCAATGCAGTATCTTTTGTGTCAAAGTGTTGCTGTGCGTAACATTTACAACGTAATACAAGGCAGACACACTGCCTCTGTGGAAATGCAGAGATCAGAGAAGGAGCACTGCTGGTTAAAGTCTGACTGCAGGTCCCTCTGCCATGTCTCTATGGTGCTGTGTAAATCTGGGTAAAGGCTTTCCGGTACACTGAATGAGTACATTCTGTGTTTGAGGTTTTTAGTGATTCTGGGACAAAAAGCAGAGATGGTGAAAGCTCGAAGTTGAGTCATGTCTAAGCAATTCTCAAAACTCTTGTTGAAATCAAACCAGTATGAAACAGGGAACCCAAGGAGGAAACCAAACACTGTACAGAGGTTCCAGTCTGAACAGCAGATCTCACTGGTGGTTACAAAACCTGAATTACTTCTCCCTGTTTGAATTACCTGGGATCTTAAATGTTTACAAATAACATCCATCTGGGCTTTGACTTGATTTGACACCAACGACTCCGCTAATTGTGGGTCATCTCTATGCGCAGAAACATTGATGACCCGAACACCATTTTCTGGAAGAGCTCTTTCCAAGTGTCTGACAGCTCTGTCTAAATTTATTATTAAGATATTGTCTTGAATGCTCAGGATGTGCAGGTCTTCGGAGAGAAGCCCCATTTTCTGTAGCTCCTGGACATATCTCCGGATCTGTTCTGCACTTGACAAGCAGTAATCAAACAAGAAAGCAGGCTTTAATCCACAATCTACTGCTAGAACTTCAGCGAGGAGCTGTAAGCACCTTGATTCAGGAAAATTCCTCTTTTGATTCATCCTTAAAGACTTTCGTGTCACGAAGGTCAGCTGTTCCTTCTGTGCAGCCTCCATTGTGGAAACAAACACTCTAAAATACAAAAGAGACACAAGTAGACCAAGGAAAAATCTGTTCAAATGACAGGGAATATTAAGGAGATATTTCTGCAAATATATCTAATGCTGGGTGGCAGGGTGGAGATACGTCTTTATCAAAGGAGGTGTAAGGTGTAAGTCCCTCTGATAGCCTGCAGGTCACCTTTGGGCAAGGTGTAGCACCTGCTTTGCTCCCTGCCCCTGAGCAGGGTCACATCAAGCCATGGGAGCAGGTGGTGGATGGTTGTGTGAACTGAAAATCCTACAGAATGTAGTGGATTCGGCCCAGTACATCAAAGGTAAAGCCCTCCCAACCACTGAGCACATCTACATAAAACAAGGTTGTAGAAAAGCAGCATCCGTCATCAGAGATCCTCACCACCCAGGCCATGCTCGTTTCTCACTGCTGCCATCAGTAAAAGGTACAAGAGACTCAGGCTCATCAGGTTCAAGAACAGTTACTACCACTTAACCATCAGGCTCTTGAACAAAAGTAGATAACTACAGTTACTCGCCCATCCATTGAGATGTTCCCATAATCAATAATCGTACTTTAAGGACTCTTGATCTTGTTATTTCATGTTTATTTATTCCTATTTCTTTATATTTGCATTTGCAGAGTTTGTTGGCTTCTGCACTCTGGTTGATCTTTCACTGATCCTGTTATAGTTACTATTCTATAGATTTGCTGAGTATGCCCGCAGGAAAATGAATCTCAGGGTTGCGTGTGGTGACATTAATGTACTTTGATAATAAAGTTTACTTTTAACTTTGAGCTAGTGCCAGTCACAAATCCTGGTTATGTGACCACTGACACCAGGCAATCACTGAAGAGTACTGATAATGGCTGGAGTCACCCATCTTGTAAAGAGACTGCCCGGAAGAAGGCAATGGCAAAACACCTCTTTTTGAAAATTTTGCCAAGAATAATCATGGTCAAGACCATGATCATACATATCACACAACTGGGCAAATAATGATGATATCTAATATAATGATTACAGAGAGTAATTAAATGAGTGGTCTCAATAGCAGAACTATGTATTGTCTGAACTTTATGCAATATAAATGTAAAAGGATGATCATCCAGAAGATCAAGATGATGGATAAATAGTGAATTGGCTATTTGGATTCAGAATTAGCTTGCCATAGAATGTAGTGGTCATAGAGACTTAAGTTTAACTGGAGGTCTGTGATTAGTGGTGTTCCACAGGGATCTCTGCTGGCAATGATATGAATGACCTGGATGAAAATGTAAACTGCTGGGTTCAAAGTTCAAAGTAAATTTATTATCAAAGTACATATATGTCACCATATACAGCCCTGAGCTCTATTTTCTTGCGGGCATACTCAATGAATCTATAGAATAACAACCATTACAGAATCAGTGAAAGACAGGGCAGACAACCAGTGGTCAAAGGAGAACAAACTGTGGAAAAGGCAGATGGAGTTTAACCCAACCAAATGTAAAGTGTCACACCTTTGTAGATCAAATGTAAAAGAGACCTTACTCCATTAAGACTGTTCAGGAGCAGAAAGATCTTTGGTCAAGTTCCTAGTTCCCTGAAAGTGGCCACACAGTTAATAGAGGGGTTAAAAAGGCACATGATATTTATCAGTTGAGGCACTGAGTTTAGAAGTCAGGAAGTTAAGTTTCTGCTTTATAAAACTCTAGTTAAGATGCATCTGGAGTATTGTGTGCAATTCTGGTCACCCCATTATAGGAAGGAAATTGAGGCTTTGGAGAGAGCGCAGAAGACGTTCACCAGGATTATGTCTGGATTGGAAGGCATGTGCTACAGTGAGAGGTTGGACAAAGCTGGGTTGCTTTCTCTGGAATGCCAGAGGCTGTGTGGAGATCTGTAAGGTTATGAGAGGCATAGAGTAGATAGGGAGTATCTGTTTCCTGGATTTGAAATATCAAAGACCAGTGGACATGTATTCATGGTACAACACTCCAAGGGTAAGTTAAAAGGAGATGTGACGGGCAAGTTTTGTTTTTACACATAAAGTGGTGGATGCCTGGGTGGTGGTAAAATCAAATACAATTAGCAAACACGAGGAAATCTGCAGATGCTGGAAATTCAAACAACACACACAAAATGCTGGTGGAACACAGCAGGCCAGGCAGCATCTATAGGGAGAACGACAAACATCATCAAGTCATGGGAGCAGGTGGTGGATGGTTGTGTGAACGGAAAATCCTACAGAAGGTAGTGGATTCGGCCCAGTACATCACAGGTAAAGCCCTCTCAACCACTGAGCATATCTACATAAAACAAGGTTGTAGAAAAGCAGCATCCATCATCAGAGATCCTCACCACCCAGGCCATGCTCGTTTCTCACTGCTGCCATCAGTAAAAGGTACAACAGTCAGGACGAAGGGTCTCGGCCCGAAACGTCGATAGTGCTTCTCCCTAGAGATGCTGCCTGGCCTGCTGTGTTCCACCAGCATTTTGTGTGTGTTGTTCAAATACAATTAGGGACTTTGAATAGATGTTGAGATTGGCGCGTGGATATAAGGAAAATGGAAGGATATGGACATTGTGTAGGGAGAAGGGATTAGTTTAGTTGGCCATTTGATTACTAATTTAATCGGTTCGTCACAACATTGTACAAGTGGCTGCGCGCTCCCGAACCCCCAGGCTCCGGATGCGCCCCCACAACACCACACACAAAGTGCTGGAGGAACTCAGCAGGCCAGACGGCATTTGTGGAGTACAGTCGACATTACAGACCGAAACGCTTCAGTAGTCCCGGCCTGCCGAGTTCCTCCAGCGTTGTGTGTGTTACTCGGATTTCCAGCATTGTGATTGAATGTGCCCCTATCCACTGTGCTGGGAGAAGGGAGGCGGGATCTCCATGGCAACCGGGGCCAAGGTCGAGCGGTCTCCGCGGAGGCCTTGGCCATTTCCAACGCGCCCCTGCGCTTGCCCACCCGAGTCCAGTCCGGCTGCCGGACGCCACCGCGGAACTCACCGGCACGACCGGCGCCGCCGCTCCAGCAGAGACAGCAGGCCGCGCGGGGCCTTGTGGGAGGCCCGGTGTGGGCGCAACTTCCGCTTCCGCTTCCCGAGGTGATGCGGAGTGGTGAGTGAGGGTGCGGGAGGGGTCAGGAACGGGAATCAAGCACGAGGGAGGGTATTCAGCGCAGGCGGGGTCGGGGCATTTTCCTTCCTGTTTGTGAATGGGCTTGAAATAGTGAATGCACCGCCTCAGAATAAGATGCCCCCTTATAACAGAGATGGGGAATTTCTTTAGTCAGAGGGTGGTGAATCACTGACACAAACGGCAGTGGAGGCCAAATCATTGGGTATATTTAAAGCAGACGTTGATAAATTCTTGATTAAGTTGTCAAAGATTACAGAGAGAAAGCACAAGGATGGAGTTGAGGGGGTTGTTAAATCAGCCATGATAGAAAGCTGGAGCAGATTCAATGGGCTGAATGACCCAATTTTGTTCCTATCTCATATGGTTTTATCTGCAGTATTTTATTCTTACAGAAGTCTTGATACTTGTTAACACATACAAACAAGCTGGATGAACTCAGCAGGTCGGGCAGCATCCGTTGAAAAGAGCGGTCAACGTTTCGGGCTGAGACCCTTCATCAGCACTGAAGAAGGAGGGGGCAGGGGCCCCATAAAGAAGGTGGGGGGAGGGTGGAAAACCAATCAGAGGAAAGATCAAGGGTTGGGGGAGGGGAAGCAGGGAGGGGATAGGCAGGAGAGGTGAAGAAGAAATCTAAGGGGAAAGCACTATGGGTAGTAGAAGAAGGCAGAATCATGAGTGAGATGATAGGCAGCCAGAAGAGGAGACAGAGTGAAAATGGGATGGGGGAAGGGAGAGAGAGGGAATTACCAGAAGTTGGAGAATTGGATGTTCATACGAAGGGGCTGGAGACTACCCAGACAGTTTATGAGGTGTCGACTACATTGGTGCTGCTTCCTGCACCATTGCTGAGCTCGTCAATTTCATCGACTTTGCCTCTAACTTTCACCCAGCCCTCAAATTCACTTGGTCCATCTCGGACACTTCTCTCCCCTTTCTCGATCTCTCTGTCTCCATCTCTGGAGATACACTGTCCACTGCCATCTTCTATAAACCCACTCGCTCCCATAACTACCTTGATTATACCTCTTCACACCCTGCCAAATGTAAAAATGCTATTCCCTATTCCCAGTTCCTCTGTCTCCGCCACATCTGTTCCCAGGATGAGGCTTTCCGTTCCAGGACATCCCAAATGTCTTCCTTCTTTAAGAATCGTGGTTTCCCTTCTGCCGTCAACAAAGATGCCCTTACCCGCATCTCCTCCATTTCCCGTACTTCAGCCCTCACCCCATCCTCCCGTCACCACAACAGGGACCGTGTTCCCCTTGTCCTCACCTACCACCCCGCCAGCCTCCGGATCCAGCATATTATCCTCCGCAACTTCCGCCACCTTCAACAGGACCCCACCACTAAGGATATTTTTCACTCTCTACCCCTCTCTGCTTTTCGCAGGGATCGTTCCCACCCCGAATGTCTGGTCCACATGTTCCTCCCCACAGATCTCCCACCTGGTACTTATCCCTGTAAGCGCAAGTGCTACACCTGTCCCTACACCTCCTCTCTTACTACCATTCAGGGCCCCAAACAGTCCTTCCAGGTGAGGCAACACTTCACTTGTGAGTCTGTTGGGGTCATCTATTGCATCCAGTGCGGCCTCCTCTACATCGGTGAGACCCGATGCAGATTGGGGGACCGCTTCGTCGAGCACCTCCGCTCCGTCTGCCACAACAGACAGGATCTCCCGGTTGCCACTCACTTCAACTCTGCTTCACATTCCCATTTGGATATGTTCATACATGGCCTCCTCTACTGCTATGATGAGGCCAAACTCAGGTTGGAGGAGCAACACCTCATATACTGTCTGGGTAGTCACCAGCCCCTTGGTATGAACATCCAATTCTCCAACTTCCGATAATTCCCTTCCTCTCCCTTCCCCCATCCCACTTTCACTCTGTCTTCTCTTCTAGCTGCCTATCACCTCTCCTGCCTATCCCCTCCCTGCTTCCCTTCCCCACCCCTTGATCTTTCCTGTTATTGGTTTTCCACCTTCTTTATGGGGCCCCTGCTCCCTCCTTCTTCAGTCCTGACGAAGGGCCTCGGCCCGAAACGTTGACTGCTCATTTCAACGGATGCTGCCCGACCTGCTGAATTCATCCAGCTTGTTTGTATGTGTTGATTTGACCACAGCATCTGCAGTGTACTTTGTGTTTGATACTTGTTATGTTGCAGAAGGTGCAGGGTGTTGCTTAAAGTGTAAAGGTTTACAACTAGATTTAATTAATGTACTGAAAGATTACTGATCACTGGGTTTCAAAGAGTCCAAACTTTAATGACAAAACTTGGAAGAGGTTGGTAAACGTTGACAATGTCTGATTTTGGAAACACAAGAAACAGTTGCTTGGATCTGGAGCAATAACAAAATGCTGGAGGAACTCAGCAGGCCGAAATCCTGCAGCTCATCAAACTGATCCCCACATTTAGTTGTAAATTGTTGTTATTCTTCAAAATTGTAACATGCCGTAGGGTTTCACTGCTGTGTAACATGCTTTAAGGTTTCACTAATAATGTAATGGTTTCTCTGTAGCAGCAATGTTCGGGTTATGACTAGAGATTACAGGGTTTGGAATGCTGCTGTTCTTTCTTGTGAGCTGGAAGAGAGATTTTCGCAGTCTTTTTGCCGAGGAGAGATGAGGAGAGAAGACACGAATGGAGAGAGTTGGTAGACCGCCGGGCAGGGTGGACTTGGAGCGAGGGTCCAAAGGAAAGTGATGATCGGAGGAGGTCGATGGTGGACAATCAACTTATCTGTGAGCTCCAACATTGTGCAATAAGATTGTTTCATAAGATTGGGCCCTTTTTTTTGTTTTCTTTACTAAACATTTAGTCAAAGTAAGAATTATAAAGGTTAATCGTTTAATCGCATATTGTGTATTGTTTGTTATTTCGGGGTACTGATTTGTAACAGGACACATCGTGCAACATCCACCCAAACAAGATTTCTTAAGTTTAGCTGGGCCGGGAGCTATCACCCTCTATGTTTAGCTGCTAGCCAAAGCAGAGTTAGAAAAGCTTAGCAAATTCTTCATGACTGTTTGATTCCAATTCTAAATTTGCAAAGCATCCTTCAGTTGGGCAATTGCAGGTGAACTTGTTGATTCCGTCTACACAAGTCGTTCCTGGTGGGCATGCGGGCGTTAAGTTACACTCATTGATATCTGGAACAACAACAATGTTAAAAGTAAGTTTAAACTTCAAAGAAAATTTATTATCAAGGCACATATATGTCATGATACAATAGCCTTGAGCTTAATTTTCTTGCTGGCATTCACAGTGAATACAAAGAAACACAATGGAATCAGTGAAAATCTGCCCTCAACAAAGACAGTAAACAACCAATGTGCAAAAGACAACAAATTGTACTAATACATAAAAAGAAACAATAATAAATAAACAATAAACATCAAGAACACAAGTTGTAGAGTTCTTAAAAGTTAGTCCATAGGTTATGGAATCATTTCAGTATTTGGTGGAATGAAGTTATCCCCTTTAGTTCAAGAGCCTGATGACTGTAGTTTAACAACTGTTCCTGAACTTTTCATATGTGACTTGAGGCTCTTGTACCTCCTTCCTGATGGCTGCAGTGAGAAGAGAACTTGGACTGGATGGTGGGGGTCTTTAATAATGGATGCTGCTTTCCTGTGCTAGTGGCCATGTAAATATGCTCAATAGTGGAGAGGGCCTGTGACAGACTGGCCTGTATTATCTGTTACATTTGGTTAGGTTTCTCTGTTCAAGAGCATTGTTAGACCTATACCAGGCCATGGTGAAGCCAGTCAGTATACTCTCCGCCACACATCTGTAGAAGTTTGTCAAAGTTTTAGATGGCATGCTGAATCTTCACAGACTTGTAAGAAAGCAGAGCACAGCGAGGTGCACAATTTGAATGCTAGCAGCATTAGCAGCATTGCAAGTCACTATTAAACCTGAATCCCAGGGAAGTGTGCCGCAACATTCCTACTGCCTGTGCAGATAAGCGATGGGGAGAAAGCACGCCAGCCCTCACCGAGCAGTCAGCAGTAGAAAGGATGAACAGCTTCCAGGATCCTATACATTGATGCATTCACAAAGAAGACACACAGCTGCTCTGCATCCTGATTATTACAAGATTTGTTATGCCACCAAAGACTCTAGAACTCTGCTATAGATGGTCCCAAGCCCAGCTGTGGAAGAGCGAGGGTTAAGACATTGGCTAAAGAACTGCCAACAAAAGCTCCAAAGGTCTCATTGTTGGGGGGAAGAAAGATCTTCAGAGATCCTGCGGACATCTTGATAAACTGGTCCAGGACAGAGGTCTCTGGCAAGTTGATGTCAGCGGCCTGTGCCCCAGTAGAGTGGTGGGCTCCACTCTAGCTAAAAGACTCTAGGATGATCTGTACATGTACGATAGAGAGCATTCTGACTGGGTGCATCACAGCCTGATATAGAGGCTCCAATGCACAGGATGGTAAGAGGCCACAGATGCTTGTAGATTCAGCCAGTTCCATCATGACTACAACCCTCCCCTCCATTGAGGACATGTTTAAGGGGTAGTACAGCAAGAAGGTGGCATCCATCATTAAGGATGGACATGCCCTCTTCTCATTACCACATGAGCCTGAAGACCCACACTCAATTCCAGAACAGCTTCTTCCCCTCTACCGCCAGATTTCTGAATGGTCCATGAACCAATAGGTTACACATGCACAGCGAGGATGACAACAGAGTGGTATGATTAAACATTTTTACTGAGTCACATTAGTAGCATTACGCGCTGGGCAATTAACACTTCATGAGCTATGCTCCTGTCCTGCCTGCCATGAGCACTTAAAAGCCCGCATCCAAAAGTGAGTACCTTCTGCACGTTGGAGGACCAACCATTGCAGCACCACAGTCTTGCAATCGATCTCATATGGTAACCATGAACACTACCTTACTATTCCTTTTTAAGTTTATTTACGAATAATTAATTAATTTTGTAATCTGTAGCAAATTTGTCTTTGTACTGCTTCTGCAAAACAGCAAATTTCATGGCATACAAGACTGATTATGAACAAAACAAATGAATGAATTTGCTTTAACGTAGTAAATCATCGCCCTGTTACCAAAACCCACAGTCAATAAATTGTCGCACATGAGAGCAAACAAGGATGGAAATTTCAAGCTGGATTGGTGAAGTCGGTGTACATGGGCTTGCAGGTTTAGTGAATGAGAATTAGGCACAGATTCAGAAAGGTGGACACATTCAGCTCACCATAGTGAGCCACCCAGAAACTACCTGTAGTCATCCCACTTCCCAGCACTCAGCCATGGTCTTATATCATAATAAGATATTGGCGCAGAGTGGGCCATTCAGCCCATTGGGTCTAGTGCCCAACTTAATCATGCCTGATATTTTGTTTGATGTGCCATTCTCTCACTTACTGTCCATAGCCCTTGACCACCCCCCCCCCCAACAATCAAGAAGCTATCAATCTCTGCCTTAAATACACCCAATGACTTGGCCTCTACAGCAATTAGGCAACAAATTCCAAAGATTCTCCCTCCTCGAGCTGAAGAAATTCCTCCTCATCTCAGTTCTAAAGAGGCACCTCTTTATTCATGTGCTTGGATCCTACATGCTCCAACTAATGGAAACATCCTCTCCATGTCAACTTAATCCAGACCTTTCAGCTTCAATGAGATTGCCTCCCATTCTTCTGACCTCTGTTGAGTACAAGTGAGAGCCATCAAATGTCACTGATATGTAAAATCTTTCATTCTTGTAAACCTCCTTCAGGGCCATCATGTGTTTCCTTAGATACGGGGCCCAACATTCCTCACATTTCACAAAGACCTGGCAATTCAGGTCCTCATCCAGAGAATTCTTGGATGTTCTGAGTCCCTGCCTCTTCCACTCAATTATTCACAGCGATTCAAATTGTAACACCTCTCTGCTCAGATGGTCTCAACATTCAGAGAATAGGAAGGAGGAAGCAAAGTGGTAGAATGCCCCCAAAGACAAACGAAGTTTATCATGTCAGGTGATCAGCAGTTGTTGTCAGTTCAGATGTGACCAGCCCCTTGTAATGTGAAGGGTTAGTTTACTTGTCACTCGGAAGCTGCTTCTGTCGTGCTGGTCGTCAGTTGACCAATTCAAAGGATGCAGTAGCTCTTTCCCATTGGTTGCCTTGTGTAGCATGATGCCAATGTCCAGTTCTGGACACCTCAGGGGTATAAGAATAGCACATGCTAGAGATTGGCTGTCTGTCCTTGTCTCCAGGGGCTCATCTTCACACTGAGATCATGTCCAGTGCTGAAGAACCACTGGGAAAGTACGCTGCAGATACAGGAGGACCCACACGCATACTTAGCTAAGTATCTGTCGAATGTTTATTTGTTCAAGCTGGGGAGAATTAATGAAGTACCGGTTGAGTTTTAAGTGTCATGGAATGGTTAGTGTCATACTTTACGTAACTTATGGCGACTTAGATGTCTGAACGATTGTCCTGATGAAGGGTCTCGGTTTGAAACGTTGACTGTTTACTCACTTCCATAGACGCTGCCTGGCCTGCTGAGTTCCTCCAGCATTTTGTGTGTGTTGGTTGAATGTTTTACTGTTTGTAAATAAGTGGCTAACCTGCTTATTCTTGCTGCGCAAGTTGGCTCTGTAGTTAAGAAGACATTGGCCGTCATCAATTGTGGGATTGAGTTTAGGGGCCAAGAGGTAATGTTGCAGCTATATAGGACCCTGGTCAGACCCCACTTGGAGTACTGTGCTCATTTCTGGTTGCCTCACTACAGGAAGGACATGGAAACTATAGAAAGGGTGCAGAGGAGATTTACAAGGATGTTGCCTGGATTGGGGAGCATGCCTTATGAGAATAGGTTGAGTGAACTCAGCTTTTTCTCCTTGGAACGATGGAGGATGAGAGGTGACCTGATAGAGGTGTATAAGATGATGAGAGGCATTGATTGTGTGGATAGTCAGAGGCTTTTTCCCAGGGTTGAAATGGCTAGCACAAGAGGGCACAGTTTTATGGTGCTTGGAAGTAGGTAAAGAGGAGATGTCGGGGTAAGTTTTTTTACGCAGAGAGTGGTGAGTGCGTGGAGTGGGCTGCAGGTGACAGTGGTGGAGTTGGATACGATAGGGTTTTTTAAGAGACTCCTGGATAGGTACATGGAGCTTAGAAAAATAGAGGGCTATGGGTAACCCTAGGTAATTTCTAAGGTAAGGACATGTTTGGCACAGCTTTGTGGGCCCAAGGGCCTGTATTGTGCTGTAGATTTTCTGTTTCTATTAATATCTTCTGTCTCACTTAACAAACCCGTGAACCTGCTTTACCATAATATCTTTCTTATTTTTTTTATTCTTTCTTACTTCTCTTCTAATATTTGTATATCTGTGAGTTTGTAATGCTATTGTGACACTGTAATTTCAATTGGGATCAATAAAGTATCTATCTATCTCTCACTTATCCTTCCTTTCCAAATTCCTGCTCCCCCATCTCTGATGTTTACACAATCTAGTTCCATTAGCTGTTAACAAAGGGACCCTGTGCCAAGAACTTATTAGTTCAACCCCATTGTTGCCATCTCTGACCCAAGACCCTACTATACAGCTAGCAGTACCAAAGTAGAGTCATTGCATTTCACAGCAGAGATACAGGCCCTTTGGCCCAACTCTGCCATGCCAACCACGGTGCCCATTGTTTGGCCCATACACTTCTAAAACATTCCTGTCCCTCTACCTGTCCAACTGTCTTCTAGACATACACTAAATCCATGCAAGACAGGGTGTTTGAGCCCCCATGTTACTCTCAGATACCATAACCCATCACCATTCTGATCAAGATATTACTGCTTCCTAATGACTACCGTCAGAATTCATCGCTTGAGAATGGAAGTTCTCTTACCTGTTTCACAGAAGGTTCCATTGAATCCTCCGAGACATTTACATTGTGCTCCTATGGCGGTGTTCCGACAGGTCCCATTATTTTGACAGGTTATTGAATTACAGCTCACCCTGGCTGGAAATCAGAAATTAAATTAAAGGGTTTTATTTCTGCATGGCAGCAAGGGGAGCAAATTAAGCCCCGTATCACGGGAATCCGAGTGGATTGAATCTTTATCCTGGTCTTTGCAATTCTAATTAAAAGTCCATTACTTCAATATACAATCTATACAAATCACAAAACAACGCAGAAACTACATGTAAGTATATGTTCTGAATAAAGTTGGTCCTTCATTCTTTAGCCAGAGGGTGGAGAATCTGTGGAGTTCATTTCCACAGACAGCTGTGGGGGCCAAGTCATTTGATTATATTTAAAGTGGAGGTTACTAGGCTCTTGATTAGTCAGGGCATCAAAGTTTGCAGGGAGAAGGCAGGTGAAAGGGGTTGAGAGGGATAGTAAATCAGCCATGAGCAGACTCAATGGACTGAATGGCCTAATTCCACTCTTATGTCTTATGGTTTTATACTTTAATTTTTACCCACACATTCCATTTTGAAACTTGTTTGTTAAGATAATTAAAATGCATGCCATTGTCAGGCATTAGACCACAGATCATGGAAGAACAGAGCACAGGAACCAGCCCTATAACAGCTCAGGCCAACAAAGTTCAGAGTTCAATTCTGACGCTCTCTATAAGAAGATTGTACGTCCTTCCTATGTGTGCATGGGTTTCCACCAGGCTCTCTGTTTCCCTCCTGCAGCACAATTTAGTAGATTAGCAGGTTCATTGTAAATTGTCCTGGGATTAGGCCTGGGTTAAATCTGGAATGTCCTGTTCTGTGCTATATTCCTTGGAATGTAGGAGAATGAGGGAGGTTTGATAGAAGTATATAAAATTAAAAGGGGTATAGATAAGGTAAATGCAAGCAGGCTATTTCCACCAAGGTTGTGTGGAACTACAACCAGAGGTCATGGGTTGAAAGATGAAAATTTTAAGGGGAACATGAAGGGAAACTTACCACACAGAGGTTTGTGAGAGTCTGGAAGGAACTGCCGGCAGAAGTGGTGCATGCGATCTTGATTTCAATCTTTAAGAGAAGTTTGGATAGCTACATGGATGGCAGGGTTATGGAGGGCTACGGTCCCGGTACAGGTCAAAGGGAGTAGGCAGTCTGAATGGTTCAGCACAGACTGGATAAGCCAAAGAGCCTGTTTCTGTGCTGTACTTTTCTATTACTTGATAAATAAATAAATAGTGGTGACTTTCCACTTCCCTTTCGATGCAGGGTCTCGATCCAGAATATCAACTCACACCTTCTGCCAACATAGATGCTGCTTGACTCACTGAGTCCCCCTCCCAGCATTCTGTATAACATGATGTTTATTTCCCTTGACAATCTTTAGTCCTTCTTTCCATTTAAATCAGAACATGAAGGGAAAATTGTTTCACTGGTGGCTGGAACTTACATTCCTCAAAGTGAAAGTCCCTGCGGCTTTGTGAGAATGATAAAATGGAGAGCCACATACCTGTGTAGAGTTTCCAGAAGGATTCCTTAGAAAGAGAAAAGAGAAATACATTAATAACAATTGGCCTTGGTTCAATATCTGGTGAGGACAATATTGGTGGCTTGGCCTCAGATGTCAGTGAAAGGGAACAGAAGCAGACGGTGCTGAAAATGCTCAGCAGAATCTTTGGAAGAAGGAACTAGGTCAACATTATACTCAGATCACCAGACCAGCTTCATAAGACAAATGAAACCCCCTCACCGTAGCTCAGTAGTGAGAAGGCCACCTTTTATAAACAATATATGTATAGAGCCGGTATGATTTGGGGTTCAACCAAACAAGAATGTTGGGAATTACCATTAAAGGAA
Organism: Hemitrygon akajei; assembly: GCF_048418815.1. Classification (NCBI taxonomy): domain Eukaryota; kingdom Metazoa; phylum Chordata; class Chondrichthyes; order Myliobatiformes; family Dasyatidae; genus Hemitrygon; species Hemitrygon akajei. The sequence goes on along the minus strand of NC_133150.1, from coordinate 48,226,287 downwards.
CCTCAATTTGAGCGAATGCTGTTTAATTACTGATCATGCACAGTTATTGGCTGCCAAGAAATCACAGATCGTACACCTGAATAAATTATAAACTAAGAATATTTACAAATTTCAGCTTTATCAACAGTTAATAGGAAAAAGAAAAGGAAAAACGAGCCATTACAATTAAACCAGTATAAATGTGCATATAAATAATGGAGCTCGTTTCTGTAGTGGTTGGGTATACCACTTTACTCATGGTGCAGAATTCTCATCACCATTCACAGGGAGAACTTTCCTTCTTGAACTTCTTCGCCTCCTGAAGCACTCCTTACATTAGGGTTTTCCCTTCAGATACAAAGCACCAGGTGTCTTCCTTGATCCTCTCCCATCCGCATCTCCCGCTTAAAGACCACGAACCCGACCACTGTCTGTCAGAAGTCTCTACCCTTCCAGATCTCTACAGAACCTTCTCTCCATACCACCATCCTGATTGGCTGACACAACATTCCTAAGCTGAACAACTTCATTCATTGTCCACTCAAGGAATTCAAAGGGTCAGGATAATAAGACCATAAGACAGAGGAGCAGACTTAGGCCATTTGGCCTATAATGGTGGTATGGAGATTATCTTCAGCTGAAACTAAAACACTCTCACCAAAGATACACACTGCTTTTACAGAAAACTGCTAAAATCAAATACTTCACAGCATGGCAGTAGAAATCCTAACCAGGGCATTACAGGTGCTTTGCGCTGTGTGTGACTGTTGGTACAATGTTTTACACCTTGGCCCTGGAGTAACACTGTCTCGTATGGCTGAATTAATGCGTATTCTTGTATGGTTGAATTGAAATTGATTTCGATTGAAGACATAGGAACAGAATTAGGCCATTTGGCCCAAGCCTCCTTTCAGCCTTTGCAGCTCCAGGGAAAGCAACCAAATTTGTCCAGCCTCTCCTTATTGCGCTTGCCCTCTAATCCAAGCTGAATCCTGGTGAACCTCTTCTGTGTTCTAAAGCTTTAACATCCTTCCTGTAATGAGGTGCTCATGGATGAACAGAATACGCCAGATGTGGCCTCACTACAGTTTTATAAAACCACAACATTACATTCTGACTCTTGAACTGAGTGACTTGACCAATAAAGGCAAGCACACCATATGTCTTCTTAACCTCCCTATCAAACCGTGCAGTCACTTTCAGAGAGTTATGAACTTGGACCCCACAATCCACCTGGCACTTCCTGTTTATATTTCAGATTTCTGACACCTTCAGCTTTTAACAGATTGCCATTTCTGTGCCCAGAAGACAAAGGAGCCGAGTTAGGCCATTCAGCCCATTGAGTCTGTTCCAACATTCATTATGACCGATTTATTATCCCTCTCAACCCCATTCTCCTGCCTTCCCCCTGTAACCTTTGACGCCTTGACAAATCAAGAACTTATAAATCTCCACTTGGAATATGTCCAATGACTGGGCCTCCACAGCTTTCTGTGGTGATGAATTCCAGAGATTCACCACCCTCTGGATAAAGAAGTTCCTCCTCATCTCTGTTCATATTCTGAGGCTGTGCTCTTTGGTCCTAATGATGAGGCTGCAACATGGAGGTGGTTTATATTGTCCACTATAAGATGTGACTGACATTGGTGAGCCGAGTGAGGTCACTGAAGACACTGTGGGTAGTGGAAGACATGACAATGTTGTTCCTCGGTCGTGGTTTTAGTTAGCTTTCTTCTCTTGAGTCCCCTTCGTCTTGTGTCCACCCATCAAAGTGATGGGTCCTACCACCAGTAGGACAAAGTGGCATTTGAGGTGAGATGAACTGTGTCATTCTCCAGCAGTGAACAGACTGAACATACACTGCATGGGTTGCCTCATAGTCTCGGGTATATAACATCAAAGGATATGGGAAGAAGGGAGGAGAATGGGGTTGAGAGGGATAACAAATTAGCCATGATTCATGGAACAGACCTGATGGGCCAAATGGCCTAATTCTGCTTCTCTGTGTTATGGTCTTATTCTCCTGACCCTTTGAATTCCTTGAGCAGACAATGAATGAGACAACAGTCTGGAGGGTGCAAAACATCATCATTATGTGACATGTTGTATGAAATCGTTATGTGCCCTGTTGTATGTGGGTAATCATGGTCTATCCATGACCATGATTGTTCTAGGCAAATTTTTCTACAGAAGAGGATTTCCATTGCCTTCTTCTGGGCAGTGTCTTTACAAGACGGGTGACCCCAGCCATTATTGATACGCTTGTCTGCCTGGTGTCAGTGGTCACATAACCAGGACTTGTGATCTGCACTGGCTGCTCATACAACCATCCACCACCTGCACCCATGGCTTCACGTGCTAAGCAGATGCTACACCTTGCCCAAGGGTGACCTACAGGTGAGGGAAAGGAAGGAGCACCTTATACCCTCTTTGGTAGAAATGTATCCCCACTTCACCATCCAAGGGGTGAGGAAAGCAGGGGCTAAATTGGAATTGGACCTGCAAAATTTGTCCTTACCGTTTTGGAATTATCTTCAAAAATCTCTCGGGCTTCTTCCTTTGAGCATGTTTCTTCCACACACTCTCGCTCCATATTTCCTTCTTTACGCTCTTCAAAATATCTGTTTGCCCTGCGGATTCGAGACAGGAGCTGCAGAGCCGAAGGTTTCTGTAGAAAGGCTCAATAACACATCCACAGTATTAAACATCCGGTGCCTGTCTGCTGACGGAACTGTGTCATGACGTCAGACTACTACCTCTGAAATGCTTTGGTGTGCACTTGCAATGAGATTGGATTTGTACAAAAGCAGAAATTTTCTTCTCTTTAACTTTAAAAGCCAACACTGTGATTGCCTGTGATGAAACTACTCTGTCGAATGTCACACTACATTCAGGATGGTCTCTCCAGATAAGAAGAGGTGAACTGAAGTAACAGAAACTGTAAATATTATTCTGACAACAGCCTTGACAGGATAAGCAAATAAGATGATGAAACCAGTTGCTAGTTACTTATTCACCATTGGTTCATAAACAGAGTTTAAAATGAAAAACAATCTCTGTAACCACATCCTCACGATGATCACAAGCTCATTCTACTCAGTAAAAAGCAACAGAAATTTCTCATGTTAACTTTTATGATACATTGTACGGGGAAACAACTTCCCATTATACAGGATTCCTTATAATCAGAGATTAAGCAGTCTTTCCACATCTCCCTGGAGTCCACTAGCTGGGAACAAAATCACTGGGAATTCTTACACAAAATCTGTTTTCTCAATTCCTTGCTTTGCTTAATATAGCTAATTTCAAAGTCTACTTGTACTAATTTGTTCATCTTAAGGAATACATTGGTTGTTGTGTTTCTCAGTCTGACCCTGGCATTGGGAGATGGTGAAAGGAAAAGACACAGTGTCTAACAGTGCAGCAAGGTGAATCACCTGCACGGTTCCCCCTAAGCTACGCAGATGTACAGCCACGCTGTAACTGAAATGCTCCCGTGCACATAGATTATGTTACCAAGCAGCAGGAATGAAAACTGATGAGAAGAAGTTAACAAAACATTCAAGATTTTCTTTGATCTACTGAATTTCATCAACCCTCTGATTAATAAATAAAATCAAAAGTATGTGATGTTTCAATTTTCAATCTAAATATTTATACTATGCATATTACAAATAAAAACATTTAAAGTGCTATGTAGTTTTCAGGCCATGTAAAAATTTCCTGCTTAGAGCAATGTTTGGTCTGTTCAGCTTTAAAGCAAATTAGAGGAAACTTTGATCACCTGTCAGGGACAAAGAGAGCACACAAGTCTCAAGCTATTATTTGACAATTCCTGTCAACAAGCTTCTCCCAAAGTCACCTCCGTGGGAAGAACACCATCAGCTGGAGGAGATGTACAGACGGGAGGAACGGGTTGCACTGAGAGCTCATTGATGCTTACCGTCCTTCGTGTGACAGCCAGTGAGAAGCAACAAGATGATCCCGTAACTGAGGACGAGCTTCATCTTGTTTTGTCACTGTCCGATCCGACCAATTGGAGAGACACGACGGGGGATTTTGCAAATGGATCTATCTCACTCAAATCACAGTTACACTCTTTATATAGTTAGTACTTTTTCAGTGTTTTGCAAATATTTCTGTTAATAAATAACCAACGATTTTGAAGGACTCACAGGAGTACATTGACTTTTGGAAATAAATTCTGGTAATGTTGACAGCAGAAAAGTGGAACACCTTTCTTCTCAGTCTGTTCATACATTGAAACCGCATTGGAGCAGAGAGAATTCCTGGTTGTAATAGTGCATTTGTTATGTTAAATCATACAAATATCTTGATTAATGCGTGAAAGCTGTTCAAATCTCTCAATGTTTATCCAAGTGTAAAAGTTGTGCTGACCGTGAAACTCCCAACTGCTCAAGTGTTCTGATCTTTGATGTGAATTGGTGTTCTAAGCAATCTCAATGTACAGAACAATTACAGTTAATTTCCATCAAACATTCAGTTCTTGAACCAACTGGCAAAACCCTGGTCACTACGGTTTGTTAACACAATGACCACTATGATCATTTTGTACTATAATGGACATTTTCTGGTCTAATTCTTCTGTCTTGTAAAAATTTTGTGTTACTTAAAGATATAGAGCTTAATTTTATTTGTCACATGTATGTCGGAATATTGAAACATACAGTTAAAAGCATCGTCTGCGTCAACGTCCAACACAGTCCGAGGATGGGCAGGGGGCAGCCTGCTAGTATCACCATGCTTCTGACATTAACATAGCTTGATCACAACTCACTAATCCTAAACCATGCATCAGGGAGAGGGTCAGGCGGCGAGTGGCACCCTCCCTTGTGCCACTTGTGACTTGACCCTCTCCCTGTGCCACTCATGACCTGACCCTCTCCCTGTGCCATTCACCGCCATAATGGAGTTGTGAGTGAGTTGCACAGGGAGGGGGTCAGGCGGCGAGTGGCACAGGGAGGGGGTCAGGCAGTGAGTGGCACAGGGAGAGGGTCTTGCAGTGAGCACTGCACAAAGGGGGTCAGGTGCTGAGCGCAGGGAAGGGGTCAAGTGGCGAAAGGTGAGGATCGAAATTTGAGCAGCAAGCAGTGAGGGGTCAGGAAGAGGGGCAAGGGATGATACCAGCACCTGATGCAAAACCTTGTGTGGGATTGGCTTGTTTGCCAGACGAAAGCCGCTTCCGCCATGACGGTGTTTGATTGGCCCATTTGAAATCTGCAGCAGCTCTTTCCCATTGGTTGCCTTGTGCATCACAGCTCTGGTGCCCAGTTTCAGACACCCCAGGTGTAAAGACTAGCACATGCTGGAGGCTTGCTCTCTTTCCTTCGTCCCCAGGGCACGCCTCACAGAACCAGTGAGAAGGGTTGCTCCTCGCACACTTTGAGCTCAGTGTTTGTTTGTGGAATATTTTGTAGTTTGTGTAACTTGGAGGAACTTAAATGTTCGGTCAATGCCTTTACTGTTTATAAATAAATGCTTAATATGCTTATTTGTAGTTGGGGATTTCTGCCTCACGCAGCAATCCCAGGAACTTGCTTGCACGTTAAATTTGGTGCTGCGAGCAGGGCATGTTGATTGGGGCAGAAAACACATTTCTTCAGGATGTTGCTTAAGACAGAGGACCCGCACCCACACCCCCGCCCGCCCTGCGGAGAGGCAATGCCGAGTCCCAGGGCGGAGCAGTAACAGTGAGAACTTTGGAAGTCTCGTCAAACTACTATGGGTTATGGGATGCCAGTACATTGGTACGGTGAATAGATTCATTGGGGTTGAAACTGGACACCACGTCATGCCCATGCTGAAAATACTGGGTTTTCCAAGGTGAAAGGATAGACGGAGGGATGCTTTCTGGCTGTTTGCAGACATTGTATGGCACCAGCACAAGAAAATCACAGATCTTTAGAATGAGGTAGAAGAGCTAAATCGACACTGTTCCATTATGGGAGAAGACCTGCGGTTGGCCTAGACCCGGGCTGCAAAGTTAAAAGATAAGAATACAGAGATAGCTTGTTGGCTAATGAAGGTCCAGCAATGTGAGATCGTCTGGATGGTGAAATTGAAGATGAGAGGGTAGAGTGGACTCATAGGACTATTCCTCGAAATGATCACTCTCTTCTCTGCATACCCAAAATGGTATGGGCCAGGACAGTGATCACATGGACATATACCTGCCATGGGGGGCATCGGCCCACAGTCTCTTCTTTGCAGGAGGGTTAGGAGGATCAGGAATGTGTGGGAGATGGTACAATGAGCCTCTTCGAGACAACATAGATCAGGGTGTTCTCCACGAAGAATCTGGTGAGATTAAGGGATAGGTACAGACAGATGCCTGGAGAGTCTTTGGCTGCGAGGTTGTTGAGGATATGGGATTGTTGAGGGGTACCAGAATGAGCCTATCTAATAGAGAGATGGGTTCTTTAGTGAGCCTATCATCCCAGCACAAGATCAATTACACGCTGAGAATGCTGATTGCTTCCTCTAAGTTTATACATCATTATGGGATTGGGTGGAAGCGGCACTTCAGATTTAGGGACCCTTCTCTCTTTTGAATGGTAATTACAACCCCCAGTGGAACTGAGCACTAGATAGATAGATAGATAGATAGATAGATAGATAGATAGATAGATAGATAGATACTTTATTCATCCCCATGGGGAAATTCAACTTTTTTCCAATGTCCCATACACTTGCTGTAGCAAAACTAATTACATACAATACTTAACTCAGTAAAAAATATGATATGCATCTAAATCACCGTCTCAAAAAGCATTAATAGCTTTTAAAAAGTTCTTAAGTCCTGGAGGTAGAATTGTAAAGCCTAATGGCATTGGGGAGTATTGACCTCTTCATCCTGTCTGAGGAGCATTGCATTGATAGTAACCTGTCACTGAAACTGCTTCTCTGTCTCTGGATGGTGCTATGTAGAGGATGTTCAGAGTTATCCATAATTGACCGTAGCCTACTCAGCGCCCTTCGCTCAGCTACCGATGTTAAACTCTCCAGTCCTTTGCCCACGACAGAGCCCGCCTTCCTTACCAGCTTATTAAGACGTGAGGCGTCCCTCTTCTTAATGCTTCCTCCCCAACATGCCACCACAAAGAAGAGGGCGCTCTCCACAACTGACCTATAGAACATCTTCAGCATCTCACTGCAGACATTGAATGACGCCAACCTTCTTAGGAAGTACATTCGACTCTGTGCCTTCCTGCACAAGGCATCTGTGTTGGCAGTCCAGTCAAGCTTCTCGTCTAACTGTACTCCCAGATACTTGTAGGTCAGATACTTGTAGACACTAAGGCCCTTTGCCAGTGAATTCTTAATACAGATTTATACAGTGGTAATGATAGCCGGCCAGAGGATGTTGAACTAACCATGATAAGCCATCTGGTTATGATAATGACTTCCCAGACAAAAGGAGGAGTTCTTTCTTTAATATGACCAGCAATGGATCACCCTGTAAGCACAGCGATTCAATTGTTGCCGAGTTTGGAGTAGGTAGAAGAGGGATTGAGTAACCAGGTATGGAGGTTGGGTAAGTGGACAGTGAGTGCAGGGCCCTACATGACCCATAAGGAAATGCTTTTGGTGTTGCTCAAAGCTGGGGACCAGAAGGAGCAGGTTCTCATCCCCTCCTCTGTGCAATGTACTGCCAAGGAAAGTGAGAAAAGAAGGCAACTAACAGGGAAGGGGCATTCTTCATGCCCACTTCTGATAAGGGCTCCTTTTATCCTCTGCTGGATTCCTTGCATTCTGTTCTGAATTCTCTATATCCCGCACTGGAGGATATACAAAGGCTATGACTGACCTCCAGCAGCAGTGGGTCTGAGGGGGTGTTTAGTGCCCTCCTGCCTCATTTGATAGGGTGAGTGTGAGCAGGAACAGTATCCTGGGATGGCTGTGTCTATGCCAAATGGTGCTGTGAAGGTGGACACTCGTTGGACACTGAATAGCACTTACTGGATATGCAGTTCCTAGACCTACCCTTGGCTTCCCACAAGGTGGTGCAGCCTCTGCTGTCTGGGATATGTGGTGCCATACGCACACCATGCCAGTGCCCCTGATGAGCGCTTTATCCATGCTGGCTGTCATAGGAAGAGGGTTATTACAAAGGAAGGAAGGTTATGGATGATAGCATTTCCCAGCGTGATATGGCCAGGCTGTCCCGGGATATCATGGCCTTATATTACCTGCTCACTAAGGAAGACTGTTCACATCTGAGAGTTGATGTATAAGATTAGGTGGAGCACTAGCTCCTTGGCTATTACACTCCAGAGAAGAGTGGTGGCCTACTGTAGTACGCAAGTGGGAGAGGTTGAGTATTGATGTTTCATTAGTAGCTTAGTCGGGAGCTCACTAAGGACATTCCAGTTTAAGGGTCCAATTGGCACAGTGTCACAACCTTGGAGGGGTGAAAAGTCATGTGAGGGTTTGGCTAATTTGACAGGCAAAAGCAGGCTCAACCATGTCGAATGTTCATGGCCCATTTGAAACCTGTAGCAGCTTTTCCCATTAGATGCCTTGTGTGTCCAGTTTCAGACCCACCGGGTGTAAAGACTAGCACGTGCTGGAGGCTTGCTCTCTTTTGTTTGTCCCCAGGGCACGCCTCACAGAACCAGGGGGAAGGATTGCTCTGCGCGCACTTTTAGCAAAGTATCTGATGAATGTTTAGCTTTGCAGATTGTATCACTTGGGGGATCTTAAATGTTTGGTCTAATTTTTAACTGTTTGTAAATAAATGTTTATTTGTAGTGTGTTTTCTGACTCACTCACCCAACCTGGATAACTGCTTCCACATTACAGAAGGCACGAGAATGGGGTTGAAATGGATGTTAAGTTAGCCATGGTAGAATGGTGTGGCAGAGTCAATGGGCCAATTCTGCTGCAGTACTTTGCTTTTATAGAAGGTCTTCATGCTCGTTATTTGCAAAAGCTGCAGTGTGTTGCTTAAAGAACAATTTATAAAAGTCATTACATAAGGATTAATTTGTGTACTGAATGTCTACTGATCACTGGGTTTTATAGAATCCAGACTTTAATGGCAGAACTTGAAGAGATTGGTGGACATTGACACCATCTGATTTTGGAGACACAACAGACAGGTGCTGGAATCTGGAGCAGCAACAAAATGCTGATAAATATGCTGGTTTGTAGTCAGTGTTTTTGTCTTATTCACCAAACCTGGGAACCTGCTTCCAATTGGCACTGCGAGCAGGGTTTGCTGATTGAACCAGAAAATGCATTTCTTTAGAAGGTTATTTAAGAGAGAGGACCCCCCCCCCACCCCCTGTATGAATCTGAAGCAACAACAAAATGCTGAGGAAACTTAGTAGGTTAGGTAGCATATGTGGAAGACAGACAGATGGTCATCATTTTGGGCTGACTTCCTACATCTGAGTTTGATTCTTCCGATTCAAGCTCAGTTCCATATTTAATTGTAAATATTTATTCTGATTTAAAATCCATAACAAGTCCTTCACAACTGTGTGTTTATAATTCTGAATTTGCATAGCATCCTTCAGCTGGGCAAATGCAGGTGAACTTGTTGATTCCGTCTACACAAATCATTCCTTGTGGGCATGTGGGCATTAAGTCACACTCATTGATATCTGGAAAAACAACATTAAAGTAAATTTGTTATCAAAGTACATATATGTTATGTACAACTGCCCTGAGCTTCATTTTAGACTATAAGATATAGGAGCAGAATTAGGCTATTTGGCCCATCGAGTCTGCTCTGCCGTTCAATCATGGCTGATCCAATTTTTCCAGTCATCCCCACTCCCCTGCTTTCACCCCATACCCTTTGATGCCCTGGCTAATCAAGAACCTATCTATCTCTGCCTTAAATGCACCCAATGACTTGGCCTCCACAGACAGTCGTGGCAACAGATTCCACAGATTTATCATCCACTGACTAAGGTAATTTCTCTGCACCTCAGTTCAAAATGGATGCCCTTCAATCCTGAAGTTGTGCCCTCTTGTCCTAGACTCCCCTATCATGGGAAATAACCGCCATATCTAATCTGTTCAGGCTGTTTAACATTCGTAATGTTTCTATGAGAACCCCCTCACTCTCCTGAACTCCAGGGAATACAGCCCAAGAGCTGCCAGATGTTCCTCATACGGTAACCCTTACCTGAGACCATTACTTGAATGATTCCTGGAATCATTCTTGTGAATCTTATTTGAACCCTCTCCAATGGCAGTATATCATTTCTAAAATAAGGAACCAAAAACTGCACACAATACTCTGTGTGGTCTCACAAGTGCCTTATAGAGCCTCAACATCACATCCCTGCTCTTATATTCTATACCACTGGCAATGAATGGAAATATTGCATTTGCCTTCTTCATACCAACTCAAACTGGAGGCTAACTTTTAGGGTATCCTGCATAAGGACTCCCAAGTCCCTTTGCATCTCTGCTTTTTGAATTCTCTCCCCATCTAAGTAATAGTCTGCCTGTTTATTTCTTCCACCAAAGTGGAATTCTCTTGCTGGTATTCACAGTGAATACAAAGAAACCCAAGAGAATCAATGAAAATTTGCCCTCGACAAAGACAGCAAACAACCAATGTGCAAAAGACAACAAACTGTACTAATACATAAAAAAGAAATAATAATAATAATAAAAAAATAAACAAACAATAAACATCAACAACATGAGTTGTAAAGTCTTTAAAAGTGAGTGTATAGGTTGTGGAATCAGTTCAGTGTTGGAGTGAGTGATGAACACTTTTGGTTCAAGAGTCTGATGGTCAAGGGGTAATAATCGTTTCTGAACTTTGTGACGTGGGACTTGAGGCTCCCCTACTTCCTTCCTGATGGCACCTTGACCCTGAGATAACACTGTCTCGTTTGACTGTATCCATGAGTATTCATGTATGGTTGAATGACAATTAAACAAATTAAATTCAGTTGAATCTTCGCACTGAAGTTGTGACCAGTGTTGAACAACCACTGGGAAAATACGCTACAGATACAGGAGGGCGCACACACAGACTTAACTAAGTATCTGTTGAATGTTTAGTTTTGTGTTGTGTAATTGAGGAGACTTAATAAATTCCCTGTTGAGTTTGAAGTGTTACTGATTGTTTCGTGTTGTGGTTTTTGTAATGCAGGCTGGTTTAGATGCCTGATTGAACATTTTACTCTTTGTAAATGAATGGTTAATGTGCTTATTCATAATCAGTGTCTTCTGTCTCATGTATCAAACCTGTGAGTATACTTCCCCATAACACCCTTTATTTTCCAGATCCCTGCTCCCCTGTCTTTGATGTCTACACGATCCTGTTTCATCAGCTGTTGACAAAGGGCACTGGTGCCAAAACCTTACACAGCAGATCAACCCCATTGTCACTAATTTTGATTGAAGAAACTACTGCGCAGCTAGCAGTACCAGAGTAGAGTCATTGCGTTTCACAGCAGAGATACAGGCCCTTTGGCCCATCTGCGTCATGCTAACCACGGTGACCATTGTTTGCCCATAAACTTCTAAAACATTCCTGTCCATCTCCCTGCCCAACTGTCTTCTAAACATACAGTAAACCCATGCAAGACAGGGTGTTTGAGCTCCCATGTTACTCTCAGATACCATAACCCATCATAGTTCTGATCAAGATATTACTGCTCCCTAATGCCTACAGTCCGAATTCATTGGTTGAGAATGAAAGTTCTCTTACCTGTTTCACAAAAGGTTCCATTAAATCCACTGAGACATTTACATTCTACTCCTGTGGCACTGTTCCGACAGGTCCCATTATTTTGGCAAGTCATTGAATTACACATCGGCCTGGCTGGAAATTGGAAATTAAGTTAAGGGGTTTTATTTCCGCATAGTAGCAAGGGGAACAAATTGCACCCAGTATCGCAGGAATCTGAGTGGATTGAATTGTTTATCCTGGTCCTTGCAATTCTAATTAAAAGTCCATTACTGCAATATACAATCTACACAAGGCCATCAAAACAGCACAGAAGCTATATGAAAGTATATGTTCTGAATGAAATAGGCCCTGATTCTTTAGCCAGAGGGTGGAGAATCTGTGGAGTTCATTGCTACAGACAGCTGTAGGCACCAAGTCATTTGATTATATTTAAAGTGGAGGTTGCTAGGTTCTTGATCAGTCAGGGCATTAAAGATTACAGGGAGAAGGCCTGAACTTTTTGACATTGGACTTGAGGCTCCCGTACCTCCTTCCTGATGGCAGCAGTGAGAAGTGAACAAGGACTGGATGGTGGAGGCCCTTGATGATGATGGCAGCATTCTGTGTACATGTGCTCAATGGTGGGGAGGGCTTTACCTGTGATAGACTGAGCCGTATCCCCGACCTTTTGTTGGTTTCTTCATTCAAGACACATCGAACTTTGCAAACTTCTCAGAAAGCGGAAGCGCAGGGAAGTTGACTATCTGAATGCATTTGGTCGATTGGCCCATTTGAAGGATGCAGCAGCTCTTTCCCATTGGTTGCCTTGTGTGCCGCAGCACCGGTGTCCGGGTTTGGCTGCCTCAGAGGTATAAGATGAGCATGTGCAAGAAACTGGCTGTCTCCTCTTTGTCTCCAGGGACTTATCTACATATTTGTCTGGTGGTGTTTCCACTAATAGTCTCTCTGTGTCTGTATATCTGAGGACTGGGTCTCGAAGTCACAGTGTCACTTAGCAGGCGTCGGGCATCAGGGTGGGTCATCAGATGATCTCAGTGAGCTGGAGGTTCTGTACTATATACATGTATATTCTGTGTTGTATTTCTTTTACTGATATTCTAGATGGGTTTGTAGGTGGGAACTTATGAGTTCAACCCCATCGTAGCCATCTCTGATGCAAGACCCTACTAAACAGCAAGCAGTACCAGAGTAGAGTCATTGCATTTCACAGCAGAGATACAGGTCCTTTGGCCCATCTGTGCCATGCTAACCACGGTGCCCATTTGCCTCATAAACTTTCTAAAACCTTCCTGTCCATCTACCTGTCCAACTGTCTTCTAAACATACAGTAAACCCATGCAAGATAGTGTGTTTGAGCCCTCATGTTACTCTCAGATACCATAACCCATCATAGTTCTGATCAAGATATTACTGCTTCCTAATGACTACCGTCAGAATTCATCGCTTGAGAATGGAAGTTCTCTTACCTGTTTCACAGAAGGTTCCATTAAATCCTCGGAGACATGTACATTGTACTCCGGTGAAGGTATCCTGACAGATCCCATTATTTTGGCAGATAGTTGAATTACACTTCAGCCTGTCTGGAAATTGGAAATTAAATGAAGGGGTTTTATTTCTGCATGGCAGCAAGGGGATCAAAACACATCCAGTAACGCAGGAATCCAAGTGGATTGACTACTTTATCTTGATCTTTGCAATTCTAATTAAAAGTCCATTACTGCAATATACAATCTATACAAGTCCATCAAAACAACACAGAAAATACATGTAAATAAATGGTCTGAATGAAATAGGCCCTGATTCTTTAGCCAGAGGGTGGAGAATCTGTGGAATTCATTGCCACCAACAGCTGTGGTGGCCAAGTCATTTGATTATATTTAAAGTGGAGGTACGCGGTTCTTGATCAGTCAGGGCATCAAAAGTTACAGGGAGAAGGCAGGAGAATGTGGTTGAGAGGGAGAGTAAATCAGCCATGATAGAATGGCTCAGCAGACTGGATGGACAGAATGGCCTAATTCCACTCTTGTGTCTTATGGATTTATACCTTAATCTTCATCCACGCATTCCATTTTGAAACTTGTTAGTTTGGAGGATTAAAACGCATGCCATTGTCACTGTAGGACCATAGGTCAGTGAAGAACAGAGCACAGGAACCAGCCCTAATACAGCTTAGGGCAGCAGAGTTCAGAGTTCAATTCTGAGGCTCGCTGTAAGAAGATTATACGTCCATCCCATGAGTGCATGGGTTTCCACCGGACAATTTAGTAGATTAGCAGGTTCATTGTAAATTGTCCTGGGATTAGGCCTGGGTTAAGTCGGAGCATTGCTGGGCAGTGCAACTTGTGGAATACGGAAGGGCTGGTCTGCACTGTATTCCTTGGAACGCAGAAGATTGGGTGTGTCTACAACTAGAGGTCATGGGTTAAGGGTGAAAGGTGAAAAGTTTAAGGGAAGCATGAGGGGAAATTTTTTCACTCAGAGTGTCGTGAGAGTGTGGAACGAGCAGCCAAAGCAAGTGGTACATGCAAGTTCAATTTCAATGTTTAAGAGAAGTTTGGATGATAGGGATATGGAGGGCTATAGTCCCAGTACAGGTCAACATAGGCTAGATGAGCTTTCTCTGCTGTACATTTCATTACTTAATAAATAAATAAACAGTGGCAACTTTCCACTTCCCTTTCCATCCGGATGCAGGGTCTCGATCCAGAATATCGACTCACACCTACTGCCAACACAGATAGATGCTGTTTGACTCAACTGAGTCCTCCCAGCGTTCTGTATAACATGATGTTTATTTCCCTTGACAATCTTTAATCCTTCTTTCCATTAAAATCAGCGCATGAAGAGAAAGTTGTTTCACTGGTGGCTGGAACTTCCATTCCTCAAAGTGAAAGTCCCAGCTGCTTTGTGAGAATGATAAAATGGAGAACCACATACCTATGTAGATTTTCCAGAAGAATTCCTTAAAGAGTGAAAAGAGAAAAATGTTAATAACAATTGGCTTTGGTTCCATATCTGGTGAGGACATTATTGGTGGCTTTGTATCAGACGTCAGTGAATGGGAACAGAAGCAGACGGTGCTGAAAATGCTCAGCAGAATCTTTGGAAGAAGGAAAGTGGTCACCAGACCTCTTTCAGAAGACAAATTTAACCCCTTCACTGTAGCTCAGTGGTGACAAGGCCATCTTTTATAAACAGTATATGTATACGGCCGGTATGATTTGGGGTTCAACCAAACAGGAATGTTGGGAATTACCATTAAAGAAACCTCGATTTGAGCGAATGCTGCGTAATTATTGACGATGCACAACTATTGGTCGCCAAGGAATAATAGATTGTACACCAGAATAAAATTATAAAGAAAGAATATTTACCAATCTCTGCTTTATTAACAGTTAATAGGAAAAAGAAAATGAAAAACAAGAGCCATTACAGTTAAACCAGTTTAATGTGCACATAAACAATGGAGCTCATTTCTGTAGTGGTTGGGTATACCGCTTTACTCATGGTGCAGAATTCTCATCACCATTCACAGGTAGAACTTCCCTTCTTGAACATCTTCGCCTCCTGAAGCACTCCTTACATTAGGGTTTTCCCTTCAGATACAAAGCACCAGGTGTCTTCCTTGATCCTCTCCCATCCGCAACTCCCGCTTAAAGACCATGAACCCGACACTGTCTGTCAGAAGTCTCTATCCTTCCAGATCTCTCTAGAACCATCTCTCCATACCACCATCCTAATTGGCTGACACAACATTCCTAAGTTGAACAACATGGTTTCTTATCTTCAGCCGAAACTGAAATACTCTCACCAAAGACACAAATGCTTTTACAGAAAACTGCTAAAATCAGTTACCTCACAGCATGGCAGTAGAAATCCTAACCAGGGCATTACAGGTGCTTTGCACTGTGTGTGACTGTTAGTACAATGTTTTACACCTTGGCCCTGGAGTAACACTGTCTCGCTTGGCTGTATTCATGGGTATTCCTGTATTGTTGTATTGAACTGAAACTGATTTCCAGGGAAAACGACTAAATTTGTCCAAACTCCCCTTATATCAATTGCCCTCTAATCCAGGCTGCCTCCTGGTAAGCATCTTCTGTGCCCCCTCTAAAGCCTTAACATTCTTCGTGTTCTGGGAAGCAGCACCTTACACCTCCGTAGTAGAGATGTATCACCAGCTTACTATCCAAGAAGTGAGGAAAACAAGGGCTACATGGGACTTGGACCTGGAAAATTTGTCCTTACCGTTGTGGAATCATCTTCAAAGATCTCATGGATTTCTTCCTTTGAGCATGTTTCTACCACGCACTCTTGCTCCAGAGATTCTCTGTTGACTTGAGACAGGAGCTGCAGAGCCGAAGGTTTCTGTAGAAAGACTCAATAACACAATCACAGTATTAAACATCCAGCGCCTGTCTGCTGACAGAACTGTGTTATGATGTCAGACTACTACCTCTGAAATGCTTTGGTGTGCACTTGCAATGAGATTGGATTTGTATAAAAGCAGAAATTTTCTTAATAACTTTAAAAGCCTACACCACGTCCCCACCATCAGAGGTGGAAATGGCTAAGGCCAGTCAACAGGGCTCTGATGAAGCTGTATAGATCAAACCCTGTTCAGTAGATACAATCGATTACAGAATCATTGATGAACTCCAACCATAACATCGACTTTGGACGATGGAGACAGGAGGTCATCGATGGCCTTTGTCCCACTGGGAGCTAAGGGCCCAAGAAGAAGAAGATGTTAAAAGCCAACACTGTTGTTGCCTGTGATGAAACTACACTGTCAAATGTCACACTACATTCAGGGTAGCCTCTCCAGATATGAAAAGCTGCAAAATGCAATCCTCACTAGGATCCCAGGCTTAATGTACTCAGCTAAAAAGCAGCAGAAATTGCTCATGATAACTTGCATGATGCATTGTATGGGGAAACAAACTTCCAGTTATACAAAATCCTTCATAATCAGAAAATAAACAGTTTTTCCACATCTCCCTGGAATCCATTAGCTGGGAACAAAATCACTGGGAATTCCTACACAAAATCTGTTTTCGCAATTTTTTGCTTTGCTTAATACAACTACGTTCAAAGTCTACTTGTATTAATTTGTTCATCTTAAGGAATACATTGCTTGTTGTGTTTCTCAGTTTCACCCTGGCATTGGGAGATGGTGAAAGGAAAAGACACAGTGTCTAACAGTGCAGCAAGGTGAATCACCTGCACGGTTCCCCCTAAGCTACGCAGATGTACAGCCATGCTGTAACTGAAATGCTCCCGTGCACATAGTCTATGTTACGAAGCAGCAGGAATGAAAACTGATGAGGAAAACTTAACAAAACATACAAGTTTTTCTTTGATGTACTGAATTTCATTAACCCTCCGATTAATAAATAAAATCAAAAGTATGTGATGATTCAATTTTCATTCAGAATCAGAATCAGGTTTACTATTACTGGCATGTGATGTGCAATTTGTTAACTTAGCAGCAGCAGTTCAATGCACTGCATAATCTAGCAAAGATAAAAAATTAATAACATAAAATTAAAAATAATAATACTAAATAAGTAAATCAATTACAGTATACATATATTGAATAGATTTTAAAAATGTGCAAATATAGAAATATTGTAGATTGATAAAAAATTGAGGAAGTGTCCAAAGATTCAATGTCCATCCAGGAATCAGATGGCAGAGGGGAAGAATCGTTGACTGTGTGCCTTCTGGCTTCTGTACCTCCTATCTGATGGTAACAGTGAGAAAAGGAAATGCCCTGGGTGCTGGAGGTCCTTAATAACAGAAGCTGCCTTTCTGAGCTACCGCTCCCTAAAGATGTCCTGTGTATTTTGTAGGCTAGTACCTAAGATGGAGCTGACTAGATTTACAACCTTCTGCAGCTTTTTTCGGTCCTGTGCAGTAGCCTCTCCATACCAGACAGTGATGCAGCTTGTCAGAATGCTCATCACAGTACAACTATAGAAATTTTCAGTATATTTGTTGACATGCCAAATTTCTTCAAGCTTCTAATAAAGTATAGCTGTTGTCTTGCCTTCTTCCTTTCTTTCTTTTTCAATCTTTTTATTATTGTTATTAATATCAACAAAACAAAATTGATACATAGATAATGGGATTACTAACATACACATTTCAACTGAACCTGAAAGAATACATAAGCAATGATTACATTATAAATGAGTATTCCCAAATCAAGGACAATACAATATACAAATAAACAAGGCAAACACAGGTATATCATAATATATATTTTTTTTAAAAACTAATCTAATAATCTAATAACCAATAAGGAAAAAAAACAGAAAAAGAAAAAAGAAAAAAGAAAAAATGTAAAAAAAAAGGGCTGTTTATAATATCTCACAAGAATACATAATCATCAGTGTCGTCAACTCCGATCCTCTCAACATAAATAAGATTAAAGCTGGAAAATCCAATAAGCTTGGAACAGGGTCATATTACATCATCTGAAAATATTGAATAAATGGTCTCCATATCTTTTCAAATTTAATAGAAGTATCGAATACACCACTTCTAATTTTTTCTAAATTTAAACATAACATAGTTTGAGAAAGCCAATGAAATACAGTGGGAGGATTAATTTCCTTCCAATTCAACAAAATAGATCTTCTAGCCATCAAAGTAAGAAATGCAATCATTCGACAGGCGGAAGGAGATAAATGAATTGAGTCCATCATCGGTAAACCAAAAATTGCGGTAATAGGATGGGGTTGTAAATCAATGTTCAATACCGCAGAGATAATATCAAAAATATCTTTCCAATATTTTTTTCAAAAGCAGACATGACCAAAACATATGAGTTAAAGACGCAATTTCAAATTGACATCTATCACAAATAGGGTTTATATAAGAATAAAAAAGAGCTAATTTATCCTTGGACATATGGGCCCTATGTACGAACTTAAATTGTATTAATGAATGTTTGGCTCATATAGATGATGTATTAACTAATTGAAGAATTCTATCCCAATTCTCAATAGGAATAATAAGATTAAGCTCTCTTTCCCAATCATTTTTGGTCTTATCAAGGGGCTCTGAACGTATCTTCATAATTATATTATAAAGTTTCGATATAAGCCCTTTTTGAAAAGGGTTTAATTCAACCAAACTCTTCAAAATATCTGAAGACACAAAAGTTGGAAATGTAGGAAGTACCGTACTTTAAAAATGCCTAACCTGTAAATATCTTTAAAAAATGGAATCTAGGCAAATTAAATTTATTAGATAATTGCTCAAAAGACATAAAACAATTGTCCGAAAATAAATCAGAAAATCTTAATAAACCCTTAGTTTTCCAAGCCAAAAAAGCTTGATCTATAATGGAAGGGTGGGAAAAACAATTAAATACAATAGGAATATTTAAAACGAATTGAGTCAACCCGAAAAATTTCTGAAATTGAAACCATATACGTAAGGTATATTTAACTATCGGGTTGTCAATTCATTTCGGCAATTTAGAAAGAGCAAAAGGGAGAGAAGTCCCTAAAATAGAACCCAGAGCATAACCTGGTACCGATTTAATTTCCAAACTCACCCAATGAGGACCAAAAGTACCATCCCAGTCTTTCCACCAACATAACAACTATCTAATATTAACTGCCCAATAATAAAATCTGAAATTAGGTAATGCCAACCCACCTTCCTTCTTTGTCTTCTGTAAGTATATTTTACCTAACCTGGGATTTTTATTCTGCCATATATATGAGGAAATTTTTGAATCAACATTAGTAAAAAAGGATTTCTGAATAAAAATTGGTACCGCTTGAAAAATGTATAAAAACTTAGGTAAAATAACTATCTTAATAGCATTAATCCTACCTATCAGAGATAAAGATAATGGTGACCACTTAGTAAACAAGCCTTTAATCTGATCAATTAAGGGTAAAAAATTAAACCTAAATAATTCTTTATGGTTTTTTGTGATTTTAATCACTAAGTAAATAAAAGAGTCATTAACTAATTTAAAAGGTAAATTACCATAGCTTGGGACCTGTCTATTCAAAGGAAACTTATTAAGATTTAACTTATACCCAGAAAACTCACTAAATTGAGCCAACAATGATAGAACTGCTGGAATAGATTTCTCAGGGTTAGAAATGAATAATAATAAATCATCTGTATACAAAGATACCTTATGAATATCTGTCCCACGATTAATACCCAAAATATCCTGTGATTCTCTGATGACAATTGCCAAAGGTTCTAAAGCAATGTTAAATAGTAATGGGCTAAGAGGACAACCTTGTCTAGTGCCCCGAAATAAACGAAAGAAGGGAGATCTTTGATTATTAGTAAACACCGAGGCTACTGGAGTGTGATAAATCAGTTTAGCCTTCTTTATAACTACATTGATATGTTGGGACCAGGTTAGATCCTCAGAGATCTTGACACCCGGGAAGTTGAAACTGCTCACTCTCTCCACTTCTGATCCCTCTGTGAGGATTGGTATGTGTTCCTTCATCTTACCCTTCCTGAAGCCCACAATCAGCTCTTTCGTCTTACTGACGTTGAGTGCATGATTGTTGCAGTGGCACCATTCCACTAGTTGGCATATCTCACTCATGTACACCCTCTTGTCACTGCCTGAGATTCTATCAACGATGATTCTATCGTTAGCAATTTTATAAATGGTATTTGAGCTATGCCTAGCCACACAGTCATGTGTATACAGAGAGTAGAGCAGTGGGCTAAGCACACACCCCTGAGGTGCGCCTGTGTTGGTAATCAGCGAGGATGATGTGTTATCACCAATCTGAAAAGATTATGGTCTTCCGGTTAGGAAGTCGAGGATCCAGTTGCAGAGGGAGGTA
Organism: Hemitrygon akajei; assembly: GCF_048418815.1. NCBI lineage: Eukaryota > Metazoa > Chordata > Chondrichthyes > Myliobatiformes > Dasyatidae > Hemitrygon > Hemitrygon akajei. The sequence continues at coordinate 48,205,776 of NC_133150.1, read as the reverse complement.
CAGAGGCCCAGGTTCCGCAACTTCTCAATCAGGATTGTGGGAAGGATGGTATTTAATGCTGAGCTATAGTTGTGAACAGCATCCTGATGTAGGTGTTTGTATTGTCCAGGTGGTCTAAAGCTGTGTGGAGAGCCATTAAGATTGTGTCTGCCATTGACCTATTGTGGCGATAGTCAAAATGCAATGGGTCCAGGTCCTTGCTGAGGCAGGAGTTGAGTCTAGTCATGACCAACCTCTCAAAGCATTTCATCACTGTCAATGTGAGTGCTATCGGGCGATAGTCATTAAGGCAGCCCACATTATTATTCTTAGGCACTGGTATAATTATTTTGCCTTTTTGAAGCGAGTGGGAACTTCCATCTGTAGCAGTGAGAGGTTGAGAATGTCCTTGAATAATCCAGCTGTTTGGTTGGCACAGGTTTTCAGAGCCTTACTAGGTACTCCATTTATGAAACATGGAAGATTTTCCTTGTTGTACTGTATTTCATCATACCCATCAATTAATAAATAAAATCAAAAGTATGTGATTTTTCAATTTTCATTCTAAATATTCATAGTGTGCATATTACAATAAAATAATATTTAAAGTGCTGTGTATTTTTCAGGCCATGTAAACATTTCCTGCTTAGAGCAATGGTTGGTCCACACAGCTTTTAAAAAATTAGAGGAAACTTTGATCATCTGCCAGGGATGAGGAGAGCCCAGAAGTCTCAAGCTATTATCTGACAATTCCTATCAACAACCTTCGCCCGAAGTCACCTCCGTGGGAGGAACACCGTCAGCTGGAGGAGATGTACAGACGGGAGGAACGGGTTGCACTGAGAGTTCATTGATACTTACCGTCATTCGTGTGACAGCCAGTGAGAAGCAACAAGATGATCCCGTAACTGAGGACGAGCTTCATCTTGCTTTGTCACCATCCGATCCGACGTATTGGAGAGACACGATGGGGGATTTTGCAAATGGATCTACCTCACTCAGATCACAGTTACACTCTTTACATAGTCAGTATTTTGTCTTTGTTTTGGAAATTAATAAGTAACCAACGATTTTGAAAAACTTTCACAAGAGTACAGAGAGCATGAACATTTGGAAGTCAGTTCTGATACTGAATAAACTCTTCTCGCACTTCCAGCCGGGTACAAGTATCGATTATAATCGATATAGTCAATATTTTTTTCAGTGTTTTACAAATATTTCTGTTAATAAATAACCAACGATTTTGAAAGACTTTCACAGGAGTACACGGAGCATTGATTCTTGGAAATAAATTCTGGTAATGTTGACAGCAGAAAAGAGGAACACCTTTCTTCTCAGTCTGTTCATACATTGAAACCGCATTGGAGCAGAGAGAATTCCTGGTTGTAATAGTGCATTTGTTATGTTAAATCATACAAATATCTTGATTAATGTGTGAAAGCTGTTCAAATCCTCTCCATGCTTATCCAAGTGTAAAAGTTATGCTGACTGTGAAACTCCCAACTGCTCGAGTGTTCTAATGTTTGAAATGAATGAATTCAAAGATTCAAAGGTACAATTTAATGTCAGAGAAATGTATACAATATACATCCCGGAATGTTTTTTCTTCTCAACCATCCATGAAAACAGGGGAGTGCCCCAAAGAATGAACAACAGTTAAATGTTAGAACCCCAAAGTCCACCCCAGCTCCCCTCCCTCCCGCGGGTAAGTGGCAGCAAGCAATAATCCTCTCCCCCCCACAGGCAAAAAAAAGCATCGACACCCACCACCAAGCACTCAAGCATGAGCAAAGCAACAGCAAAGTCACAGACTTGCAGTTAGCCCAAAGACCACGTTTCACCCGGTATTCAACATACCGCAGGTTCTCTCCCTAATAAGGGAGAAGGAGGTGTCTCCGTTTTCCCAGCGAGCAGGGAGACATAACAAACAACTCACTGGCTTACGATGTTGAAAGTCCACCACATTGTTTTATCGAGCTCCGTGCCCAAAAGACTGGGCACACAACCACAGATATTCCGACACCCCTGACAACATACGGGTCTCCTGTCGTGACACCAATCCCCGATTCGCCCGTTTCCAGAGCCCCAAGATCCTAGGGTTCTGAATCTGAGCTGGACTCTTAGGCCGAGCCCTTGTGTTGGTGTTCTAAGCAATCTTAATGTACCTTCCCCAAGATCAGAACAATTACAGCTAATTTCCATCAAACACTCAGTTCTTGAACCAACTGGCAACCCCTGGTCACTACAGTTTAGTAACACGATGAGCACTTTGATCATTTTACACCAAAATGGCCACTTTCTGGTCTAATTCTTCTGCCTTGTAAGAATGTTGTGTTATTTAAAGATATAGAGATTAGTTTCATTTGTCATCAAAACATCCAGTAAAAGCATCGTCTGCGTCAATGTCCAACACAGTCCGAGGATGGGCAGGGGGCAGCCCGCTAGTACCACCATGCTTCTGACATTAACATAGCTTGACCACAACTCACTAATCCTAAACCGTGCATCAGGGAGAGGGTCAGGCGGCGAGTGGCACAGGATGAGGGTCAGGCAGTGAGTGGCACAGGGAGAGGGTCAGGTCACGAGTGGCACAGGGAGAGGGTCAGGTGGCGAGTGGCACAGGATGAGGGTCAGTAAGTGAGTGGCACAGGATGAGGGTCAGGTTGCGAGTGGCTTAGAGAGAGGGTCATTAAGTGAGTGGCACAGGATGAGGGTCAGTAAGTGAGTGGCACAGGGAGAGGGTCAGGTCACGAGTGGCACAGGATGAGGGTCATTAAGTGAGTGGCACAGGATGAGGGTCAGGTTGCGAGTGGCACAGGGAGAGGGTCAGGCAGCGAGTGGCACAGGGAGAGGGTCAGGTGGCGAGTGGCACAGGATGAGGGTCAGGTTGCGAGTGGCACAGGATGAGGGTCAGTAAGTGAGTGGCACAGGGAGAGGGTCAGGTTGCGAGTGGCTTAGAGAGAGGGTCAGTAAGTGAGTGGCACAGGATGAGGGTCAGGTTGCGAGTGGCACAGGATGAGGGTCAGTAAGTGAGTGGCACAGGATGAGGGTCAGGTTGCGAGTGGCACAGGATGAGGTCAGTAAGTGAGTGGCACAGGGAGAGGGTCAGGTTACGAGTGGCACAGGATGAGGGTCAGTAAGTGAGTGGCACAGGATGAGGGTCAGATTGCGAGTGGCACAGGATGAGGGTCAGTAAGTGAGTGGCACAGGATGAGGGTCAGTAAGCGAGTGGCACAGGATGAGGGTCAGTAAGTGAGTGGCACAGGGAGAGGGTCAGGCAGCGAGTGGCTTAGAGAGAGGGTCAGGTCGCGAGTGGCACAGGATGAGGGTCAGGTCGCGAGTGGCACAGGGAGAGGGTCAGGTCACGAGTGGCACAGGATGAGGGTCAGTAAGCGAGTGGCACAGGATGAGGGTCAGTAAGTAAGTGGCACAGGGAGAGGGTCAGGTCACGAGTGGCACAGGATGAGGGTCAGTAAGTGAGTGGCACAGGATGAGGGTCAGGTCACGAGTGGCACAGGGTGAGGGTCAGTAAGCGAGTGGCACAGGATGAGGGTCAGTAAGTAAGTGGCACAGGGAGAGGGTCAGGTCGCGAGTGGCACAGGCAGAGGGTCAGGTGGTGAGTGGCACAGGGAGAGGGTCAGGTCGCGAGTGGCACAGGATGAGGGTCAGTAAGCGAGTGGCACAGGATGAGGGTCAGTAAGTAAGTGGCACAGGGAGAGGGTCAGGTCGCGAGTGGCACAGGCAGAGGGTCAGGTGGTGAGTGGCACAGGGAGAGGGTCAGGTCGCGCATGGCACAGGGAGAGGGTCAGGTAGTGAGTGGCACAGGCAGAGGGTCAGGTGGTGAGTGGCATAGGGAGAGGGTCAGGTGGTGAGTGGCACAGGATGAGGGTCAGGTCGCGCATGGCACAGGGAGAGGGTCAGGTAGTGAGTGGCACAGGCAGAGGGTCAGGTGGTGAGTGGCATAGGGAGAGGGTCAGGTGGTGAGTGGCACAGTGTGAGCATCAGGTTGCGTATGGCACAGGGAGAGGGTCAGGTTGCGCATGGCACGGAGAGGCGAGTGGCAGAGAGAGAGGGTCAGGAGGCGAGTGGCACAGGGAAAGTGTTTTGCGGCGAGTGGCACAGGGAAAGTGTTTTGCGGCGAGTGGCACAGGGAGAGGCTCAGGAGGCGAGTGGCACAGTGAGGGTCAGGTTGTGCATGGCACAGGGAGAGGCTCAGGAGGCGAGTGGCACAGGGAAAGTGTTTTGCGGCGAGTGGCACAGGGAGAGGCTCAGGAGGCGAGTGGCACAGGCAGAGGGTCAGGATGTGAGTGGCACAGGGAGAGGCTCAGGAGGCGAGTGGCACAGGCAGAGGGTCAGGATGTGAGTGGCACAGGGAGAGGCTCAGGAGGCGAGTGGCACAGGCAGAGGGTCAGGATGTGAGTGGCACAGGGAGAGGCTCAGGAGGCGAGTGGCACAGGCAGAGGGTCAGGATGTGAGTGGCACAGGGAGAGGCTCAGGAGGCGAGTGGCACAGGGAAAGTGTTTTGCAGCGAGTGCTGCACAAAGGGGGTCAGGTGCTGAGTGCAGGGAAGGAGTCAAGTGGCAAAAGTTGAGGATCGAAATTTGAGCGAGGGGTCAGGGAGTGGGGCAAGTAATGATACCAGCACCTGATGTAAAAACGTGGGTGGGATTGGCTTGTTTGCCAGTCGAAAGCCGCTTCCACCATGACGGTGTTTGATCGGCCCATTTGAAACCTGTAGCAGCTTTTCCCATTAGATGCCTTGTGTGTCCAGTTTCAGACCCACCGGGTGTAAAGACTAGCACGTGCTGGAGGCTTGCTCTCTTTTGTTTGTCCCCAGGGCACGCCTCACAGAACCAGGGGGAAGGATTGCTCTGCGCGCACTTTTAGCAAAGTATCTGATGAATGTTTAGCTTTGCAGATTGTATCACTTGGGGGATCTTAAATGTTTGGTCTAATTTTTAACTGTTTGTAAATAAATGTTTATTTGTAGTGTGTTTTCTGACTCACTCACCCAACCTGGATAACTGCTTCCACATTACAGAAGGCACGAGAATGGGGTTGAAATGGATGTTAAGTTAGCCATGGTAGAATGGTGTGGCAGAGTCAATGGGCCAATTCTGCTGCAGTACTTTGCTTTTATAGAAGGTCTTCATGCTCGTTATTTGCAAAAGCTATAGTGTGTCGCTTAAAGAACAATTTATAAAAGTCATTATATAAGGATTAATTTGTGTACTGAATGTCTACTGATCACTGGGTTTTATAGAATCCAGACTTTAATGGCAGAACTTGAAGAGATTGGTGGACTTTGACACCATCTGATTTTGGAGACACAACAGACAGGTGCTGGAATCTGGAGCAGCAACAAAATGCTGATAAATATGCTGGTTTGTAGTCAGTGTTTTTGTCTTATTCACCAAACCTGGGAACCTGCTTCCAATTGGCACTGCGAGCAGGGTTTGCTGATTGAGCCAGAAAATGCATTTCTTTAGAAGGTTATTTAAGAGAGAGGACCCCACCCCCTGTATGAATCTGAAGCAACAACAAAATGCTGAGGAAACTCAGTAGGTTAGGTAGCATATGTGGAAGACAGACGGATGGTCATCATTTTGGGCTGACTTCCTGCATCCGAGTTTGATTCTTCCGATTCAAGCTCAGTTCCACATTTAATTGTAAATATTTATTCTGATTTAAAATCCATAACAAGTCCTTCACAACTGTGTGTTTATAATTCTGAATTTGCATAGCATCCTTCAGCTGGGCAAATGCAGGTGAACTTGTTGATTCCGTCTACACAAGTTGTTCCTGGTGGGCATGCGGGCATTAATTCACACTCATTGATATCTGGAACAACAACAATGTTAAAAGTAAATCTGTTATCAAAGTACAGATATGTCATGTACAACTGCCCTGAGCTTCATTTTCCTGTGGGCATTCACAGAGAATACAAAGAAACACAATAGATTCAATGAAAAACTGCCCTCAACAAAGACGGGCAACCAAACAATGTGCAAAAGACAACAAACTGTACCAATACATAAAAAACAAACAACAATAATAATGATAAACAAGCAATAAACATCAATAAACATGAGTTGTAGAGTCTTTAAAAGTGAGTCCATAGGTTGTGGATTCAGTTCAGTTCATTTGAACCCTTTTGATTGAAGAATCTGATGGTTGACCGGTAATAATCGTTCCTGAACTCTGTGATGTGGGACCTGAGGCTCCCGTACCTCCTTCCTGATGGCAGCAGTGAGAAGTGAACAAGGACTGGATGGTGGAGGCCCTTGATGATGATGACAGCATTCTGTGTACATGTGCTCAATGGTGGGGAGGACTTTACCTAGGGTAGACTGAGCTGTATCCACTACCTTTGCTGGTTTCTGCATTCGAGACACATCGAACTTTGCAAACTTCTCTGAAAGGAGAGGCACAGGGAAGTTGACTATCTGAATGCATTTGGTCGATTGGCCCATTCGAAGGATGCGGCTGCTCTTTCCCATTGGTTGCCTTGTGTGCCGCAGCACCGGTGTCCGGGTTTGGCAGCCTCAGAGGTATAAGATGAGCATGTGTGAGAAACTGGCTGTCTCCTCTTTGTCTCCAGGGGCTTATCTACATATTTGTCTGGTGGTGTTTCCACTAATAGTCTCTCTGTGTCTGTATATCTGAGGACTGGGTCTCAAAGTCACAGTGTCACTTAGCAGGCATCGGGCATTAGTGTGGGTCATCAGATGATCTCAGTGAGCTGGAGGTTCTGTACTATATACATGTATATTCTGTGTTGTATTTTTTTTACCGATATTCTAGATGGGTTTGTATGTACAAGGACTGGGCATCAATCTGGGTAGGGTGGGGGGACGTTGGGATTCTTTTATTCCGTGAATGCGTTCTTGTGTGTGACAGTTGGTACTGTGTTTTGAACCCTGACCCCAAAGTAACACTGTCTCGTTTGACTGTATTCATGGGTGTTCATGTATGGTTAAATGGCAATTAGACTTGAATTAGTTTGAATTGAATTTTCAGACTGAGATTGTGAGCACTGCTGACGAACCACTGGGAAAGTACGCTACAGATACAGGAGAGTACGTACGTGTACACACACACACACACTTAACTAAGTATCTGTTGAACGTTTAGCTTTTTGTTGTGTAATTGAGGAGACTTAATAAACTCCCTGTTGAGTTTGAAGTGTTACTGATTGTTTCGTGTTGTAGTTTTTCTAACGCAGGCTGGTTTAGATGCCTGATTGAACGTTTTACTCTTTGTAAATGAATGGTTAATGTGCTTATTCATAATCAGTGTCTTCTGTCTCACGTATCAAACCTGTGAGTATACTTCCCCATAACACCCTTTATTTTCCAGATCCCTGCTCCCCTGTCTTTGATGTCTACTCGATTCTGTTCCATCAGCTATTGACAAAGGGCACTGGTGCCAAAACCTTACACAGCAGATCAACTCCATTGTCACTAACTTTGATCCAAGAAACTACTGCGCAGCTAGCAGTACCAGAGTAGAGTCATTGCGTTTCACAGCAGAGATACAGGCCCTTTGGCCCATCTGTGCCATGCTAACCACGGTGCCCATTGTTTGCCCCATAAACCTCTAAAACATTCCTGTCCATCTACCTGCCCAACTGTCTTCTAAACATACAGTAAACCCATGCAAGACAGGGTGTTTGAGCCCCCATGTTACTCTCAGATACCATAACCCATCATAGTTCTGATCAAAATATTACTGCTCCCAAATCCCTACAGTCAGAATTAATCACTTGAGAATGGAAGTTCTCTTACCTGTTTCACAGAAGGTTCCATTAAATCCTCTGAGACATTTACATTTTACTCCTATGGCGGTGTTCCGACAACTCCCATTATTTTGGCAGGTAGTTGAATTACACTTCAGCCTGGCTGGAAATTGGAAGTGAAATTAAAGGGTTTTATTTCTGCACGCCAGCAAGCGGCAGCAAAATATGACCAGTTTCGCAGGAATGCGAGTGGATTGAAATCTTTATCCTGGTCTTTGCAATTCTAATTAAAAGTCCATTACTGCAATATACAATCTACACAAGGCATCAAAACAACACAGAAACTACATGTAAGTAAATGTTCTGAATGAAATAGGCCCTGATTCTTTAGCCAGAGGGTGAAGAATCTGTGGAATTCATTGCCACAGACAGCTGTGGTGGTCAAGTCATTTGATTATGTTTAAAGTGGAGGTTTGATTCTTTATTAGTCAGGGCATCAAAGGTTACAGGGAGAAGGCAGGAGAATGTGGTTGAGAGGGAAAGTAAATCAGCCATGATGGAATGGCTGAGCAGATTCGATGGACCAAATGGCCTAATTCTGCTCCTATGTCTTACGATTTTATACATTAATATTCAGCCACACATTCCATTTTGAATCTTGTTAATTAAGAGGATTAAAAAGCATGCCATTGTCACTGTAGGACCATAGATCAATGAAGAACAGAGCACAGGAACCAACCCTATTACAGCTCGGAGCAGCAGAGTTCAGAGTTCAATTCTGACGCTTGCTGTAAGAAGATTGTACGTCCTTCCCATGAGTACATGGGTTTCCACCTGGCTCTCTATTTCCCTCCCACTGCACAATTTAGTAGATTAGCAGGTTCATTGTAAATTGTCCTGGGATTAGGCCTGGGTTATATCAGAGCATTGCTGGGCAGTGTAGCTTGTGTAACATGAAAGGGCTGGTCTGCACTGTATTCCTTGGAATGCAGAACATTGGGTGCGTCTACAACTAGAGGTCATGGGTTAAGGGTGAAAGGTGAAAAGTTTAAGGGGAACATGAGGGGAATTTTTTTCACTCAGAGTGTTGTGAGAGTGTGGAACGAACAGTCAAAGCAAGTGGTGCATGCAAGCTCAATTTCAATGTTTAAGAGAAGTTTGGATGGTAGGGGTATGGAGGGCTATAGTCCCAGCACAGGTCAATGGGAATAGGCAGTTCAAATGGTTCAGCATAGGCTAGATGAGCTTTCTGTGCTGTACTTTTCTATGACTCAAAATAAATAAATAAACAAACAAACAAACAAACAGTGGCAACTTTCCGCTTCCCTTTCTGTCCCAATGCAAGGTCTCGATCTAGAATATCGACTCACACCTTCTGCCAGCACAGATGCTGCTTGACTCCCTGAGTCCTCCCAGCATTCTGTATAACATGATGTTTATTTCCCTTGACAATCTTTAGTCCTTCTTTCCATTAAAATCAGCGCATGAGGGAAAGTTGTCTCATTGGTGGCTAGAACTTCCATTTCTTAAAGTGAAAGTCCCTGCGGCTTTGTGAGAATGATAAAATGGAGAGCCACATACCTATGTAGAGTTTCCAGAAGGATTCCTTAGAAAGAGAAAAGAGAAATACATTAATAACAATTGGCCTTGGTTCCATATCTGGTGAGGACATAATTGGTGGCTTGGCCTCAGACATCAGTGAATGGGAACAGAAGCAGTCGGTGCTGGAAATGCTCAGCAGAATCTTTGGAAGAAGGAAAGTGGTCACCATCACATTCTGATTACCAGATCACCTTCATAAGACCACAAGACATAGGAACAGAATTAGACCATTCAGCCCAATGAGTTTGCTCTGCCAGGCGATCATATCTGATTTATTATCCCTCTCAACCTCATTCTCCTACCTTCTTCCCGGAAGATGAATATTCATGTGAATATTTTAATACATCAACTGGTTTAATGTATTATTAGGTTAATGAATACATAGAATGGGCGAGACTTTCCCTGGAGAAAGACGTTCAGTTTTAGTCACCCTACTATAGGAAAATAGTTATTAAGTTGAAAAGAGTGCAATAAAATGATTTATTTTGTTACTGAGATACATTACAGAATAGGTCCTTCTGGCCCATTGAGTCACACTGCCCGGCAAACCCCCCAATTTAATCTAAGCCTAATCATCAGACAATTTACAGTGACCAAATGACCCAACTACTGATAGGTCTTTGGACTCACCTGGAGGACAGCCATATGGTCATGGAGAGAATGTACAAATTCCTTACAGGCAGTGGTGGGAATTGAACCCTGGCCTCCTGTACTGTACAGCATTGTGCTAACCACTACACTACTGTGCCTAAGACTTTTGCACAGTACTGTATGTTCATTTTTTCATTTATGTTAATTTACATTTGACCACTACTTACATATGACCACTACTTCTTGATTCCCTAACTTGTAGATGTAATAAGCCATTGACTGAGTTACAGAGAGAGGTTGAACGGAGCACATGAGCATAAAACATAGAAGAAGATTTAGGCCATTCAGGGTATCATCTCCACCATTCCATCATGGCTGATTTATTATCCCTCTCAACCCCATTCTCCTGCATCCTCTCCACATCCCTTGAAGCCCTTATTAACCAAGAACCTATCAACCTCCACTTTAAATATACCTAATGACTTGGTCTCCACAGCTGCCTGTGGCATTGAATTCCACAGATTGTCTGGTTAAAGAAATTATGGCTCATCTTTGTTCTAAAGCGATTTTGAGGTTGTCCTGGACTCCCCCACTATAGGAAGCCATCGGACACAGAAATTCGGAGAATAAAACTCAGGAACAATCCCTGTGGCTCACGATGCTGAGCCAGGGTAGGTTATTTGGTAATTAAATGATTAACTAAACCAGTCCGTGCTCCCTTGACATTGTCATATCCTTCCATTCTCTACATACTTATGTCCCTATCTAAGAGTCTCTTAAGTGTCTTTAACATATCCACCTCCACTACCACCCCTGGCAGCGGAGTCCACACACCCACCACCCTATGTTTTATAGAAACCTCCTCCACAACATCCCCTTTGAACATTCTCCTTCTCGACCCACTCGTATTAGATGTTTTGTACTCAGGGTCAAAGATACGAGATCTCTACACAGATCTCTCTCCAGCCTCCGCCGCTCCAGACAAAACAGTCCAAGCTTGTCCAAGCTCTCCTTACAGCACTTGCTCTCTAAACCAGGCTGCATCCAGTCAACCTCTTCTGCACCCTCTCCAAATCTTTCCTATAAATGGGTCGGCTAGAAAAGAATGCAATATGCCAGATGTGGCCCCACCAGAGTTTTATAAAGCCGCAACATTACATTCTGACTCTTGAACTGAGTGACTTGACCAGTAAAGGCAAGCACACAAAATGTCTTCTTAACCTCTCTATCAACCCCTACAGTCACTTTCAGAGAGTTATGAACTTGGACCCCACAATTCACCTGATATTTCCTGTTTTTATTTCAGATTTCTGGCACCTTCAGCTTTTAACAGATTGCCATTTCTGTGCCCAGAGGACAGAGGAGCCAAGTTAGGCCATTCAGCCCATCGAGTCTGTTCCAACATTCCATTATGGCTGATTTATTATCCCTCTCAACCCCATTCTCCTGCCTTCCCCCTGTAACCTTTGATGCCTTGACAAATCAAGAACCTATCAATCTCCACTTGGAATATGTCCAATGACTGGGCCTCCACAGCTTTCTGTGGTGATGAATTCCAGAGATTCACCACTCTCTGGATAAAGAAGTTCCTCCTCATCTCTGTTCATATTCTGAGGCTGTGCTCTTTGGTCCTAAGCTCTCCCCACTGTAGGAATCCTGTCCACTTTAGCTAGGCATTTCAATGTCCAATAAGTTAATGAAGGGGCTGCCACATGGAGGTGATCTATATCATACTTTGTAAGATGTGGCTGACACTGGTCAGCCTGGTGAGGTCACTAAAGTCCCTATGGGTAGTGGTAGACATGGCAATGATGTTCTTCGGTCTTGGTTTTAGTTAGCTTTCTTCTCTGGAGTCCCCTTTGTCTTGTGTCCACCCATCAAAGAGATGGGTCCTAACACCAGTAGGACAAGGTGGCATTTGAGGTGAGATGAACTGTGTCATTCTCCAGTAGTGGACAGACTGAAAATACACTGCATGGGTTGCCTCATGGTCTTGGGTATGTAACATCAAAGGATATGGGAAGAAGGCAGGAGAATGAGGTTGAGAGGGATAACATATCAGCCACGGTTCATGGAACAGACTTGATGGGCCAAATGGCCTAATTCTGCTCCTCTGTGTTATGGTCTTATTGTCCTGACCCTTTGAATTATTTGAGCAGACAATGAATGAGACAACAGGCTGGAGGGTGCAAATCATCATCATGAGCCATGTCGTACTGTACGATGTTGGCGATTGTTGGGTTTCCATGACCATGACTGTTCTTGGAAAATTTTTCTACAGGAGTGGTTTTCATTACTTTCTTCTGGGCAGTGTCTTTAAAGGCTGCGTGACCCCAGCCATTATCAATATGCTTCACATAACCAGGTCTTGTGATGTGTACCAGCTGCTCATATGACCATCCACCACCTGCTCCCATGGCTTCACGTGTCCCCGATCAGGGGCTAAGCAGGTGCTACACATTGCCCAAGGGTGACCCGCAGGCTAGCGGAGGGAAGAAGCGCTTTACAACTCCTTCGGTAGAGACGTATCTCAACACTGCCACCCAAGGAGGGGGAGAAAAAACAAGGACTAAATTGGACGTAGAAATTTCATCCTTACCACTTTGCAATCATCTTCAAAAATCTCTTGGACTTCTTCCTTTGTGCATGCTTCTTCCACGCACTCTCGCTCCAGATTCCCTCCTTTAAGCTCTTCTGCAAACTGGTTGGTTCTGGGGACTCGAGACAGCAGCTGCAGAGCCGAAGGTTTCTGTAGGAAGACTCAATAACACATCCACAGTATTAAACATCCGGCTCCTGTCTGCTGACGAACTGCGTCATGAAGTCAGACGACTACCTCTGAAATGCTTTGGTGGGTACTTGCACTGAGACTGGAGTTATATAAAGGCTGATACTTCCTTCATGAGAGGCCCTGTCAGGACAGGTGAAAATGGGTAAGGCCAGCCAACAGGAGGACATCATGGCCTTTGCTCCATAGAACACAGAACAGTACAGCAGGGGAACAGGCTCTTGGGCCCATAACGTTGTGCCAAAGCACCACACCAGGGCAATGCATTCCAGGCACCCACCACTCCCTCACATCCCCTTTGAACCTGTCTGCTCTCACCTTCGATGTATGCCCTCTGGTATTTGATATTTCAACCCTGGGAAATAGATACTCCCTGTCTACTCCATTTATGCCTCTCATAAGCTTGTAATCCTCTATCAGATCTCCCTTCAGCCTCTGCCACTCCAGAAAATACAACCCACATTTGTCCAGCCTCTCATGATAGCACATGCCCTCTAAACCAGGCAGCATCTGGATAAACCTCTTCCACACCCTCTCCAAAGACTCAACGTCCTATAGTGGGGCAACCAGAACTGTACACAATACTCCAGATGTGGCTGAATCAAAGTTTTATAAAGTTGCAACATAACCACTTGACTTTTGAACTCAGTGCCTTGACTATTAAAAACAAGCATTCCATAAACCTTCTTAACCACCTTATCGACCTGTGTAACCACTTTCAAGGAGCTATGAACTTGGATCCCAAGAACTCTCTGCTCAGTAACACTGTTAAGAATTTTGCCCTTAACAGTGTACTGTCTCCTTGCATTTGTACTACTGAGATGCAACACACAAGAACATAAGAAATAGGAGCAGGAGTCGGCCATCTGGCCCATTGAGCCTGCTCCGCCATTCATTAAGATCATGGCTGATCTGGCCATGGACTCATCTCCATCTACCTGCCTTTTCCCCTTAACCCTTGTGCAAAAATAGATCCAACCTTATCTTAAATATATTTACTGAGCTAGCCTTCACTGCTTCATTGTGCAGAGAATTCCACAGATTCACCAGTCCCTGGGAAAAGCAGTTCCTCCTCATCACCGTCCTAAGTCTATTCCCCCGAATCTTGAGGCTGCGTCCCTTAGTTCTAGTCTCACCTACCAATGGAAACAACTTTCCTGCTTCTATCTTATCTATCCCTTCCATAATTTTATACGTTTCTATAAGATCTCTCATTCTTCTGAATTCCAGCAAGAATAGTCCCAAGCAACTCAATCTCTTCTCATAGTCTAATCCCCTCATCTCTGGATCAACCTGGTCATCCTCCTCAGCACCACCTCCAAAGCCAGTATATCCTTCTTCAAGTAAGGAAACCAGAACTGCACACAGTACTCCAGGTGCGGCCTCACCAGTACCCTGTATGGTTGCAGAATAACCTCCCTGCTCTTAAATTCAATCCCTCTAAAAATGAAGGCCAATGTTCTATTTCTGTTCTTGACAGCCTGCTGCACCTGCAAACCAACCTTTGTGGTTCATGCACAAGCACACCCAAGTCCCTCTGCACAGCAGCAAGCTGCAATGTTTTACCATTTAAATAATAACACGATCTTTCATTTTCCTTCAAAGTGAATGACCTCGCAATTACCAACATTGTACTCCATCTGCCAGACCCTTGCTCACTCACTTAATCTATCTATATCTCTTTGCAGACTGTCTGTATCTTCCACACAATTTGCTTTTCCACTGAATTTAGTGTCAGCAGCAAACTTACATGCACTACACTCTGTCCCCTCTTCTAGATTGTTAATGTATATCGTGAACAGTTGTGGGCCCAGCACCAAGCCCTGTGGCACACCGCTCACACTGATTGCTAACCAGAATAACACCCCTGTATCCCAACTCTCTGCTTTCTATTAGTTAACCAATCCTCTATCCATGAAAATACATCACCCCCAACTCTGTGCATCCTTATCTTATGGACAAGTCTTTTATGTGGCACCTTACGCCAATCCCATGAAGGGATTTCTACGGAGTCTCTGTTGGTGGAGGTTAGGAACAGGAAGGGGTCAATAACTTTACTGGGTGTTTTTTTATAGACTGCCTAATAGTAACAGGGATATCAAGGAGCAGATAGGGAAACAGATTCTGGAAAGGTGTAATAATAACAGAGTTGTCGTGATGGGAGATTTTAATTTCTCAAATATCGATTGGCATCTCCCTAGAACGAGGGGTTTAGATGGGGTGGAGTTTGTTTGGTGTGTTCAGGAAGGTTTCTTGACACAATATGTAGATAAGCCCACAAGAGGAGAGGCTGTACTTGATTTGGTATTGGGAAATGAACCTGGTCAGGTGTGAGATCTCTCAGTGGGAGAACATTTTGGAGATAGTGATCATAATTCTATCTCCTTTACAATGGCATTGGAGAGAGATAGGAACAGACAAGTTAGAGAAGCATTTAATTGGAGTAAGGGGAATTATGAGGCTATCAGGCAGGAAATCGGAGGCTTAAATTGGAAACATGTTCTCAGGGAAATGTACGGAAGAAATGTGGCAAATATTCAGGGGATGTTTGTGTAGAGTTCTGTATAGGTATGTTCCAATGATCCAGGGAAATTATGGTAAGGTACAGGAACTGTGAAGTACAAAGGCTGTAATAAATCTAGTCAAGAAGAAAAGAAAAGCTTACAAAAGGTTTAGAGAGCTAGGTAATGCTAGTGATCTAGAAGATTATAAGGCTACTATGAAGGAGCTTAAGAGGGAAATTAATGATCATTAATTAATTAAGTGATCATTAATGGAGAATGTGTGGAGCAGGTTAAGACCTACAAGTATCTGGGAGTACAGTTAGACGAGAAGCTAGACTGGACTGCCAACACAGATGCCTTGTGCAGGAAGGCACAGAGTCGACTGTACTTCCTAAGAAGGTTGGCGTCATTCAATGTCTGTAGTGAGATGCTGAAGATGTTCTATAGGTCAGTTGTGGAGAGCGCCCTCTTCTTTGTGGTGGCGTGTTGGGGAGGAAGCATTAAGAAGAGGGACGCCTCACGTCTTAATAAGCTGGTAAGGAAGGCGGGCTCTGTCGTGGGCAAAGTACTGGAGAGTTTAACATCGGTAGCTGAGCGAAGGGCGCTGAGTAGGCTACGGTCAATTATGGATAACTCTGAACATCCTCTACATAGCACCATCCAGAGACAGAGAAGCAGTTTCAGCGACAGGTTACTATCGATGCAATGCTCCTCAGACAGGATGAAGAGGTCAATACTCCCCAATGCCATTAGGCTTTACAATTCTACCGCCAGGACTTAAGAACTTTTTAAAAGCTATTATTAATGCTTTTTGAGATGGTGATTTAGATGCATATCATATTTTTTTTTACTGAGTTAAGTATTGTATGTAATTAGTTCTGCTACAACAAGTGTATGGGACATTGGAAAAAAAGTTGAATTTCCCCATGGGGATGAATAAAGTATCTATCTATCTATCTATCTAATTAAGAGAGCCAAAAGGGCCATGAGAAGGCCTTAGCGGGCAGAATTAAGGAAAACCCCAAGGCATTCTACAAGTATGTGAAGAGCAGGAGGATAAGACGTAAAAGAATAGGACCTATCAAGTGTGACAGTGGGAAAGTGTTTATGGAACCAGAGGAAATAGCAGAGGTACTTAATGAATACTTTACTTCAGTATTCATTATGGAAAAGGATCTTAGTGATTGTAGTGATGACTTGCAGCAGACTGAAAAGCTTGAGCATGTAGATATTAAGAAAGAGGATGTGCTGGAGCTTTTGGAAAGCATCAAGTTGGATAAGTCACCAGGACCGGATGAAATGTACCCCAAGCTACTGCAGGAGGCAAGGGAGGAGATTGCTGAGCCTCTAGCGATGATCTTTGCATCATCAATGGGGACGGGAGAGGTTCTGGAGGATTGGAGGGTTGCGGATTTTGTTTCTTTATTCAAGAAAGGGAGTAGAGATATCCCAGGAAATTATAGACCAGTGAGTCTTATCTCAGTGGTTGGTAAGTTGATGGAGAAGTTCCTGAGAGGCAGGATTTATGAACATTTGGAGAGGTATATGATTAGGAATAGTCAGCATGGCTTTGTACAGGGCAGGTCGTGCCTTATGAGCCTGATTGAATTTTTTGAGGATGTGACTAAACAGATTGATGAAGGAAGAGCAGTCGATGTAGTGTATATGCATTTCAGCAAGGCATTTGATAAGGTAGCTCATGCAAGGCTTGAGAAAGTAAGAAGGCATGGGATCCAAGTGGACATTGCTTTGTGGATCCAGAACTGGCTTGCCCACAGAAGGCAAAGAGTGGTTGTAGATGGGTCATATTCTGCATAGAGGTCGGTCACCAGCAGGGTGCCTCAGGGATCTGTTCTGGGACCTTTACTCTTTGTGATTATTATAAATGACCTGGATGAGGAAGTGGAGGGATGAGTTAGTAAGTTTGCTAATGACACTAAGGTTGGAGGTGTTGTTGATAGTGTGGAGGGCTGTCAGAGGTTACAGCGGGACATTGATAGGATGCAGAACTGGGCTGAAAAGTGGTAGATGGAGTTCAACCCAGTTAAGTGTGAGGTGCTTCATTTTGGTAGGTCAAAAATGATGGCAGAATATAGTATTAATGGTAAGTCTCTTGGCAGTGTGGAGGATCAGAGGGATCTTGGGGTCTGAGTCCATAGGATGTTCAAAGCAGCTGCCAGGTTGACTCTGTGGTTAAGAAGGCATATGGTGTATTGGCCTTCATCAATCGTGGAATTGAATTTAGGAGCCGAGAGGTAATGTTGCACCTATAGAGGACCCTGGTCAGACCCCACTTGGAGTACTGTGCTCAGTTCTGGCCACCTCACTACAGGAAGGATGTGGAAGCCATAGAAAGGTGCAGAGGAGATTTACAAGGATGTTGCCTGGATTGGGGACATGCCTTGTGAGAATAGTGAACTCGGCCTTTTCTCCTTGGGGTGACGGAGTTTGAGAGGTGACCTGATAGAAGTGTACAAGGTAATGAGAGGTATTGATCATGTGGATAGTCAGAGGCTTTTTCCCAGGGCTGAAATGGTTGCCACAAGAGGACACAGATTTAAGGTGCTGGGGAGTAGGTACAGAAGAGACGTCAGGGGTAAGTTTTTTTACTCAGAGAGTAGTGAGTGCGTGGAATGGGCTGCCGGCAACTGTGGTGGAGGTGGATACGATAGGGTCTTTTAAGAGGCTTTTAGATAGGTACATGGAGCTTAGTAAAATAGAGGGCTATAGGTAAGCCTAGTAATTTCTAAGGTAGGGACATGTTCGGCACAACTTTGTGGGCCGAAGGGCCTGTATTGTGCTGTAGGTTTTCTATGTTTCTATCGAACACCTTCTGGAAATCCAAGTAAATAACATCCATCTGTTCCCCTCTATCCACTGCACTTAATCCAGGTAAACTCCTCTCATTTATCTGGATTAAACTCCATCTGCCATTTCTCTGCCCATATGTGCAACTGATCTATATCATACTGTATTTTTTGCCAGCCTTCTACACTAAACATAACTCCACCAAATCAGGTATCATCCGCAAACTTATTAACCCACCTATCTATATTTTCATCCAGGTCATTTATATATATTGCAAACAGCAGAGGTTCCAGCACAGATCTCTGTGGAATTCCACTAATTACAGACCTCAAATAAGTCCCTTCAAGCACTACTCTCTGCCTTCTAGCACAATCCAGTTCTGAATCCGAACAGCCAATTCAATGGAGAGGTACAGACGGGAGGAACAGGTTGCACTGAGAATTCATTGATACTTACCATCTTTTGTGCGACAGCCACTGAGAAGGAACAAGATGATCCAGTAACTTAGGGCGAACTTCATCTTCCTTTGTCACCGTCCGATCCAATGTTTTGGAGAGACACGATGAGGGATTTTGCAAATTGATCTTTATCACTCTGATCACAATTACACTTTTTCCATAGTCAGTATTTTTTCTTTGTTTTGCAAATAATTTCTGTTAATAAATAACCAATGATTTTGAAAGACTTTCACAAGAGTACACAGGGGTACATTGATCTTTGGAAATAAATTCTGGTAATGTTGACAGCAGAAAAGTGGAACACCTTTCTTCTCAGTCTGTTCATACATTGAAACCGCATTGGAGCAGAGAGAATTCCTGGTTGTAATAGTGCATTTGTTATGTTAAATCATACAAATATCTTGATTAGTGTGTGAAAGCTGTTCAAATCCTCTCAATGTTTATCCAAATGTAGAAGTTATGCTGACTGTGAAACTCCCAACTGCTCGAGTGTTCTGATCTTTGAAATGAATTGGTATTCTAAGCAATCTCAACATACCTTCCCCAAGATCAGAACCATTACAGTTAATTTCCATCAAACATTCGGTTCTTGAACCAACTGGCAAACCCCTGGTCATTACTGTTTGGTAACACGATGATCACCTTGATCACTTTGCACCAAAATGGACACTTACCGTTCTAATTGTGTTACTTAAAGACAAAAATGTTAGCTTTATTTGTCACATGTACATGGAAACAGAGAGTGAACACCTTGTTTGCTACCTACGACCAACCCAGTGTGAGCATGTGCTGGGGGCAATCTGCAAGTGGTGCCATACTTCCGGCGCCAACAGAGCATGCCCACAACTCACCAATCCCAAATAGTATGTCGTTGGAATGTGGGAGGAAACTAGAGCACCCAGAGGAGACACATGCGGTCACAGGAGAATATACAAATTCCTTACAGACTGGGCAGCAATTGAACCCCGATCATGATTGCACTCAATGGCACTGTAAAGCATTACACTATGTTCTACGCTACTGTGCAGCCCTTTTGTTGCGAGGAAGCAGGGTGACGGGTTTGATGAGTGAGACAGAAGGCACTAACTATGAATAAGCACACTAACCATTTATTTACAAAGAGTAAAACATCTAGCATGTCAATCAAACATCCAAGTCACCCCAAGTTACAAAAACTACAACATTAAACAATCATTAACACTTCAAACTCAACAGGTACTTCATTAAGTCTTTCCAAATTACACAACTACAAAACTAAACGTTCAACAGATACTTAGTTAAGTGTGCGCGTGGGCCCTCCTGTATCTGCAGCGTACTTTTCCAGCGGTTCTTCAGCACTGGTCACGACCTCAGTGTGAAGTAAGCCCCTGGAGACAAGGACAGACAGCCAGAGTCTAGCACGTGCTATTCTTATACCCCTGAGGCACTCAAAACCAGACACTGATGCCGTGGCACACGAGGCAACTAGTGGGAAGGGGCTGCCGCACCCCACAGACAGGTCACTTGCCGACCGGCAAGGCATAAGTGACTGTGGACTGACAAGTAAACTAAGCCTTCACATTACACCATTATATTTAATGACTAATTCATAATTATGTTTAATTTTGTTTTTTCCTGTGAACGCAGCAAGAGGAATTTCTTTAGGCAGAGGGTGGTGGTGAATTCTGTGGAATTCATTGCCACAGGTCACCGTGGAGGTCAAGTCATTGGGTATATTTAAGGCAGAGGTTGACAGTCAGGGCATGAAGGGATACGGGGAGAAGGTAGGACATTGGGGCTGAGAGGGAAAATGGATCAGTCATGATCAGACTCGATGGGCCAAATGGCCTAATTCTGTTCCCATATCTTATGGTCTTTTATGACGCTAAATTTTCATTGCACGTGGACTTGTGCAGATGACAATAAACTTGGCTTTGACTTTGTCTTTCCCCCAGCACCAGCTTACAAAGATGGCTCACCACCACCTCAAGCTCAGTTGATGGACAATCAGCTTTGGCCTTGCTAACATCACCCACAATCCACGTATCGATAAATCAACAGTAATTATGGCATGGGATTAGGCTGTCTCAATTTTCCGTTGCAGTATAAGCAGAGAGTGTAAATTGAACAAGGTTAAATAGTTTTGCTACTGCTAATAATCCCTGATTACCTAGGAGGAGGATATTTGGCCCAACAAGTTGATACCGGCTGACAGACCAATCACATTCTTCCATTTATATCCCATCAATCAATGCTTTTTCACATGCTCCTTAGCACTCCTCAGGTCCTCCTACCACTACCTGCATTGGGAACAATCTGAATTGCTCAGGAATAACGTGACACAAGAGCATAGTGGTTAGCACAACTCTTTACAGTACCACCGACCCGGGGTCTGTGAGGAGTTTGCACGTTCTCCCCGTGACTGCATGGGTTTTCTCCGAGTGCTCCGGTCTCCTCCCACAGTCCAAAGATGCTAGTGGTTGGTAGGTTAATTGATTATTGTAAATTGTCCAGTTATTGAAGGCCTCTGCAGGGCAGGGCCGACCATGGACGTTGCGTCCTAGCTGTCTGGATACACAAGCCAGGGTAGCACAATATGGAGAGCAAGCTGTTGCCAATGTAGCAAGCCCCCCCTTCTCCACACAACTGATGAATCCAAAGGAATGGCAGAGACCGATACAGTTTGGCACCAGCAGCATCGCAAGCATTTGTGTATAGCAACCATCTAGTGACTTTTGCATGGTTTTGGTGAGTGTCCACGTCTCGCATCCATACGTGAGAATGGACTCTATGACTGCTATGAAGATCCTCTTTTTGAGCCCTCTGCTCAGGTTCGACCTCCAGATTTCCTTCATGTCATTCTGTATGTAGACGGTTGCTATACACGAATGCTCCGAATGGCTCTTGACGTGAGTTGGCAACAGTACATGACGAACATCAAGCTCTATGACGACCTACCGATGCTCACTACTAAAATCGAGGTGAGAAGATTGCATCTAGCGGGCATTGTCTACGCCACCCTGAGCTACCTGCCAGCCTAGTCGTCACATGGGAGCCCAAGCATGGGAGGATGAACCCTGGGCGCCCTCCCAAGACTATGGTCAACACGCTCTTAGAAGATAGCGGCGCGGCTAATGTACATGAACTGAACACACTGAAGAGGGAGAGGGAGGAGTGGAGAGTTTGTCATCGTACCCGATGCCAGCCCCCTAGGCCTGAGTCGACGTAGTAGCATTGCAAGAGTTACCAGTACAGCATTGAACTCAAGTAGGACTGCCTTAGGGACTCCAGCTCCAGGGTTTACCCCCAAAGCCTTCCCCATGATTGGGCATAGCCGCAAGGCAGCGGAGATTTGAGATCCTAGATCAGCTGCGAAGGACGGCTGATGAGCCTCATCTGTCCAGTGATTAGGCTAGGGTTAAATCAGGGGATTGCTGAGTGGTACAGCTTTTGTGAGAGAGAAAGGGGGAGAGAGAGAGATAAAAACCAGAGCACTGTGTCCTGGTCGGATATGTGCCATTTTGCCATGTTCCCAATCAGAACAATACTTAATTCACATTGTGAGTTTGCTTAGGCCCTGCTTCTAACTATGTAACTATGAAAATGGACAAGGGAGAGCCAGAGGATGTAACTATGAAAATGGACAAGGGAGAGCCAGTGGATGTAGTGTACCTGGACTTCCAGAAAGCTTTTGGTAAAGTCCCACATAGGAGATTAGTGGGCAAAATTAGGGCACATGGTATCGGGGGCAGAGTACTGACATGGATTGAAAATTGGCTGGCTGACAGGAAACAAAGAGTAGCGATTAACGGGTCCCTTTCGGAATGGCAGGCTGTGACCAGTGGGATACCGCAAGGTTCAGTGCTGGGACCGCAGCTGTTTACAATATACATTAATGATTTAGATGAAAGGATTAAAAGTAACATTAGCAAATTTGCTGATGACACAAAGCTGGGTGGCAGTGTGAAATGTCAGGAGGATGTTATGAGAATGCAGGGTGACTTGGACAGGTTGGGTGAGTGGGCAAATGTATGACAGATGCAGTTTAATGTGGATAAATGTGAGGTTATCCACTTTGGTGGCAAAAACAGGAAGGCAGATTACTATCTAAATGGAGTCAAGTTAGGAAAAGGGGAAGTACAACGAGATCTAGGTGTTCTTGTACATCAGTCAATGAAAGCAAGCATGCAGGTACAGCAGGCAGTGAAGAAAGCTAATGGCATGCTGGTTTTTATAACAAAAGGAATTGAGTATAGGAGTAAAGAGGTCCTTCTGCAGCTGTACAGGGCCCTGGTGAGACCCCACCTGGAGTATTGTGTGCAGTTTTGGTCTCCAAATTTGAGGAAGGACATTCTTGCTATTGAGGGAGTGTAGCGTAGGTTCACAAGGTTAATTCCCGGAATGGCTGGACTGTCATATGTTGAAAGATTGGAGCGACTGGGCTGGTATATACTGGAATTTAGAAGGATGACAGGGGATCTGATTGAAACATATAAGATTATTAAGGGATTGGACACACTGGAGGCAGGAAGCATGTTCCCGCTGATGGGTGAGTCCAGAACTAGAGTCCACAGTTTAAGAATAAGGGGTAGGCCATTTAGAACAGAGATGCGGAAAAACCTTTTCACCCAGAGAGTGGTGGATATGTGGAATGCTCTGCCCCAGAAGGCAGTGGAGGCCAAGTCTCTGGATGCATTCAAGAGAGAGTTAGATAGAGCTCTTACAGATAGCGGGGTCAAGGGATATGGGGTGAGGGCAGGAACGGGGTACTGATTGTGTATGATCAGCCATGATCACAGTGAATGGCGGTGCTGGCTAGAAGGGCCGAATGGCCTACTCCTGCACCTACTGTCTATTGTCTAACTGGAAAGCTCCCACTGAAAGAATTTGATACAGATCAAAGGTTCATCCAGACAAATTCACCACGGAGACACAAGGTTCTGCCGCTGGTGGAATGTGAATCAACACACAAAGTGACATTTCAGGCTGACACCCTTCTATAATGCTGGACCCAAGCACAGGATCACACAGAGACCTGGAAGGGTTAAACCAAGCTAAGAATTTTATTAACAAGGGAGACAAAAAATAGTACAACTTACAAGGTCTTGGATAACTTGGAATAACTCGACCAGAACTTCACTAGGCAAGGTTTAGGACAACTGAGCAAATGAGGGGTTAGCACTGCCCCTTTAAATGCACTCTGTGGCATGTAAGAATTTAATTGGATACTGGCAAAGTCTCAGAGAATTAATTGGAAGTAATCAAGTGAAATGGCACCTTAAATGTAAACTAGAAAAGCCCTAACAATAACTTTTTTAAAAATGAAGCTCAACAATATGGATATTTATATTTAATAAAACACAGAACACAAAAACACAGCAATAACCTCGAGCCCTCAGAAAACTCTACTGATGACCCAAGGTTGTGACATCTTCATGTGGTCCAAGATATGGAAGGGGGTATAACCAGTGAGGGGAAGGGGTGGAGCCAAAACTGGCAGTTGCTTGGCAGGTGTGATTAAAGGCAGACGATGATGGAGTCTGTTGGGAGACAAAGATCTTCACCTGAAGTGTCTCTTCAAAGGACTCTGTGGAGATCCTCTTCAACATTGGCATCTGCTCTGTACACTTGATAGCAGAAGGAAAGGCAGCATGGGGTATCAGGAGAAATCTTAAAGCATAGATTATGACAGCATAGTACAAGCCCTTCAGCCCATGATGTTGTACTGACCTTATAGGCATCTATCATCAGGGATCCCCACCCAGGTCACACTCTCTTTTCACTGCTGCCATCAGGAAGGAGGTAAAGCAGCCTCAAGACTCACACCATCAGGTTCAGTAACAGTTATTACCCCTCAACCATTGGACTCTTGAACCAGAGAGGATAACTTCATTCAGCTTCACTTGCCCCATCACTGAACTCCCACAACCAATGGACTCACTTTCAAGGACTCTTCACCTCATGTTTTTCATATTTATTGCTTATATATTAATTATTATCACTTTCTTTTTGTTCTTGCACAGTTTGTTGTCTTCTGCATTCTGGTTGAACACCCAAGTTGGGTGGTCTTCCACTGATTCTGTTATGGTTATTATTCTATGGATTTATTGAGTATGCCCACAGGAAAATGGATCTTAGGGTTGCATATGGTGATATATATGTACATTGATATAAAAATTGCTTAGAATTTTTGAACTTTGAACCTACTTTAAGATCAATCTAACCTTTCCCTCTTATATAAGCCTCCATTTTTTCTAAAAGTTTCCTAAATGGCCCTAATGTATCTGCCTCTACCACCATCCCTGTAGTGCACTCCTTACACCAACCACCCACTCTGAGGAAAAAAAAACTACCTCCGACATTGCCTCTATACAGTACTTTCCTCCAATCATTTTAAAATCAACCCTTGGGAAAGTGTTTATGATCTATGCTCTTATCTTCTTGTAGAACTCTATCAGGTCACCTCCAATCCTCCTTTGCTCCAAAGAGAAAAGCCCTAGATAGCTCAACCTCTCCTCTAATCCAGCCAGCATTCTGGTAAATCTCTTCTGAGCCCCCTCTAAAGCTTCCACATGTTTGCTATGAGGCAACCAGCATTACAAGTGTGGTCTAACCAGGGTTTTATAGAGCTGCAACACTACCTCGTGGTCCCTGATCTCAGTTCCCGGATTAATGAAGGCCAACACACCATATACCTTCTTAACAACCTTTATCAGATTGCTGGAGCAAAAAGCTTAATTGTTTTTCAGATTTATGTGCAAATTTGCAGGGTCTGACTGCCCGCTGGAAGCTCAGACCACAGTCCGGCGTTGAAGAGGCTGTCACGGTGGTGAGGCATCACGCCCGGACCGCCACCCTCGAAGCTCCCAACGCAGACTCTCCACCTCCTGCTCCCAATGTGCCGCCATCCTCTGTGGCAGGGAGTGGAGGCACCTCCTGTTCTGTGTTTCCAGCAACATAGGGCGCGGTTTACCTGACCTGTCCATTGCAGACACGTCCACCCGGCTGTAACACGAAAGGTCAGTTGCTTTCAGCCGTAGGGTCTTTGGACTTACTGCCAGAGGAGATGAGGCCGTTTTGCATGGAGCATCGCGCTTCTACGCTTCTGACCCTGAAGAGATTCGTGTACGTCGAGCGCCCTCCTGAGTAGCGCTGACTCCGTAGGGGCCGCTGTCTTCACGAGGACTTCTCGTCAGCCGTGCTGCTCTGCGGAGGCTGCCTGGCTTCGATCAGGACCTGCTTAAGAGTCCGGAACAAAGCTTCCTTCGGCTGGCTCCACCTCCGCTGGTGGAGGGCGGTGTCCCGGTTTAAGTCTGTGATTTAATTCTCGGAGCGAGTCTGGCTGGGCGCACCTCCGCTCAGCTGGAACGGCTTGTCGCACTCAGGCGCCAAAATCTTCAGCGGTCTTTCATCGACACCTGCAGTCCCATTCAGAGATGCAGGTAGGAGGTACCTGTTTGGACTGCTACGCCACACCATCCATTTCCTAGCCATTGCAGTCCATTTTTCAACCGGGAGTCCCCAGTGGAAGTCCCTTTATGAGGGTGTCCCCCACTTGCACATTAGGGTCCCGGGATGGAGGCTGCTGGACAGAGTGGTGCTCTATAATAAACCTCATTCGTTTCTACGTGGATCTCCCAGTTACCTGGGAGAGACGGTGTACCACATCTACAGGGCTGTGTGAGGCTGTAGCCCCCTTTCGCATAACTGCCTCGCCTTCTGGCTACTTTTCTGTAATGTATTTATGTGTGGTCTTGGGGGGAGGAGGGGTGGTCAAGGAAGGATGAGGATGGTCTAGTAAATTTGCTCCTGGAACAGGCAAAGATAGTTTAAGGTGGGGTAGCAGTGCTCCTCCCACCCTTCCCTCTCCCCGGTCCCACCCATTTGCCTGGCTATTTGCCAATGGTTTGGCAACTGTCATCGGGGTGGAGCTACAGAAGACTTAGGTCCCACACCACTAGGCCCAGGACAAGTTATTACCCTTCGACTGTCAGGCTCCTGAACCAGCGTGGATAACATCAGTCACCTCAACTCTGAACTGATCCCACAACCCATGGACTCACTTTCAAGGACTTGACAACTCGTACTCAGTTTGTTTATTTGCCTCTAACTCTGGAGGCAAGCTACTAACTGACATCTTTTATAAACCTACTGGTTGCCATAGTTATTTTGACTATAACTCTTCCCACTCTATCTCCTGTAAAAATGCAATTCCTTTTTTGTCAGTTTCTTCACCTCCGTCACATCTGATCCCAGGACACAGCCTTCTGTTCCAAGACATCAGAGATGTCATTCTTCTTTAAAGAACGGGGTTTCCCACCGTCTACTACTGATGTATCTCTTCCATTTCCAAACATCCGTGTTCACCCCATCTTCCCGCTGCCTTAACAGTGATAGAGTTCCTCATGCCCTCATCAACCATCCAATACATCATCCTTTGCAACCTCTGCCATCTCCAAAGGGATCCTACCACTAAACACTTTACCTCCATCCTCTGCTTTCCACAGGGATTGCTTCCTCCGTGATTACCTTGTCCATTCGTCCCTCCCCACTGATCTCCCTCCCAGCAGCAAGCAACTAAAGTGCTACGCCTGCCCATACACCACCTCCTTCACCTCCATTCTGGACCCCAAACAGTCCTGCTAGGTGAAGCAACACCACCTGAGAATCTGCTGGGGTCATCTATTATGCCCAGTGGTCCCAATGTGGCCTCCTCTACATTGGAGAGGCCCATCATAAATTAGGGGACTGCTTTGTTGAGCACCTGCTCTCCATTTTTTTTTTATTCTGGCTTTTCCCCTTTCCTTTCCAGTCCTGAAGAAGCCTTGGCCCAAAACATCAACTGTTTATTCCATTCCATAGATGCTGCCTGACCTGCTGAGTTCCTCCAGCATTTTGTGTGTGTTGCATTGCATTTCCAACATCTCCAGACTTTCTCATGCTTGTTAGTTCACTTATCTACCTCTATTTTTGTGTTTGCATAATTTGTCTTTTGCACAAATTGGTTGTTTATCAGTCTTTGTGTGTAGTTTTTCATTGATTCTATTATATTTCTTTGAATTATTGTGAAGGCTTCAAGAAAACAATCAGCTCAGGGTAAGATTGGTGGTATATACATACTTTAATATAACATTCCCTCTAATTGTTATTGACAACTGTGTGGACCAACTATTGCTCTGAGCAGGTAATTTTTACATGGCCTGAAAACTGAGCGACTCTTTAATAAAACAAAATTCCATCTGCATGGCAATGAGGGATACGTGCCTGGGAGCATTTCTGTTACTGCGCGGCCACGCACCACTGCTGCTTAGAGGGAACAGTGCTTTGATAATAAATTAACTTTAATTTGAATTTCATTTGCTTTTAGCTACTTTCTCCGGTAGCTCATTCCACCATCCTCTGTGTGAAGTGGTTGCCCCTCAGGTACGTTGCCCCACAGCTCAGCAAACCACGATTTAACCCTAGCCTTATCACGGGATAATTTACAATGATCAATTAACCTACCAACTAATACAGTCTTTGAACTGTGGGAGGAAACCGGAGCACGTGCAGGAAACCCATGTGGTCACGGGGAGAACATACAAACTCCTTACAGGTGGGAATTGAACCCAGGCTGCTGGTACTCTAAAGCATTGTGCTAACCACTAAGCTACCAGGCTGCCCCACCTTGAATCTGTGTCCATTACTTTTTGATTCCCCAGTAAGCCATTAGTTTCCATTCAATTTCTGTGACGCCGTCTAGTAAGTATGACAAGTATTTTATTCCAGTGCGACAGGTAACTGAAATTTTATATAGCATTGAAATTTCATCACAAAGGCAAAATGCTGATGTTTGACTGTATATTATTCTGCATACTCGAAACTGAAATTAACCTGCTGAGTTTGTATTCAAATTACACATTTGATGTTCATTGACAACCGCATTCCTTTGGCATGGAGATGAGGACGTTTTGCACCTCATTAATGACTTCCTGTGTAAACTTAATCAGGTTCTGGCGAGTCTTGACAACTTCTGTCTGCTTTTCAATGATTTTCCTTTGGAAGGTGAGGATGGAAGAGAGGTCACACCTCTTCCAGTCTATTCCTAAGCATGGGGAAGAGAAGATTGAACAGTAAAGTCTCTTAAAGAGCAATGGTTAAAGCTCAGGTTCAAACTACAAAGTTCAAAGTAAACGTTATTATCAGAATACATATATGTCACCGTATACAACCCTAAGATTCCTTTTCCTATGGGCAGACTCAGCAAATCTATAGAATGGTAACTGTAAACAGGATCAATGAAAAAGCAAGTAGAGCCTAGAAAACTACAAACTGTGCAAATGCAAATATAAGTAAATAGCAATAAATAACGAGCATGAAATAACAAGATAAAGAGTCCTTAAAGTGAGAACATTTGTTGTGGGACCATCTCAGTAGATGAGTGTAGTTATCCTCTTTTGTTCAAGATCCTGATGGTTGAAGGGCAGTAACTGTTCTTGAACTTGGTGGTGCAAGTCCTGAGGTTCTTGTACCTTCTACCTGATGGCCACAGCATTAAACCCAGATGAGAACATAGGAGATTACAGTACAGACCCTTCAGCTCTTAACCTACTCTAAAATCAGTTTAACCCAGAGATTCCCAATCTGGGGTCCATGGACCCCTTTCTTAATGGTATTGGTTCATGGCATAAAAAAGATTGAGAACCCCTAGTCCAGCACTTCCCTGCTGCATATCCCTCCATTCCTTTATCATCCATGTATCTGTCTAAGAGTTTCTTAAATGTGCCTAATGTATTTGTCTCTACCACCACCCTTGGTAGGGCGTTCCACACACCCACCACTGTCTGTGTAAAGAACTTACCTCCGACATACCCACAATACTTTCCTCCAATCACCATAAAATTATGCACCCTTGTGTTAACCATTCCCACCCTCATAAAAAGTCTTTGGCTGTCCACTCGATCTATGCCTATTACCATCTTGTACATCTCTATCAAATCACCTCTCATCCTCTTGCTCCAAAGAGAAAAGCTCTAGCTCGCTCAACCTTTCCTTATAAGACATGCCCTCTAATCCAGACAGGATGTTGGTAAATCTCCTCTGCGCCATCTGTAAAGCTTCTATATCTTTTCTATAATGAGCAGCTACAGCACTTGCTGCATTTTCTAAGCAAAGAAATAACTTTCTCTGCAGATGAACAGAGAATTCCTCAGAGGGATCTGAAGAAAGGTCTCAGCCAGAAACATCTACTGTTTATTCATTTCCATAGATGCTGCCTGACTTCCTAAGTTCCTCCATCATTTTGTGTGTGTTGCTCTAGATTCCTAGCATCTGCAGATTTTCTTGTGTAAAAGATGATCCTTGTTGTTTTCAGAGTCATGAAGGGAGGAGCAAGTTAAGCTTGGAAAACATTTATATGAGGGGCATTTCTATCCCACAAGCTCTCAAATGAACCTCTTGACCATGGCTGCATGTTTTTATCCATTGAATTGCTGCCACAGAATTTGGTGATTAGATTAATAAGCAGGTGAACAGGTGTTCCAATAAAGTTTCCACTAAGTGTACATTGTGAAAATCCCAGGAGATCAGCAAATTCTGATCTAGCACCAAAGGTCATCCCACCATCAAAGTCACTGAGGTCACATTTCAATTCCATTCTGATGTTTGGGCTGAACTACTGAACTTCTTCTTTTCTAGTTACGTTTAATGGTGGTAGGCAGACCTCCGTAAGGTGTATTACAGCCATCTACTGATCATCTAGGTGGCGGGGTGGAGATACATCTCTACCAAAGGAGGTGTAAGGTGCTCCTTCCTCCGCTAGCCTGCAGGTCACCTTTGGGAAAGGTATAGCACCTGCTTAGCTCCCCGATCAGGGTCACGTGAAGCTATGGGAGAAGATGGTGGATGGTTGTATGAGCAGTTGGTGCATATCACAAGTCCTGGTTGTGCAACCACTTGACACCAGGCGGACAATCTTTGAAGAGTATTGATAATGGCTGGCGTGTCCCATCTTGTAAAGGCACTGCCCAGAAGAAGGCAATGGCAAACCACTTCTGTAGAAAAATTTGTCAAGAACAATCATGGTCATGGAACAGAGCATCATTCATGTGCACCAAATACTTCTCTTCCAGAAAGTCTCCTTCCAGCACCCCTTTCACCACTACAACCTCACATAGTACTATGAACATTAAATTCCCCTGACCATTATCTCACAAACTTATTGCATTCCATTGTAGGATTTTTTTTTAAAAGGAAAAAAAGAGGAAATGAAAATGAAAAATGAAAAAAAAAGAAAGAAAAAAAAATTACCAGTCCTTCTCTGACCATTAGCTAACAAACATTTAGCATTCCATTATGAAAAAAGGGAAAAAATTATACCAGAACAATAAGCACAAAGTTTCCAACACCAGTGTAGACTTGTTTTCTACACTTCAGCTTGTTGTCTCATTCTGTGCTCAGAGGAGTCAAAGGCTTAGAATAGTCAGACCATGAGACACAGAGGCAGAATTAGACCATTAAGCCCATCGAATCTTCTCCACCATCCCATCACTGTTGATTTATTATCTCTCTCAACACCATCCTACTGCCTTCTCTGCTGGCGCCCTGACTAATCAAGAACCTATCAACTTCCATTTTCAATATACCCAATGACTGTTATACATAGCAGTCTGTGTCAACGGCTTCCACAGATTTACCATCTGGCTAAAGAAACTCCAGTTCATCTCTGTTCTAAAGGGAAACTTTTGTATTCTTTGCATTCTTTCCCACTGTTCAATGGGTCAACTTATAATGCTCCACCAATGTCCAGGTTAGAGTACACTCAGTCTGACATCTCTGTACACTTAACTCCTTGGCTGCCTTGTCCACAAAGGTTTACCTCTCAGTTTAGTTGACAGAGTGAGTGAGGGGAATTCTGGCTGAAAGGAACTGATCAGGGCAGCCACCATCTGAGGAAGATTGTTGGTCCCATTCCTCATTTTATTATGAGCCCACACTCAGAGTATTGTCAGCAGTTTTGGGCTCCTTATCTAAAAAATATTCTGCTGACATTGGAGAGGGTCCAGAGGAAGTTCATGAGAATGGCCCTGGAAATAAAAGGTTTAATGTATGAGGACTGTTTGATGACTGTGGGCCTGTATGTGCTGCAGTTTAGAAGAATGATGGGCAATCAAAGAGCACTGAGGAGTGCGGTAGAACAAAGGGGTCTGAAATACAGGTCCATAGTTCATTGAATGAGGCAGCACAGGTAGATAGGATCATAACAAAATCTTTTGGCACATTGGCCTTCATAAATCAAAGTATTGAGTACAGGAGGTTGGATGTTATGTTGAAGTTGTATCAGACATTGGTGAGGCCTAATTTGGAGTATCGTATCCAGTTTTTGTCACCTACCTACAGGAAAGATGTAAATAAAGTTGAAAAAGTACAGAGAAAATTTACAAAGATGTTGCCGGGATTGGATAACCTGGGTTATAAAGAAATATTGAATATGTTAGGACTTAATTCATTGGAAAGCAGAAGACTGAGGGAGATTTGGATAGAGATATACAAAATTATGAGGGCTGTAGATAGAGTAAATGCAAGCAGGCTTTTTCCACTGAGGCTGGGTGGGACTATAACTAGAGGTCATGGGTTAAGGTTGAAAGCTGAAAAGTTTAAGGGGACCATGAGAGGGAAACTTCTTCACTCAGAGGGTTGTGAGAGTGTGGAACAAGTTCCCAGTCATGTGTATACAATCTTGATTTCAATGTTTCAGAGAAGTTTGGATGAGTGCATGGAAGTCTATGGTCCTTCTGCAGGTGGATGGGAGTAGGCAGTTTAAATAGTTTGGCATGGACTAAACGTGCCAAAGGGCGGTTTTCTGTGCTGTATTTTTCTATGATTCTATTACTGTCTCTCATTGAAACATTAAATATTGAAAGGTCTAGTCAGAGTGAATGTGGAGAGGCTATTTCCTATAGTGGGGGAGTCTAGGACCAAAAGGCACAGCTCAGAATACAAGGATGTCCCTTTTAGAAGAGTGATAATAAATCGGCCATGATAGAATGGTGGAATAGATTCAATGGGCTGAATGGCCTAATTCTCTTCCTATATGGACTCAATTTTGCTTCGCCATTCAGTGGCTGATCTGATTTTGGTGTCAGTTCCACTTTGGTCATCATCATCAGGTGGCGATCTTCACCCCTAAGATAGTCAATGACTCCAGCGAAAGGTAATCTTCTGGAAAGATACTCAGAGCCTGAGGCAAAGATACAAGTCAACATTTTGGGTTGTAACTCCATATCAGGAGTATGGGGGCGGACAAGAAAGGCTAGACTATAAAATAAGATTGGCTTTATTTGCCACATGTCCACTGAAACATACAGTGAAATATGCCATTTGTGCCAACGACTAACACAGTCTGAGGATGTGCCGGGGCAGCCTACGAGTGTCACCATACTGCAGGAAAATAAATCTCAAGGTCGTATACAGTGACTTAGGTATACTTTGACAATACAGTTGCTTGACTTTGACTGTCGGTGCCAACGTAGTATGCCAACCCTAACCCATATTCTTTGGAATGTGGGAGGAAATTGAAGCACCTGGAGGAAACCTACACAGTCACAGGGAGAACATACAAATTAGTTATAGATAGCAGCGGGAATTAAACCCAGGTCGCTGGCTTTGTAATAGTGTTGCACTAACCGCTACACTTCTGCGTCGCCATATTTTAAATGTAAACAATAGTTCAGAAATTACTACTCATGTCTTCTGAGTATGTTAATCAGTGAGTCCACAAACTGAGGTACAGACCTCATTGACCTACAGACTTACATCTGGACCTCTGATCGACCTTTGGGCTTTTGATAAGCCTTTGGTTTCGATCCAGACTTTCAATCGAACTTCAGGCTTCGATCCAGACATCTGATCGACCTTTGTCATTTGATTCAGATTGTAGTGAACAGAAGTCTTGGTGTGTGTGAGGGAAGAATTGAAACCCTCCCTCCTGTACCATTCCTCATCTACACGCATGGGCGAGGAGACTCACCAAGGCTGGACCAGTCGAACTCGGGATGATACACTGGCAGTCTGTCCGCCTCTGTGGAGGTATTTGCTTCTAACACAGCAGTTGACGTCACCTTCCCAGGAGCAACGTGTTCCCGCCTTTCATTGACTTCATGTGAAAGAAGATAAGAACATCAGAGGCAGATATTTGGCCAGGAACAGTGGGATATGGATCATGTACAGGTGGATGAACAGTTTAAATTGACATCGGGGTCAGTACAGACATGGTAGACTGAAGGGCTTGTTCCTGTTCTATATTCTATAACGTGAAAAACTGAAGTAGGAAGAGGACATTCGGCCCTTTGTCTACCAATGAAACTATTTGATCTTAGTGACACCTTCCTGCTCTATTAACAGGTAGAACTAGTGAGAGAATTAGGGGGTTCTGAATGAAGGTCAGTGCTATCACACATCACTTAAGGATAACGTTCTTTATTCATCAGAATTCTCAATCCAGAGGGATGTGGGTGATGGGCATGGTTCCTTCTAAGAATGCATGGGTGCATGGCTGCACAATAACTGCAATGATCCCATGCACATCCCCTTTGTTGCCATGCAGCTAATATAGCTTTGAAATCATGCTAGTATAATTTTGAAACCTATGTTAATATAATTGTGAAATAGCCTGTAATTAATTTTGTGTTAATGAATACAATCCACAAATTTTCTAAATAATACAAATTTTACTTTGAAACATTTTAGCGCTTCAACATATTTACATAATCAGTGTTTCAAGTTACAACACTGTTACAAATTGTAACATTAAGCACAGAATAGAAGACAGTATAGTAGCTCATTGTTAATAAACCACCAGTCTGCCAAATACCGATATCATCTAAGTTTAAAAGTTTATGAAACATGGAAGATTTTCCTTGTTGTACTGTATTTCATCATACCCATCAATTAATAAATAAAATCAAAAGTATGTGATTTTTCAATTTTCATTCTAAATATTCATAGTGTGCATATTACAATAAAATAATATTTAAAGTGCTGTGTATTTTTCAGGCCATGTAAACATTTCCTGCTTAGAGCAATGGTTGGTCCGCACAGCTTTAAAAAAATTAGAGGAAACTTTGATCATCTGCCAGGGATGAGGAGAGCCCAGAAGTCTCAAGCTATTATCTGACAATTCCTATCAACAACCTTCGCCCGAAGTCACCTCCGTGGGAGGAACACCGTCAGCTGGAGGAGATGTACAGACGGGAGGAACGGGTTGCACTGAGAGTTCATTGATACTTACCGTCATTCGTGTGACAGCCAGTGAGAAGCAACAAGATGATCCCGTAACTGAGGACGAGCTTCATCTTGCTTTGTCACCATCCGATCCGACGTATTGGAGAGACACGATGGGGGATTTTGCAAATGGATCTACCTCACTCAGATCACAGTTACACTCTTTACATAGTCAGTATTTTGTCTTTGTTTTGGAAATTAATAAGTAACCAACGATTTTGAAAACTTTCACAAGAGTACAGAGAGCATGAACATTTGGAAGTCAGTTCTGATACTGAATAAACTCTTCTCGCACTTCCAGGCGGGTACAGGTATCGATTATAACCGACTCCGCCATCTCAATCAGGGACGATGCCTGTCTAGACAGGTGGTATTTGTATTTTTCCCAACCAACCCCTCCGGAGTCCGTCCTTCTTGATTGGTAGGGACTAAACCCGGAAACCGAACGACGAGGAGGAACCTGTCGCTACCCCTGTCTTCCCTCTATTTCCACGGTTTCTGGAAGGATCGTTAGGGTCCTGAGGAAATACCAGATTAACACCATCCACAAACCTTGAAATAAAACTAGAGGAAAAGAATTTTAACAAAGAGGAAGGTGTCGCTCTTAGGTAGCAATTAGAATTCAATTGTAAACGAGGTGTGAGAGCAGAAACCCGAGTGGATGAGGACTAACCAGTCAAGAGGAGTGGACCTCGGGGGGGGGGGAATAAATACCACCTGACTGGACACTCACAGGCGTCATCCCTGATGAAGATGGCAGACCTTGTCATCAAAACGTCGGTTATAATCAATACCCGTACCCGGCTGGAAACCCGAGAAGAAGTTAGTCGCCGGGAAAGCACAAAATCCTTTTTTTCAAATCTGGTAATGTTGACAGCAGGAAAGATGTTCACCCCAAAAAATTAAAGGGAACGTTAGTGGTAGGATTTCCTGTACAACCAAGATCAAGGTTTTGTGATCTGGGACAGATACCACTGTTGAGGTAAAAATAAATAATAATACAGTCTCCATGTCCAACCAGAATGGTAGATGCACTGCCGACTTCTGCCATCTCTACTCAGTACTGGGTCTGTGGACTCCAATCCAACCAGCTACCTGCAGGGTATGTTAGGATTAGTTCACCAACTGTGTCATTACCCCAATAAACTCTCAAGGTGCCTGCACATCCCAATGGAAACCACAACTGAACTATATTCTTAAAGCAAGAAATAAATGTAATAACTAAAATTTACCAGCATTACTTAAATTAATGAGTTGAGCATTCATTACCTTACAATTTAATTTTTCCCTTCTGAAGTAAGCAACATTGAAACCTTCAGTTCATCCTTAATCAGAATTAGAATCAGAATCGAAATCAGAATGAGAATGGGAATCAGAAAGGGAATGGGAATTGGAATCAAAATCGGGTTTATTATCACTGTTCTATTTGACATGAAATGTGTTGTCTTGTGGCAGCAGCACGGAACAAAGACATAAAATTATAATAAACGGACAAGGGGAAGAAGCTGTTTCTGAATTGTGTGTTTGCCTCTAGTCTCCTGTACCTCCTCCCAGATGGCAGTACGGTGGCCCTCCACTGGTCGAGATGGACCATGGATATTACATCCTATCTGTCTATGTTGTTGGTGCAGCACTGTCTGGGGCTGAAGAGACCAAGGCAAAAGTGGTAGTGTCTGTTTGCAAAGGTCGCATCTTTAAGTGGTCTCAGCTCTGCTGGAGATGCAGCGTTTCATTTGTCTTCAGCCACTTTCAGGAATTTTTCCTCACCTACTTAAGGTGTTGTTTCAGGGTGCTTGTCCATCTGTGTGATCGGCAGCAAATTCCTCCCAAGACTTAGTGTTGACATCCAATGCCTTCATGTTCCATTTGCAGACGTACTTATAATGCAGTTGCAGGCAGCCAGTGGATCTCTTGCTTGAAACCAGCTCACCATAGGGAATGTCCTTTGAGATGCAGCCATTCTGCATGTGGCAAACATGCCCCAGCCAGTGCAACCTGAGCAGGGTGTATGTGCTAGGGTGGCCAGCACAAGAGAGAACCTCAACATTGGGTACTCTGTCTCTCCAGGAGATGCCCAATATGTAACAAAGGCTCATTAAGTGGAAAGAGTTGTGCTTTCTCTCCTGTTCAGTGTATGTTGTCCAGATCTCGCTGCCATACAGCAGTGTGCTAGTAACACAAGCATTGTACACTGCAATCTCTGTTTTGACTGAGGGTCTGGAGTTCTCCCAGACTAGTGTGGTGAGGCAGGCAAGACTTGTTACAGCCCTCCTGATGCACTTGTTGATTTCTGCGTCCAAGGAGAGGTTGTCACCAATGATGGACCCCAGGTGTGTGAACTGATGAACGTTTGTAGTTATCAATGGCAATGACTGGTGGTGCCTCCAACTCTTGTCCCAAGACATTTGTGTTTTTCAGGCTGATAGTCTCAAATTCCTTGCAGAAAGTGATCTATCAGGCTCTGAAGGTGCTGCAGAGTGTGGGTTGTGACTGCTACATCATCAGCAAACAGCACCAGCAGCAAGAGTAATGAACTGATTTGTTAACCCTACACAGTACAGAGTGGAGAACTGTTGTGTATTTAAAATTTCAGTAATATTCAAGTAATATATTGTTTGATGAAGTATTTGTTGATTACATAATGTATGGGTTGTCTGTAAAAGCATGTAAATGGCATACGTTATCACACCACCACGCCATTTGTACGTGTGTTGCTTAAAGTAAAAAATGAACTAAGAGTTGCATTACCAGATCCTTTGTTTTCATTTCAATTATTTTTTGTTTCCAAAACACAAGAACCACACATAAACAGCTACAGTTTTAACAGTAAGTGGCCCAAAGTTGGGCAGTGTTAATAACGTAGCAATGAACATACGCAATATTTCACATATAGTCAAAATCATTTTCTCTAACTTCCCATAATTTCTCCACCTTTCCACTTCTCTCTTTTTCCATTCTCCATTTTGGTTCTCCTCATCTGCCTAGCACCTCCCTCTGTGCCCCCTCCTCTTTCTCTTTCTCCCATGGTCAACTCTCCTCTTCTATTGGATTCCTCCTTCTTCAGCCCTTTAGCTCTTCTACCTATCACCACTCAGCTTTTCGCTTCATCCCCCTCTCCTATCAGATTCATTCTTCTTCTGCCTTTTACCTCTTCCACCTATCACCCCCCAGCTTCTTAATTCATCCCCCTCTCCCACCCACCTACCTTCCCCCTCACCTGATCTCACCTATCACCTGCCATCTTGTACCCCTCCCCCTCCCCCACTTATTTATTCTGGCTTCTGTCTTCTGAAATAACAATATTTCACCTCTTGTTATTATAGTCCATCTCAGACTATGTGCTGAATTATAAAGGAAGAACACATACCCTTATACGCCTTCCAGAATTGCTCCTGTAAAACAAAGCATCCAGTTATCATTTACACAGAACATAGTAGCATACAGCACAGGAAAAGGCTATTCACCCCACAGACTGATGCCCAAGTTCAATAACCTGCGATATGCAGTCGATGGCATGGTGTTGTAGCGGATAGTGCAACACTTTCCAATGCCAGAGGCTAGGGTTCAATTCCCACTGCTGTCTGTAAGGAGTTTGCTCATTCTCCCACTGACTGCATACGTTTCCTCTGGGTACTTCAGTTTCATCCCCCATTCCAAAGACGTATGGGTTAAGATTAGTAAGTTGTGGGCAGGCTACGTTGGCACCAGAAGCATAACAACACTTGTGGGCTGCCCCCAGCACTTCCTCGGACTGTATTGATCATTGACACAAAATTAGATATTTTACTGTATGGTTCAATGCTTTGATGTATGTGTGACAAATAAAACTAACCGTTCTAATTAATCCAATTAAATTAGTCTAATCCTTTCTGTCTGCACATGGTCCATATCTCTCCACGTCCATCTGTTTATGTGTCTGTCTAAATATGCCTCAAACATGCCTATCATATCTACTTCCATCATTCTTTCTCCACCACCCCTTCACCCTTTGGCAGCATGTTCCAGGCACCTACCTCTGTACAAAACTTGTCCTGCACATCGCTTCAAAAATTCCCTTTCTCACCTTAAAGTTATAACTCTGGTAGTTGACATTTCTTCATTCAAAAGGTCAAAAGACCATAAGATATAGGAGCAGAATTAGGCCATTTGGCCCTTTGAGTCTGCTCCGCCATTTCATTAAGGCTGATCCATTTCCCTCTCAGCCCCCATCTCTTGCCTTTGCCCTATAACCCTTCATGCCCTGACGAATCAAGAATCTATTAAGGTCTATGTTAAGTATACCCAATGACTGGGCCTACACAGATAACTGTGGCAACAAATTCCACATGTGCCATGTTGTATGACACGGGCAGTCATGATCTTTCCATGACCATTATTGTTCTTGGCAAATTTTTCTATAGAAGTGGTTTGTCATTGCCTTCTTCTGGGCAGTGTCTTTACAAGATGGGTGACCGCAGCCATTATCAATACTCTTCAGAGATTGTCTTCCTGGTGTCAGTGGTCACATAACCGGGATTTGTGATATGCACCAGCTGTTCATACGACCATCCATCACCTGTTTCCATGGCTTCACGTGACGCTGATCAGGGGACTAAGCAGGTGCTACACCTTGCGTAAAGGTGATCTGCAGGCTAGTGGAGGGAAGGAGCACCTTATACTTCCTTTAGTAGAGATGTATCTCCACCCCACCACCCATTTCTACCCTGGGAAAATACTCTGACTGTTTTCCCTTTCTATGTTTCTCATAATTTGGTTTAGTGATCCACAGCGTCTGGAATAAAACAATTCAAATCCCTCTGGATCCTATGCAAGTTCACCCTCTGGATCATGTACACCTTGTCAAATTCCTTACTGACATCCTCTGTGCTGTCCTTCACCTCTTCCTCAAGAGTCTCAGTCAGGGTTGTAAGACATGACCTGCCCTGCACATAGCCAAACAGAGTCTCCTTAAAAGACCTTGATTTTCTATACACGAGTAAGTACAAGGCCTTTTCTCACTGGAATTTAGAAGAATGGGGTGGGAGGGAGTTTCATTGAAGCCTATTGAATGCTGAAAGGCCTATAGGCCTATGGTGATAGAGGCAGGTTCGGTATGGTCATTTAAAGTAAAATTGGATAGGTATATGGACAGGAAAGGAATGGAGGGTTATGGGCTGAGTGCGGGTCAGTGGGACTAGGTGAGAGTAGGCGTTCAGCATGGACTAGAAGGGCCGAGATGGCCTGTTTCCGTGCTGTAATTGTTATATCATTATATAGAGTGGATGCAAAGAGGATGTTTCCTATACTGGGGAGTCTAGGACCAGAGGGCACAGCCTCAGAATAGAGGGATGTCCATTTAGAACAGAGGATGGATGTCTTTAGCCAGAGAATGGTGAACCTGCGTAAGTCATTGTCACAGGTGGCTGGAGGCCAAGTCATTGGGTATATTTAAGGTGGAGGTTGATAGATTCTTGATTAGTCAGGGCATGAAAGGATACAAGGAGAATGAGGTTGAAAAGGAAATGGATCAGCCATGATAAAATGACTTGGCAGACTTGATGGGCCGAATGGACTAATCCTGCTCCTATAGTCTTACGGTCTTACAGTACATGAGATTTAGGAGCAAAATTAGGTCATTCAGCCCATCAGGCGGGTCAGGTTGGTGATATCAGAGGGCAAGTTAGGTTGGTGGAGGAGTGGGGCTGGAGTAAAGTGGGGAGGGGTTGGTAGAGAAGTTTGGGGATAGGTGTGGGGTAATGGATAGGGGAGTGAGAGCAAAGTGAGGGGATTGGATGGATGCTATAGGGGTGGTGCTGCAGTTGGAGGGTGGATGAGGGTAGTGGATGTGATGTGATGTGAAGATTAGTGTTTGTGCACAAAAGTAGGGGGATATGTGGGGACCAACCTGTGAGTAATTGTTAACTAGTGAGGAGTGTCGACGTGAGGAATTTTTGATACCGGAGGAATTATTGACTTGTGTGGAATTATCAACCTGTGAGGAATTATTGATGTATGAGGAATTATTAATGTGTGAGAAATTATCAATGTGTGAGCAATTATTGATATGTAGAATTATCACCTTGTGAGGAATTATCAATGCGTGTAGAAGTACTGACATGTGAGGAATTATCCAAGTTTGAAGAATTATCAACATGTAAAGAATTATTGACCAGTGAGGATTTATCGATCTGTGAGGAATTATCAACATTTGGGGAATGATCGACGTTGGAGGAATTATTAATGTCTGAGAAATTATTGACATGTAAAGAATCCTCGACATCTGAAAATTATCAACATGTGAAGAACTATCAACCTATGAGTGAGGAATGTGTGAGGGATTATAGATGAAGGAGGAATTATTGGCCTGTGAGGAATCATTGACGTGTGAGTAATTATCGAAGTGTGAAGAGTTATTGGCATGTGGGGAGTTGTTGACAAGAGTAGAAGTATCGACTCTGAGGAATTATCAAAGAGTGAGGAATTGTCGATGTTTGAAGAATTATTGATGTGTGAGGAATTATTGACATGTGAGGAATTATCAACTCATGAGTAATTTTTGACATGAGAGGAATTTTCAACATGTGTGGAATTATTGACATCTGAGGAATTATTGACCTGTATGGAATTATCACCTTGTAAGGAATTATCAACGTATATGGAATTAATAATGTGTGAGGAAGTATCAATGTGTGTAGAAGTACTGACACATATTGAGGAATTATTCTCGTGTATGCGATTATTGACCTGTGAGGAATGATCAACCTGTGAGGAATTATCAACATGAGGAATTATTCTCATGTATGCGATTATTGACCTGTGAGTAGTTATCAACATGTGAGGAATTATAGACGTTTGAGGTATTATCAACCTGTGAGGAAGTATCGATCTGGGAGAAATTATTGATGTCTTAGGAGTTATTGACCCGCGTGGATTGATGGCTGTGCGCGGATTTATGTATGAGGTATTATCGATGTCTGAGAAACTATCGGTGTGTGGAATTACCGCCCTGTGAGGAATTATCAGCCTGCATGGAATTATCGATGTGTGAGGATCTGTTGACATGTGAGGAATTATCCATCTGGGAGAAATTATCGATGTGTGAGGAGATTGCCAGCAGATGGTAAGAGTGGGCTCCCTCACCTCTGCCCCTCTGGCCCTCAACACTGGTGCCCCTCAGAGCTGTGTCCTAAGCTCCCTCCTTTACTCTCTGTACACCATGACTGTGTTGCCACCCACAGCTCCAATCTGCTAATTAAATTTGCTGATGATACTACATTGATTGGCCTTATCTCAAATAATAACAAGGCAGCCTACAGAGAAGTCATCTCTCTGACACAGTGGTGTCAAGAAAACAACCACTCCCTCAATGTCACAAAAACAAAGGAGCTGGTTGTGGACTACAGGAGGAATGGAGACAGGCTAACCCCTATTGACATCAATGGATCTGGGGCTGAGAGGGTGAACAGCTTTGACATACACATCACCGAGGATGTTACGTGGTCTGTTCATACCGGCTGTGTGGTGAAAAAGGCACAAAAGCTCCTCTTTCACCTCAGACAGTTGAAGAAGTTTGGTATGAGCCCCCAAATCCTAAGAACTTTCTACAGGGGCACAATTAAAAGCATCTTGACTGGCTGCATCACTGCCTGATATGGGAACTGTACTTCCCTCAATCGCTGGACTCTGCAGAGAGTGGTGCAGACATCCCAGCGCATCTGTAGATGTGAACTTACCATTATTCAGGACATTTACAAAGACAATGGTGAAGAAAGGCCTGAAGGATCACTAGGGGCCTGAGTCATCCCAACCACAATCTATTCCAGCTGCTACCATCTGGGAAATGGTACTGCAGCATTAAAGCCGGGATCAACAGGCTCTGGGACAGCTTCTTCCACCAGGCCATCAGTCTGATTAATTCATACTGATACAATTATATTTCTGTTATATTAACTGTCCTGTTGTACATAATATTTATTATAAATTACTATAAATTGCACATTGCACATTTAGACGGAGAGTAACGTAAAAGAATTTTACTCCTCATGTATATGAAGGATATAAGGAATAAAGTCAATTCAATTCAATTATCAACGTGTGAGGAATAATCGATCTGGGATGATTTATCAACCTGGGAGGAATTACTGACATGTGTGGAATTATTGATCTGTGAGGAACTATCAACCTATGAGGAATTATCGATCTGAGAGGAATTATTGACGGGTCAGGAGTTATCAACATGTGAGGAATTATCGTCCTGTGAGGAATGAGAGGAATTATCAACGTGTGTGGAATTAATGATGTCTGAGGAATTATTGAACTGCGTGGTATTTTTGAGCAAGAATACTCACAGTTTGCTGCTCATCATTTAGATACTCCGCAGCCTCTTCCTTAGTGCAGGTTTCCTCAAAGCATTCCCTCTGCAGGTTATTGTCCACCAGCTCCTCAAGACCAACGTTGGCCCTGCGCACACGGGACAGGAAACTGCTGGCCAGCGATTTCTGCTGGAAAACTGAATGACAGGCAGATTAGCAGGCTGTGTGCTGGACATTTACTTCAACTGCTCTGCCTGTGACCCGCAAGAACCTACAAGGAGTTGTAGACGCAGCTCAGAATATCATGGGTACTAGCCTCCCCTGTATGAGCTCTGTCTACACTTCACACTGCCTCACTAAGGCAGCCAGCAGAATCAAAGCCCCCACACGCCCTGGACATCCGCTCCTCTCCCGTCTCCCATTGGCCTGAAAGCACCTACCACCATGCTCAAGGACAGCTTCGACCCCACTGTTATCAGGCTTTTGATTGGTTCCCTAGTATGACAAGATGGAGTCTTGACCTCACTATCTGCCTCCTTAGGATCTTGCATTTTATTGCCTGCCTGCACTGCACTTTCTCTGTAACTGTGACACTTCATTTGCACTCTGCTTTTGTACCACTTCAGTAACGATATGATCTGCACGGAGAGTACACAAAACAACATTTAGAAAGAGATTAGCTCGATTTGTCAGACATCCATTGAGAAGGTAAAACGTGCGGTGAAAT
The DNA here is from genome assembly GCF_048418815.1 of Hemitrygon akajei. Classification (NCBI taxonomy): domain Eukaryota; kingdom Metazoa; phylum Chordata; class Chondrichthyes; order Myliobatiformes; family Dasyatidae; genus Hemitrygon; species Hemitrygon akajei. The sequence continues at coordinate 48,162,051 of NC_133150.1, read as the reverse complement.
GTGTCATTTGCGTAAGCCACTGACACGGTTGGAGGGTGGTGCTGGCAGCAGCCTGCAAGTACCGCCACGCTTCCTGTACCAACATAGAATGCCCACAACTTACTAACCCTACACCGTACTGTTCCATTTTGTAACTTTAAAACATTAAATTAATTCATGGAGACCCGGTAGTCCAGGAATATGGGTGTAACTTCATCTTTACTTTAAGCGAGACGCACGTGTATCACATGGTAGTGTGATGATGTAAGCAATGAACATATTTTTACATGTAACCTGTAACTAATTATTTAAATGAACAACACTGCTTAACTAAATGATATACGTACAAAATTACCCAAATATCATTGAAATATCAAATACACAAAGCATACGTCTTTGAAATGTGGAAGGACTCTGGAGGAAACCCTCATGGTCGCAGGGAGAACGTAGAAACTCCTTACGGACAGTGGTGGGAATCACCCCCCAATCGGTGATCACTGGGGTCGAAAGAGTTTTGCTAACCATTGAGCCACCAAGCTGCCCCGTACTTTTGGCAAAAACCACAATAAATTCAGAGAAGTACTTTAATTCCTGGCGCCAACACATCTTGGCCTCACCTACCACCTGTGTGAGCTAGTGTTGACTGTCTGCCAGGAGACAGGTATCACCTTTCTCTTAGGAAGCAGCCCAGCCGAAGTTAGTCCTTGCGGTACCAAACTGTGGCTGTTCAACACCCTCACCTTGCTCTGCAGTTTCACCTGGATGATGCATACAGCTTTAGCTGTGTGTGAACTGTTAACTTCAGGAGGGGAGACTGGATTTGATACCACAGAGCCGTTAGAGTGAAGGAGGGTGAGAGGTGACTTAATCAAGGTGAATAAGATTACAAGAGGCATAGATTGAATGGACAGCCAAAGACTTTTTCCCAGGATGGAAATGGCCAATACCAGTGGTCATAATTTTAAGGTCATTTGAAGAAAGTATAGTGGGGTCATCAGAGGAAGGTTTGTCACATAGAGAGTGTTGGCTGTGCTGCCTGGAGTGGTCCTAGAGACAGTTACACTAGGGACAGTTAAGAGAGTTTTGGGCAGGTGGGTGGATGATAGAAAAATTGGAGGGGAGTGTGGGAAAGAAGGATTAAATTGATTTGAGAGTAAGTTACATGGTTAGTGCAACATGATGAACCGAAGGGGTTGTACTGTGCTGCCATGTTTTCATTCTTTCATTTGTTATGTGTCGTGCCGTATGACGTGGCCAATCATCATCTTTCATCCATGACCACGAATATCCTTGGCAAATTTTTCTACAGAAGTGGTTTGCCATTGCCTTCTTTACAAGACAGGTGACCCCAGCCATGATTACTAGTCATCAGAAATTGTTTGCCTGGTGTCACCTGCTCCCATGGCTTCACGTGACCCTGATCTGGGGGGCTAAGCAGGTGCTACTCCTCGCCCAATGGTGACCTGCAGATTAGTAGAGAGAAGGAGCACCTTACACCTCCTTTGGTAGAGACGTATCTCCACCCCACACTCATGCTCTTCTGTGTTCTTTGAAATTGTCAAAGCCTCCTCGAAGAAATGCCATATCCCCACTGACACTGAATGCTGGTCCATGAGCACTCTGATTGGTGAAGGAATAGTCGTATAGCATTGAGAACCTTGAGGGCACATAGAAGCCCAGGGTGAGTGGTGCACTAGCCACTCACAACAACATCTTTCCTTCCACTGCATCAATCACTACCCACCTCATTTGCTCAAGAATTTACTGACCCCCCCCCCCCCACACAGTGGCCTCCTCATTCCCAGGAGGGCCCCTGGAACCAGAAAATAAGTTAGCCACCCTCAGGCTTATCAGACCCACCTAGATGAAGAAATCAAGAGTGACTTTCAGACTTTTTTTTAATGACAGAAGTGCCATCTTCAAAGGAGCTGGATGACATACTCTCAACACTTTGGGAACAGCTTCTTCCCTTCCACCAGCATGTCTCTGAATGGTTCATGAACCCATGAAAACTACTTCACCATTTTTGCTCTTTCCCTGCACCACTTACTTGTTTTTTATTGTAATTTACAGTTTACTGGTATATTATTTATTGCTCTGTATTGCTGGCACAAAACAACAAGTTTCATGACATATACCAGTGATAATAAACCTGATTCTGATTCCGATTCATTGTAGTTGTTAGTAACTCTGTGCCCTAAGAACTTATCCCGGTAAGTGTTAAATAGATCAGGGGTGGAATTACTTACCGCAATGCACTTGGCCCGTCAGAAAGAGAAGGAGGAAGATTCCTCTGTTTTTCAAAATTTCATTCATTCTAATTTCAAAATGCTTTCCTCAGTCTATTACAGACACAGAGGTAATCATATGAAATTATTTTGCATGGTTTATACATCATTTGTAATTGAGTCCACAATTTTTTACTTACTGCAAATACTTAGTGAATAAATAACTAGTCAGTAAGGTCACAAAGGTATTAAGTTGACAAAACAATTCCAGTAAAAGGTATTTCAACACTGTAGACTTTTGGACACATGTCAAAGGCATATGCCCTGCTTCCTGCGTGGGAAATGAGGCTGTGTCTGGGAGTTATAATGGGTTGGGTTTCATGTTCTCACACTGGTCCTGAGATTGTTCCAATGGCGCAAAATTGTTCTTTAAAAGTCTTTGTGGCACTTACTTATCAGAAGCAAGATTCATTTACTGCTTGGTATCTGTGGCACTTTCTGATTTTAGGTGGATTTATACGAAGTTTTGTAACAATGTTGAAGTAATATTGAGGTGGTGGGGTAGAGATACGTTTCAACCAAACTTGCTGTAAGGCACTCCTTCCCTCTGCTAGCCTGCAGGTCACCTTGGGCAAGGTGTAGCACCTGCTTAGCCCTCAAATCAGGGTAACGTGAAGCCACTGGAGCAGGTGGTGGATGGTGCAGATCACAAGTCCTGGTTATACGACCACTGACACCAGGCAGACAATCTCTGAAGAGTATTGATAATGGCTGGGGTCACCCGTCTTGTAAAGACACTGCCCAGAAGAAGACAATGGCAAAGCACTTCTGTAGAAAGATCAGCGAAGAACAATCATGGTCATGGATGGAAGACCATGATGGTCCACGCCATACAACACGGCGTATAATGCTGATGATGATGTAATATTACAGATTTCTCCTGATAAATCATTCTGACTGGTTCACACAGAGTCTGGTATGGAGGCTCCCATGCACAGGATCGAAAAAGGCTACAGAGAGTAGTCGACTCAGCCAGTTCCATCTTGGGCACAACCCTCCCCACTGTCAGGGGTATTTTCAAGAGAAGGTACCTCAATAGGGCAGCATCCATCACTAAGCACCCTCCACATCCATAAGACATAGGAGCAGAATTAGGCCATTCGGCCCATCGAGCCTCCTCCACAAGTTCATTGTGGCTGATCCATTTCCCTCTTAAACCCATTATCCTGCTTCCCCCATAACCTTTCACGCCCTGACTAATCGAGAACCTGTCAACGTCTGTCTTAAATACACTAAGTGATCTGGCCTCCACAGTCGCCTGTGGGCACCAAATTCTCCTCCCATTCTGCTGAAGTGTCTCGGCTCGAAACATCGACCATTCATTCATCTTCGTGGATGCTGCCTGACCTGCTGAGTTCCTCCGGCGTTTAGTGTGGGTTACTCCTGATTTTCAGCATCTCCTGTGCTTATTGAAAATGATAATTAGTGCGACAGGGTTACGGAGCCGCGCAGGAAGAGGCCCTTCAGTCCCTGAGTCGCTTCTGACCATCAGACGCCCGCTTACACTAATCTCATTTCACACTGCCCTCATTCCAACAACTCCTCGAGGCTCACCAACCTGCCAACCTACACATCTTTTGGATGTGGACAGAAACTGTCAAAGTCACAGAGAGAACGTGCAGGCTTCACGCAGACAGCACCAGAGGCCGGGATTGAACTCAGTACACAGAGACTGCTTAAAAAGGAGTAACAAAGAAATATAATATATATATATATAGATAAAATACACTGTACTGTTAATTAAAGAGAAGATTAAAGATTCTTCAGTCCTGAAGAAGGGTCTTGGCCCAAAACGTTGACTATCTGTTCATCTCCATTGATGCTCCTGACCTGCTGAGTTCCTCCAGCATTTTGTGCATGTTACCTTGGATTTCCATCGGCATCTTTCTCACGTTTAGGATTAAAGATGAGCTTTATTTGTCATACATACATCAAACCATGCAGTGAAGGATGTCCTTTGCATCAAATCAAATCAGTGAGGATTATGCTGGGATTATCCAGCACCAACATAGCATACCCGCAACTTACTAACGCTAACCGGTAGGACTTTCGAACACTAGGGACAAACTGCCTACAGACAGGAGCAGGAACTGCACCCTGTGCAGTGATTGCTGGCACCTTGTTGGTATGCACCAGATGGGCCGAAGGGCTTGTAACTGTGCTGTAGAACTCTGTAACTCTATGAGATGCACTGTTGAAGGTATTCTGACCGGTTGTTAAGGATGCAATATTGAGGCTTGCTAAAGCACTGGTGAAGCCTCACGTTGTTTTGTGAGCAGTTTGGGGCCGCCTAATTAGGAAAGGATGTGCTGAAACTGGACAGAGTTCAAAGGCGGTTCATGAGAATGATTCCAGGATGGAAAGGGTTACCATATGAGGACCAATTGATGGCCCTGGGCCTATACTCACTGAAAGTCAGAAGAATGATGATATCTGTTATTTGTCAAGTGGGGTGCCGTGCACAATCCTAATCTGATGAAAAATGGACGTGGGAGCACGGAGGAACATCTGAAAATCTCCAGGAAGGCCTTCTTCGTTGCTGCTGCTGTTGTGAGGTCTGGGTCTCTACTGAAAAGAACAGGCCCCCAGTTCTCGGAGTCACGTTGCCGATGGCCATTGGCGGGGGTGTCGTAGCGCGCTCGGCAGAGGATGGTTCTCAGAGAAACTGTGCCGGAGGCTCGGAGGTTCGATGGACTTGGAGTCCACAGCAGTCGGGGTGCTTTCACTGTGTGCTGTGTCTGCGAGGCTGGGTCCAATGGAGCTTTCACTGTGTGCTGCGTCTGCGAGGCTGGGTCCGGCGGCGCCTTGGAAGTCCATAGCGGACTTCTGCCACCTGTGTGGGATGACGAGTCTATTGGGACCCTGAGGACTTGTAGAAACTGTGTGGTGGCTTCTTTCCAACTTATAGTCTTTTAACATCTTTGGACTATTTTTACTGTGCCCATGGTCTGTTTTTTTTTGGATCAATTACGGTATTGTTTGCACTGTTATAACTATATGTTAACTATAACTATATGTAACTATGTGGTTTTGTGTAGGTCTTGTAGCTTTAGTTTTTGGTTTGTTGGGTAGTAGAGTTGGTCTCCTGACTTGGTGTGTCTGGGTAGTCTGGTGCAAGAAGCAAGGATTTACATTCTTGGACCACTGGGATCTGTTTTAGGGTAGGGATGAATTGTACAAAAGGGACGGGATGCACCTTAATAGGCGGGGGACCAGCATTCTGGCAGACAGGTTTGCCACTGCAACACGGACGTGTTTAAACTAAGTAGTGGGGGGGAGGGGATGAACTGGAAATATAAGGATGGAGTTAAAGGGAAAGTGAAAATAAGAAAAGTTAAAAAGGACAACAGAATCAATGGAGTAGAAAGCTCAAGAAGAGATCATACAGTATGGCCAAGTGAAATAGGAATTGATATGAAAGGAGAGGGGAGTACCGAATTAAAAGTATTAAATATGAATGCACGAAGTATAAGGAATAAAGTAGATGAGCTTGAGGCTCAGTTGGAAATTGGCAAGTACGATGTTGTAGGAATAACTGAGACATGGGTTCAAGCGGACAGGGCCTGGGAAATGAATATTCAAGGATATACATCTTATCGAAAGGACAGACTGACTGGCAGAAGGGGTGGGGTGGCTCTGTTGGTGAGGAATGATATTCAGTCCCTTGCAAGGGGTGACATAGAATCTGGGGATGTAGAGTCAGTATGGATAGAACTGAGAAATTCTAAGGGTAGAAAGACCCTAATGGGAGTTATCTACAGGCCCCCAAACAGCAGTCTGGATGTAGGGTGTAAGTTGAATGAAGAGTTAAAATTGGCATGTCGCAAAGGTAATGATACAGTTGTCATGGGGGATTTCAACATGCAGGTAGACTGGGAGAATCAGAATGGTACTGGACCCCAAGAAAGGGAGTTTGTGGAGTGCCTCCGAGATGGATTCTTAGAACAGCTTGTACTGGAGCCTACCAGCAAGAAGGCAATTCTAGATTTAGTGTTGTGCAATGAACCGGATTTGATCAGGGACCTCGAGGTAAAGGAACCATTAGGAGGTAGTGACCATAATATGATGTTTTAACCTACAATTTGAGAAGGAGAAGGAAAAATCGGATGTGTCAATATTACAGTTGAACAAAGGGAACTATGGAGCTATGAGGGAGGAGCTGGCCAGAGTTCAATGGAACAATACCCTAGCAGGGAAGGAAGACAGTGGAACAACAATGGCAGGTATTTCTGGGAATAATGCAGAAGGTGCAGGATCGGTTCATTCCAAAGAGGAAGAAAGATCCTAAGGGGAGTAAGGGGCGGCCGTGGCTGACGAGGGAAGTAAAGGGCAGTATAAAAATAAAAGAGAAGAAGTATAACATAGCAAAGATGAGCGGGAAACCGGAGGACTGGGAAGCTTTTAAAGAACAACAGAAGATAACAAAAAAGGCAATACGCCAAGAAAAAATGAGGTACAAAGGTAAACTAGCCAAGAATATAAAGGAGGATAGTAAAAGCTTCTTTAGGTATGTGAATAGCAAAAAATAGTTAAGACCAAAATTGGGTCATTGAAGACAGCAACGAGTGAATTTATTATGGGGAACAAGGAAATGGCAGATGAATTGAACAAGTACTTTGGATCTGTCTTCACTAGGGAAGACACAAACAATCTCCCAGATGTAATAGTGGCCAAAGGAACTAGGGTAAAGGATGAACTGAAGGAAATTTATATTAGGCAAGAAATGGTGTTGGATAGACTGTTGAGTCTGAAGGCTGATAAGTCCCCGGGACCTGATGGTTTGCATCCCAGGGTACTTAAAGAGGTGGCTCTAGAAATCGTGGACGCATTGGTAATCATTTTCCAATGTTCCATAGATTCAGGAACAGTTCCTGCTGATTGGAGGGTGGCTAATGTTGTCCCACTTTTCAAGAAAGGAGGGAGAGAGAAAACGGAATTATAGACCGGTTAGCCTGACGTCAGTGGTGGGAAAAATGCTGGAGTCAGTTATAAAAGAGGAAATTACAACACATTTGGATAGCAGTAGAAGGATCAGTCTGAGTCCGCGTGGATTTATGAAGGGAAAATCATGCTTGACTAATCTTCTGGAATTTTTTGAGGATGTAACTACGAAAATGGACAAGGGAGAGCCAGTGGATGTAGTGTACCTGGACTTCCAGAAAGCCTTTGATAAAGTCCCACACAGGAGATTAGTGGGCAAATTTAGGGCACAAGGTACTGGGGGCAGAGTACTGACATGGATTGAAAATTGGCTGGCTGACAGGAAACAGAGAGTAGCAATTAATGGGTCCCTTTCGGAATGGCAGGCTGTGACCAGTGGGGTACAGCAAGGTTCAGTGCTGGGACCGCAGCTGTTTACAATATACATTAATGATTTAGATGAAGGGATTAAAAGTAACATTAGCAAATTTGCTGATGACACAAAGCTGGGTGGCAGTGTGAAATGTCAGCAGGATGTTGTGAGAATGCAGGGTGACTTGGACAGGTTGGGTGAGTGGGCAAATGTATGGCAGATGCAGTTTAATGTGCATAAATGTGAGGTTATCCACTTTGGTGGCAAGAACAGGAAGGCAGATTACTATCTAAATGGAGTCAAGTTAGGAAAAGGGGAAGTACAACGAGATCTAGGTGTTCTTGTACATCAGTCAATGAAAGCAAGCATGCAGGTACAGCAGGCAGTGAAGAAAGCTAATGGCATGCTGGCCTTTATAACAAGAGGAATTGAGTATAGGAGTAAAGAGGTCCTTCTGCAGCTGTACAGGGCCCTGGTGAGACCCCACCTGGAGTATTGTGTGCAGTTTTGGTCTCCAAATTTGAGGAAGGACATTCTTGCTATTGAGGGAGTGCAGCATAGGTTCACAAGGTTAATTCCCAGAATGGCGGGACTGTCATATGTTGAAAGATTGGAGCGACTGGGCTTGTATACTCTGGAATTTAGAAGGATGAGAGGGGATCTGATTGAAACATATAAGATTATTAAGGGATTGGACACACTGGAAGTGTGGCAGGAAGCATGTTCCCGCTGATGGGTGAGTTCAGAACTAGAGGCCACAGTTTAAGAATAAGGAGTAGGCCATTTAGAACAGAGATGCGGAAAAACTTTTTCACCCAGAGAGTGGTGGATTTGTGGAATGCTCTGCCCCAGAAGGCAGTGGAGGCCAAGTCTCTGGATGCATTCAAGAGAGAGTTAGATAGAGCTCTTATAGATAGCGGGGTCAAGGGATATGGGGAGAGGGCAGGAACAGGGTACTGATTGTGTATGATCAGCCATGATCACAGTGAATGGTGGTGCTGGCTAGAAGGGCCGAATGGCCTACTCCTGCACCTGCTGTCTATTGTCTTGTTTTGTCTGGTGGATTTGGAGCTCCTTTCTGGGGAACGTGCTAAGATGGTAGCGTGATATTAATATGCAACAGCCTCTCCAGACTCTGGATTTGGGGGTTGCCAAATGTTATGTGGATTTTCTGGTGTAGTCTGTTTTGTCGTGTGCTTTTGTGATATCATTCTGGAGGAACTTTGTTTCATTTTTTAACTGCATTGCAGTTGTGGTTTCTAAATGACAATAAACTGAAATTCAATTCAATTCCAAAATTCAATTCAGTGAGGGGTTCTCATTGAAACCTATTGAATGTTGAAAGGCCTTGATAGAGCCGATGGGGATAGGATGTTTCCTATGGTGGGGGAAGTAGTGGACTAGAGGGCACAGCCTTAGAATGGAAGGAATGGAGATGAGGAGGAATTTCTTTAGCCAGGGAATAGTGAATCTGCGGATTTCGTTGCTACAGGTGGCTCTGGATGTCAGGCCACTGGTTGCATTTAAGGTGGAGAGGTTCTTGATTAGTCAGGGCAAGAAGGGATATGGGGAGAAGGCAGGAGACTAGGGCTGAGAGGGAAATGGATCAGTCATGATGAAATGACGGAGCAGACCTGGTGGGCAAAGCTCTGCTCCTATATTTTATGGTCTTATGTATTACGTGACGGTAGAACACTTCCAATGCACAGGAACACAAGAGGCTGCAGGGAGTAGTGGCCACAACTCGGTTCATCTTGGGACAGCCCTCCCCAGCACTGACAACATCTAGGGGAGGTGCCGCATCAGGAAGCATCTATCACCAAGGACCCCACCGTCTGGACGATGCCCTCTTCTTGCTGCTGTTGAACATGGGGCACAGAAACTCGAAGCTCCACACCACCAGGTTCAGGAACAGCTTAAACCATCAACTCCATGAACTGGTTTGCAGATCCTTAAACTTACTTCAGCATCAGAAAACCACAGACCACCCCTTCCAATACCATGGAATTGTCTACGATTGTGTCTTTTATTTATACTGAAGTCCAGCTTTTAATAATAATGATAACTTTATTTATATAACCCTTTTCATACTTTAATATGCAGGCTTACATAGATTGTAAAGCTAAATCAATGTGATCATAAAAATACGACATGAAATGAAAAATCATAAGTAAAGACAAACATTATATAGAATAAAATGTAATCAAATATACCAAATTATATAAATATGATCAACAGCAATAGTACTGTATAAGTAGGCCAAATTAAAAAGTAGGTTTTTAGAATTTTTTTGAAATTTACCACAGTTCCAGCCTGGCGTATCTCACTAAGAACTCCCATCACGTGGGACATAGCCTCCTCCCTTTGCTACTATCAGGGAGGAGGTACAGGAGCCTGAAGACACACACTCAATGATTCAGGAACAACTTCTTCCCCTCTGCCATCAGATTTCTGAATGGACATTGAACCCATGAACACTGCCACATCACTTTTTTTCTCTTTTTGTATGACATTTAATTTAACCTTCAAATTATGTACATATATATAATCTTCTTACTTGCAGTTCTTTTTATTATGTATCGCAATGTACTGCTGCCACATAACAACAAATTTCACGACATATGTCAGTGATATTAAACCTGATTCTGATTCTGGTAGAGTATTCCAGATTTTTGCAGCATAAGAGCAAAAGGGCACATCACCATTTGCTTGGTTCTACGACCACGAAGCAAAACAGTATTCGTGGATCTAAGGTTACGTTTAGATGTAATGGATTAGACACTCTAAAATATGAGGAGGAGCAAGATTATTCAGCGCCTTATGTACAATTGAATATTTTTAAATTGATCCTAAAGGACACAGGCAGCTATTGTAATGATGCCAAAATCGGTGTAATGTGTCAGATTTTCTTTTTTTGGTTAAGATTCTTGCATTTTGAACAAGCTGCAGCTGATTTATATCTTTCTTAGGCAGTCCTGAAAAGAGTGCGTTACTGTAGTCTAATCGACTAAAGACAAAGGTGTGTATCAATTTTTCTGCATCTTGAGACGTTATAAGAAATTGAACTCTTGCAACATTCCTGAGGTGAAAGAATGCAGTATTAGTAACATGGTTAATATGTGATCTGAAATTTAGCTCAGAGTCAATAATTCTTTACTTCTGGCTTGATTTGTAAGGCCAGATGATCAAGTATTTTTCCAAGATTCACACTTTTTTTTTTATTGCTACCAATAACCAAAATAACTTGACATGAAAACCTCAGTAATGAAAAATCTTTATATATATATATATATATATATATATATATACACACATAGATATGTATATATACATATATGTGTACAGTATATGTGTGTGTGTGTATATATATATATATATATATATATATATATATATATATATATAATCTTTCTCAAACAACTTTTGCCCAAGCTAGGACATGCACGGCAAGACCTCATAAAGGAAACTCTGCACCTAGAGGGTATAAGGGGGGTAATTTCAAAGAGGATATGAGGGACAAGTTTTTTATTACACTGAGTGGTGGGTGTCTAGAATGTGCTTCCTGGGGTGATGGTTGAGGCAGAGACTTTAGTGACTTATACGTGATGTTTAGATAGGCACATGGATTTGAGGAAAATGGAGGGATGTAGGCATTGTGTAGCAGAAGAGATTCGTTAGCCATTTGATTACTGATTTATTTAGTTCGGCACAACATTGCGGGCCGAAGGGCCTGTTCCTGTGTTATACCACTCTGTGATCGATGTTCTATAAGCTGCTTCAATAATTTAATGCAGGGGCCATCAGGAAGATCCACAGCTTCAAAGTAAGCTAAACATCGATGTCGGAAATCGGGAAGAAGTATGCTGGAAGCGCTGAGCCAGTCAGGCAGCAGAGTTAATGCTTCAGAATGCTGAGGCTTCATCAGGCATTGGTCTGATTGCACTTGGAGTATTGTGAGCAGTTCTGGGGGCCCTTATCCAAAAAAGGATGTGCTGGCATTGGAGAGGTTCCACAGGAAGTTCACGAGAATTATCCTGGCAATGACAGTGTTAATATACTGTATCAGGAATGTTTAATGGCTCTGGGTTTGTATTTGCTAGAGTTTAGAAGAATAAGGGGGCATCTCATTGAATCCAATTGAATATTGAAATGCCCAGATAGAGTGGATGTGGAGAGGTTGTTTCAAATATTGGGGAAGGCTAGGACCAAAGAGCACAGCCTCGGAATAGAATAACGTTCATTTAGAACGGAGATTAGGAAGAATTTTTTTAGCCAGAGGGTGGTGAATCTGTGGAATTCATTGCCAAAGGTGGCTGTGAAGCCAATTCTTTGGGTATATTCATTCATTTCTTCTTTCCAATTCTCCCCTCTGTTCTAAGTTGAAACACGCTTGTGTCCAGACTTGTCCCGGTTCTGGTAGTTTATCAACCTGAAACATTAACTCTGTTGACATAAGAGATTGGAAATAACGTGTAACACACACACGCACATGCACACACAGTATGTTGAGAGGGAAATGAACTGTCAACGTTTGAGGTTGAGACTCTTAGCGATTTTCTGGCTTTCTAAATGTTTCCAGCCTCATCTAATTTTATCAGACAATTTAAGGTAGTTTAGACTGACAGTGTAATAATCCAAAGAGTTGAATGAAGTGTCAATATGGACATTTTCCTCAGAAGAAAATGAATCCCCTCCCAGACTCAGACTCAGTAATGAACATCAAACCATGGCAACTGGTTGTACTTAATTGTACTCAACTAATCCAAATGAGCACATCTACAAGGAGCACTACCCCAAGAAATCAGCATCCATCATCAACAACCCCACCATCCAGGCCACGCTCTCTTCTCACTGCTGCCATCAGGCAGGAGGCACACGAGCCTTAGATCCCACACCATATTCAGGAACAGTTATTACCCTACGATCATTTTTTCCAAATTCTATTGTATTTCTTTATTTTATGTAAATGCCTGCAAGGAAATGAATCTCAAGGTAGCACATGGTGACGTATATTTGGTAATTATGGAGTATTTGGGAGCTGGTGAAAATGGCATTTAAATAATCATCTCTAGATAGGCTGAATATTCTTTTTCCATAAGTGAAGTCTTTGGACATCAACAACTGAAATAAAAGAGAAAACATTGGAAACACACAGCAAGGCAGTCAGCATCTGTGGAGAGAGAAACAGGGTAAACGATCCCGTTTTATGAACCGCCACCAATATTGTGCACCAATACTCTGTTTCCCTCTCCACTGATGCTGCCTGACCTGCTGAGTATTTCCACCATCTGTTGTTTTCAGTCCAGTATTCCAGCATCTGTAGTTCGTTTGCTTCTTGCCGACAATGTCAGCTGATTCATGCGGATACCACCGGTGTGCAGGTGTGGAAGTAGTTATCTGTGACACACTCGTATTGGCTGAGGTACACTCCAGAACCTCCGAACAAAACAAGGAGTAAACAATGATATTTAATTTTTTTAATTTCCACCAACGCACACTTTATTAAGAATTGCATCATAGCTTCAGGCTGAATAATTAGCTCACTTCAGATACAATTACTATGATCAAGAGGCATTTAAACAGGCAGGACAGAGAACACAGAACAGTACAGCGCAATAGAGCCCCTTTGGCCCACAATGTTGTGTTAACCTTTCAACATATTCTAAGATTTATCTCCAACATACCCCTCCATTTTTATATCATCCCTGTACTTATCTAAGAGTTTCTTAAGTGTCCCTAAGATACAGACCTAATGGAGGTAGCATAATCATCATGTGCTATGTCATATAATGTGGGTGATCATGGTCTTTCCATGACTGTGATTGTTCTAGGCAATTCTTTTTTCAGAAATGGCTCACCATTGCCTTCGTCTAGGCAGTGTCTTTACAAGGTGGGTGACCCCCCCCCCCCCCCCAACCATCATCAATACCCTTCAGAGATTGTCTGCCTGGCATCCCTGGTCACATAACCAGGACTTGTGATAAGCACCAGCTGCTCGTATGAATTAGAATAGACAGGCAAAAAGCTCGACATGGACATGATGGGCCAAAAGGCTGTTTCTGTGTTAAATAACTCTGTGACTCTCTGAGTCCTTCACAGCCTCTAAAGATAGAATGGTGTTATTTAGTATCAAGACAATCTCCTAACTTTTCCACGAGTTTATCTTCTACGTCGTAGACCTCCTCCTTCTGTTCTCTAAGCTTTTTTCGAAGTTTATTAATTTCCATTAGTTTTTTATGAAATTTCACTGCATCTCTCAGGATAGGAGAACCTGGAAAACAGAAACACAAGATGTTTGTTACTCAAGCCAAGTAAAATCGCCACAAATATGGACAGTCAAGTGCTGGCCTCACTCAGTTTGGAACAATACAGTTATTCCCACGAAGATGTGGAAGGAACAGATCAATAGGTCGAAGAGCATGTCTGGATACTGCCCGTAAAACTTCAAGGACACACCTAAAACTACCGTACCTATAAGGTGCATACGATAGCACAACCGAGTGGTAACCAGAGGCTGAAGGGAGGTCGGGGGGAATGGTCGAGTGTGGTTGTTGGACGACCTGCTGGTGGGAATGCGATGGAGTTGTTTTGAGATGAAGGGAGAGATGCAGTAACTGCAAGAGACAACGTCGGCTGGTTTGAAATGGGCACCACGGAGGGGATGATGTGTTGTTTAAAGTGAGTGGCGGAGAAGGAGTGTATGACACAGGTTTTTTGGCTACAGCTGGCTTCCAACACATCAGGGTGATCACTTAGAGCCTTATCCCTACATTGTTTAACCCAATTACTCAAATTATCTTGAATAGGAGTTGCAGCAGACGCCATAGCCAGTAACTCAGCCTTCCTTATTTCAGTGATGGTCATTTTGCCCTGATCAATCAATGCTGGAACATTGTTCCTATGAATCCCCCCATTAAAGGATTTGGAGTCCTGGTACTAGCTATAGAGAGCACCACCCAGATATGCTCCATGATCCCGGAAGCCTTTGTAGGCTGCGCATTGGAACGCCATCTGGGAGTTCTGTAGGCCAGAGAGAAGGAGAGTACACTCCAGTCAAAGCTGCTGATCTTGAGCTGGCAAAGAATTACAGGGCATCCTCTTGGTACAATGCTGCTTTAAAGTGCGATAAGTTCTTGGAGCATTTATGACACTGGATTCAGTTTTATGCTTGGAAGATGATATTTGCAAAGTACAGTTGGTGGTGGTGATGCACCTTGAGGAAGGAAGGGGGGGGAGGTGGAGAAGAAATCAGAGGTTTTATGTTCTTGGCACTGGAGGAAAGTATTGGTGGGGGGGGGGGGGGAATGTCCAAATTATTTTTTTAATTCAGAGAGCGGTGGGCGCATGGAATAAGCTTCCGGGGATGATGGTAAAGGCAGTTGTATGAGGGATATTTAGGTAACACATGGATGATAGAAAACTGGAGGACAAACAAGTATGACAATAAACTCAACTTTGACCGATGCTGCTTAAGAGTGTCATGACCTTGGTTGTTGCTAGAGTTCTCTGAGGAGTCTGAGCTTTTTGTTGTGTTTTTTGTATTCTCTGTGTTTTATTAATTAGAAATATCTATATTATCGTGCTTATTGTTAGGTCTTCTCTGATTTACATTTAAGTTACAATTGATCCTTGATTTTTTTTGTTCCTCTCCCGCACCTTGTGGTGTATCGGGCATCAACCTTGCCATTTCTGTAGCGTTTGTCTGTTTTTCTAAAATGAGGCCGTGTTGCTAGCTCAACATTCAAACCAGTGCAGTTGGAAAGCGTGCAAGGAGTTGACTGGATTCTAACCCAGGACCACACGTCTCCAGTCCGATGTGGATGCTACTACACCACTAGCCAGCAAATTGTCCTTGATTGCTTCCAAATAATTCTTGAAGACTTTGCAGGTGTCCAATTAAGTATTTTTGAACTTTGGTCTCCTATTAGAATTGTTAATTTTAAGCTTGCTATTACCAACTGCAAACAGATTCTTTCATGCCCTGGAGATTATTTAAAGGGGCAGTGCTAACCCCTTCTAGCTGAGTTATTTCGAGTTATCCAATACCTTGTAAGTGGTACTGTTTTGTTTTGTCTCCTTTGTTAATAAAATTCTGAGTTTTGTTTAACCCTTCCAGGTCTCTGTGTGATCCTGCGCTTGGGTCCGAGATGCAGTGTGATGAGTGCCCACCAGACTTCTTGTGTTATAGCAGTGACGATACTCACAGAGTTATTGTAAAACACTTGGCTCATTGTGAACGTCATGAGAGAATGACAATTAATAACAACACCCAATAAAAAGTTGTTTGCGGGAAATTGTAGAATTCCAACATTTGCACTCTCTTTATTTTCAATTGCTCTGGACGTTCTTCTCTCTCCTCCCATTGGGCAGAAGATACAAAGGTCCTTCTATCCCACTGTTATCAGGCCCCTGAATGGTCCCCTAGTATGATAAGATACTTGACCTCACAATCTACATTCATCTACAATCCTGATTTCTCTATCTATTCAGAGGTTCGGCATGACAGCAAAAATGTTGACAACCTTCTATAGATGTGCAGTGGAAAATGCATTGACTCAGTGTATTTCAGTCTGGTATGGGAACACTATTGCCTTTTGAATGGAAAATGCTACAAAACATTGTGGATTCGACCCGGTACATCACAGGTAAAGCCATCCTAACCATTGAGCACATCTACATGAAATGCTGTCATAGGAAAGCAACGTCCATCCCCACCACCCAGGACAAACTTTTTTCTTGCTGCTGCCATCAGGTAGAACATACAGGAGCCTCAGGACTCACACCACCAGGTTCAGGAACAGTTGCTACACATAAACCATCAGGCTTTTGAACAAAAGAGAATCTACTGAGATGTCCCCACAATTAATGTTCTCATTTTAAGAACTCTTTATTTTGTTATTTCATGCTCTCCTTTTTTATTGCTATTTATTTATATCTGCATTTGCACAGTTTGTTGTCTTCTAGGCTCTACTTGTTCTTTCATTGATCCTGTTTACAGTTACTATTCTATAGATTTGCTGCGTCTGCCCACAGGAAAAAGAATCTCAGGGTTGTATGTGGTGACATACTTATATGTACTCTGATAATAACTTTTACTTTGAACGTTGTTATGATCTTGTGCCTCGTTGCCTACCTGCACAGCACTTTTGCTGTAACTAACACCTTATCCTGTCTTTTGTTATTGTTTTCTCTCGTACTACCTCTGTGCACTGTGTACAAGATGACAAGAGGAATAGTTCAAGTACTTACAGCCTGTGATGTAATGCTTGAGGAACATGTCCTGCAAAGAAAAAAGTCCGGATTTATTACTTGAACTTTACTGAATGTGACGTAAACAGAGCCAAACTTGTAAACAACGGCATTCACTTATTTAAGGGGAGCGCAGGAGGAAAGTGCTCCATAGCCCAGTTAGTGAATGGGATTACAAAAGAGCCAGGCTCCAGGGATTGGACCAGAGCAATTCATCAGGAGCGGTTGTCCAAATGGATGTGGGGCAGAATTTGTTAAACGTATCCAGGAAAGTGTCTTCAGACAGTGTGTAGATGCCCCTGTTAGAGGGAAGGGGTAACACAGGGTCATCTTTTGGCAAATGTGGCTGTGCAAGTACCTGCACTGTTAGTTAGAAATCAAAGATTTTAAGGGACTTAGGAATCCTTGTGCCAGATTCCCTAAAGCAAGGGTTCCCAACCTTTTTAATGCCATGGGCCATTAACCAAAGGGTCTGTGGACCCCAGGTAGTGAACCCCTGCCCTAAAGGTTAACTTTCTGTCTGTTAGGTAGAAATCAGAAGTGCAAAGGGACTTGGGAGTCCTCGTGCAGGATTCCCTAAAGGTTCAATTGCAGGTTGAGTCAGTGGTGAGGAAGCCAAATGCAAAGTTGGCATTTATTTCGAGAGAGCTAGAATATAAAAGCAATGATGTGATGCTGAGGCTTTATGAGGCATTGGTTGGACCGCACTTGGAGTATTGTGAGCAGATTTAGACCCCTTATCTAAGAGAAGATGTGCTGGCATTGGAGAGGGTCCAGAGATGGTTCACAAGAATGATCCCTTCAATGAAAGGGTTAACCTATGAGGAGTGTTTGATAGTTCTGCACCTGTAGTCACCGAATTCTAGAAGAATGAGGGAGCGGTATTTCACTGAAACCTATTAAATATTGAAAGGCCTTGATAGAGTGGATGTGGAGAGGATGTTTCCTATAGTGAGGGGAGTCTGGGACCAGAGGGCACAGCCTCAGAATACAAGGATATCCCTTTAGAACAGAGCTGAGGAGGAATTTCCTTAGCCAGTGGGTGGTGAATCTGTGGAACTCATTGACACAAGTCATTGGATATATTTAAAATGGAGGATGATAGATTTTTGATTAGTCAGGCCTTCAAATTTTACGGAAAGAAGGAAGGGGAATGGTTTGCGGGGAATATTAAATCAGCCATGATGGAATGGCAGAACAGACTCAGTTGGCTAAATGGCCTAATTCTGTTTTTATGTCTTATGATCTTAAACCAAGGTCCATGTACAATAGTGTCACATTTACACTACCCACAGGTACGTCAGTAACCTCATCAGTCTGACCAATGTCAGTCACCTTCTACAGCAGACAATATAAACTACTTCCATGTTGCCACTCCATTAGGGTAGCACAGTGGCGTAATGGTTAGCACAGTTCTTTATAGTACTGGCGACCCGGGTTCAATTCCCGCCACGGCCTGTGAGGAGTTTGTACGTTCTCCCCATGACCGCATGGGTTTCCTCTTGGTGCTCTGGTTACCTCCAGAGGTTAATTAGGTTAATTGGTCATTGTAAATTGTCCTGTGATTAGGCTCGGATTAAATCAGGGGGTTGCTAGGTGGCACGGCTCGAAGGGAAGGGCCAGAAGAGGGTACTCCGCTGTGCATGTCAATAAATAAATAAATTATTCTGGCACTTTGAATTCTCTGAGTGGTGAATGAATGAGATGCCTGGGAGCTCTCTTTGGGCACTCGATGGAGTAAGTTGCATTTTGGCTTTGCTCCATTCATTTTTCAATTTTTTTTACCACCCTTTCACTATCTATATTAAAGTGTTTGTAACACTTTTACATGCCTGAACTTTGATTTTTAATCTCTGGAAATGAATACCAGAGGGCAAAAGGCATCAGCCGAAGGCAAGGAAGCTGGTATTGGAAGTGGAAGGAAAGAAGGAGATTCTAAACAACTTAAACAATCTCCACTCACTTTGGAAGCTATGTTGAAGCTCCTGGATGATAAATTTGATAAGAGATTTTCTACTTTGGAAGTATCATTAAAGGAGATCGAAAGCTGACTGAGAGCACTTAAACGGGAGAGTGAAAAACAATAGCGGCAAATTTCTGAACTCGATGAAGCGGGAAGACAGAGAGATCGTAGATTGGACGCTTTGGAAAAGAAATTAACTTCGACCACTCGAACACTGGAACAGTATAAATTCAAAATTATTGACCTGGAAAGTCGCAGTCGTAGACAGAACCTGCGAATAATAGGACTCCGTGAAGACATTGAGAGTGGTGACCTTACTAAGCTCTTTTCTCAAATTTTAATGGACGTGTTTGGCTCTGAAGCTCTCTCTACTACCCCTATACTTGATTGTGCTCACTGTGCTTTAAGAGCAAAACTTCCTAAAGAGTTGAAGCTTCGACCTGTTATACTCTGATTCCACTTTGTGCATGCCAAGGAGCATTTAATTCAAATTGCCTGTCGGGAAGGGGTTATTGAACACGGAGGCCTCAAGTTTCGTCTGGTTGAAGACTACTGTCCCGAGGTAATGCGAAAAAGATGGCTTTTCAAACCGGTGATGTCCGAGCTTCATCAAAGAAAATTTCAACCAACTCTGCTATTTCCAGCTTGTTTAAGGGTTTTTCTGCCTGATAAATCACATAAATGGTTTAAATCTGTGGACAAAGCTCATCAATTCCTTGAGGATCAACATTCAATCTCAGCTGTCTAATAAGTTTACTGTTTCTTCGTGTCTGTATTCATTTGCTTTAAAAGTTAATAACCAGTTCATAGATCTGGACTTTTGAAGTTTGAAGATTTTTGCCCTTGGTTTGGTAACACTCGTACTCTGTTTTGGAGTATGGATGTTTACCGTGCTTCTATGTTAAAGTTCCTTTTTGTTCCTTTTATTATTTTATTTTATTATTTTCAAATGTTCATTTTTGAAAATAATTAAGAATTTGATTTGGTGATTGATTTTTTCCCTGAAATATTAATAAGATTGTATTCTGTTTTACTTTTCAAGATCTCACCTTTCAAAATGTTTTGCAAATGGCTGATTTTTTTAACATTTGTTTGGTGTTTTTTATGGCATTCTTTTCTCAATGTTTAGACTATGGGTGGCATTTTGCATTCTTTTCAATTTTGGAGATTTGCCTTCAAGAGAGTGGGGGTAGGGGAATTTCTAGCTAGCTTTCTGGCTGTCTATTGGCCAGTTTTCTGGCTTTTGTGGGTGGGGTGGGGCTCTTTTTGGTTTAGTTTTTTTCATCTGGGCTGATCTGAAACTACAAGTATGTCTAAATTGTCGTAACTTCCGGTTCCCCTGTAAACCTTTTTCCCTCTTCCTGATTCATGAGTTTCCTATGCAGTAAGGTTAACCCTTTACATACCATATGGTTTATTCAAATAAAATGGATTATTAACTTTGTCTCATGGAATACGTATGGTTTGAATCATCCGATAAAATGGAAGAAGATTTTAAAAGTTTTTCCATAGATTGAATGCTCAGATTATCTTTGCCCAGGAAACTCATGTGAGGAAGGAGGATAATCAGTGTTCTTTTAGGTTTTGGAAGGGAAGCAATTTCATGCCAACTCACAGGTCAAGGTGAAAGGAGTCTCTATTTTTATAGACTCCTCCATTTCATTTGTTCACTATGAAACAATCTCAGACCCAAATGGTAGATTTCTATTAATTACTGGTTTCCTTTATAACCAAAATGTTGTTATGGTTAATATCTATGCACCAAGTGCCGACTATCCTGAATTCTTTAAGCATCTATTTGCTTTGCTTCTTAATTTAAATGAATATATGTTGATAATGTGCAGAGATTTTAACTGTTGCCTGAATCCCTTGATGGGCAGGTTTGCATCCAATCAGGTACTTCAAAACAAATCTGCTATTTTCATTAATTCCTTTTGAATTGACTCCGGAATTTTAGAAATTTGGAGGTGTTTATATCCTAATGATTAAGAGTTCTCATTCTTTTCTCATGTATATCATAATTAGTCTAGAATTTATTACTTTTTTTTAATCGACTCTCAATTAGTTCCGTTTGTTACTGCCTGTGATCATGATTCAATCGCCGTTTCTGATCGTGCACCCTTGAAACTAACGATCAAATTAACTGATGTATCTTTTAGCGCTAGACAATGGTGGTTCAATTCTACTCTACTTCAGGACTTATACTTTGTTAACTCTATTAAAGAACAGATTGCCTTTTTCTTTTCAACTAACTTTATGGAAGAAATTTCCAGTGGGATATTATGGGATACTTTTAAAGTATACATCAGTAGGCAAATTATTTCATATTCTGCTGGATTGAAAACACAAATTAATAATGAAATACATGCATTGGTTGGTAAGATTAAAGAAATTGATAGAAGATATTCTGCTGCTCCTAATCTGGAGCTTTATAAAAAGTGAGTTGAACTTTAGATGCAACACAGTTTGTTATTAACATCCCTGATTGAAAATCAATTACTTAAAACTAAGAGTCAATTTTATATACATGATGATAAATCAGGTAAATTACTGGCTCACCAATTGAAACTTGCTTCAGCTAAACATCAGATTATTAAAGTTCATAAATGAAATGGTATTTTAATGGTTGATCATGACGAAATTAATAAATCTTTTCAAGAATTCTATACCTCTTAATACCAATCAGAATTTCTTGACGATTCTACCAGAACACATGAATTTTTAAGGAAATTGAATAATCCGAAATTACCACTTAATGAATGTTTAGCATTAGATGCACCCATCATGGAAGAAGAAATAAAGAAAGCAATTTCTTTGATGAATTCTGGTAAAGCACCTGGTTTGGATGGGTATACTGTAGAATTTTTAAAATCTTTTTCAAATCTACTTTCTCCTTGGTTATGTAGAATTTTTAAAGATGCTTTATTTGTAGGTAAATTACCACAATCCTTTTATGAAGCATCTATTTCTTTAATTTCTAAAAAAGATAAAGACCCTACTGAATGTGCATCATATAGACCTATATCCTTGGTGAATGTGGACTCCAAAATCTTTTCCAAAATATTGGCAATTAGATTGGAAAATGTATTGCCACAATTTATCTCTGACAACCAGACAGCATTTATTAAAAATCGTTATTCGTATTTTAATATTAGGTTAATGAATATTGTATATACTTCTTCATCTTAAACTCCAGAAAGTGTTATTTTGCTTGATGCCGAGAAGGCATTTGATAGAGTTGAATAGGAATATTTATTTAACACGCTTGAGAAATTTAATTTTAGCCCAAAATTCATATGTTGGATTAAATTGATATATCATACACCTTTGGTTTCTGTACTTACCAATAATCAGAGATTCCCCTTTTTCAGGCTTTTTTGAGGTACTAGACAGGGCTGTCCTTTAAGTCCTTTACTATTTGATATTGACCTGGAGCCCTTGGCAATCGCTCTTCGTGATTCACCCAATATATTTGGTATTATTCATGGGAATGGGACGCATGAGGTATCACTATATGCAGATGACCTGTTACTATATATCTCTAACCCAGAGAGATCTATCCCTGTAGTAATATCACTACTTGCTCAGTTTAGTAGTTTTTTATTGGTTATAATTTGAATCTTAATAAGAGTGAGCTTTTCCCATTAAATATGCAAGTTCCAATCTATAGACAATCACCATTTAGACTGGTTACTGATTACTTTACTTATTTGGGTGTTAAAATTACTAAGAAGCATAAGGATCTATTTAAAGTTAACTTTTTACCCTTAATTGATCATGTTAAACAACTGCTTACTAAATGGTCCCCATTGTCCTTATCATTGATTAGTAGAATTAATGCTATTAAGATGATTATTTTACCTAAATTTTTGTATCTATTTCAGGTGGTACCAATCTTCATTTCTAAATCCTTTTTTGATATTATTGATTCTAAAATTTCTTCATATATATGGCAGAATAAAAATCTTAGATTAAGTAAGAAATATTTACAGAAATCAAAAAAGGAGGGTGGTTTGGCAATGCTGAACTTAAGATTCTATTATTGGGCAATTAATATTCAATATTTAACATTCTGGACAGAAGATCTGGATGAAATTCATTGTCCACGATGGGTGAACGTTGAGCGTGAGTCTGTACAGGGGTTCTCATTGACTTCAATTGTAGGGGCCTTGCTTCCCTGTGCACTTACTAAACTGAATAAACAAATGACTAATCCAATAACTAAACATACAATACCAATATGGTTTCAATTTCATAAATTTTTTGGATTGAATAAATTTATTCTATCAAGTCCTATTATATCTAACTTTATCTTCCAACCATCCAGAACTGATCAAGCCTTTCTTTTATGGAAAACAAAGGGCATAACATGTTTTTGTGACTTATTCATGGATAACTGCCTCATGTCTTTTGAACAGTTGTCTAATAAATATAATTTGCCTTGATCACATTTTTTCAGATATTTACAGATTAGATACTTTCTGAATGTTATTTTTCCTACTTTTCCAATACCACATCAAACTGAAATTACTGAAAAAAATTTAGGTTTAAACCCCTATCAGAAGAGTTTAATAGCAATTATTTATGATCTGATTATGAAAATACGTCTAGGTACATCTGATAAAATTAAGAATGAATGGGAAAGAGAACTTCAGGTATCTTTACCTATACAGAAATGGGAGAAAATTCTCCATCTAGTTAACACTTCTTCAATGTGTGCTAGACATGTTTTGATACAATTTAAGGTGATCATAGAGCCCATATATCTAAGGATAACACAAAGTACACTGCAGATGCTGTGGTCAAAGCAACACGTACAACACACTGGAGGAACTCCACAGGTCAGGCAGCATCCGTGGAAATGAACATTCGTTTCCACGGATGCTGTCCGACCTGTTGAGTTCCTCCAGCGTGTTGTACGTGTCTAAGGATGGGTTAGCTCATTTTTATTGCCATATAAATCCTGTCCATGACAGATGTAATTCTGAGGTAGCTTCCTTGACTCATGTGTTCTGGTCTTGTCCTCTTTTGGAAAAATATTGGAAAGATATTTTTGATATTATTTTAGTAGTTTTGCGTATTGATTTACAACCTCATCCTATTACTGCAATTTTTGGATTACCAGTGATGGACTCTAGTCAATTATTCCCTTCAGCTTGCCATTTGATTGTATTTGTTACTTAATATCCAGAAGATCCATTTTATTTAAATGGAAAGGTTCTAATGCCCCTACTACATTTCAATGGTTTTCCCAAACTATAACATGTTTAAACTTGGAAAAAATTAGGAGTGGCACTATCGACCCTTCAGTTAAATTTGAAGAAACTTGGAGACCATTTATTCAACATTTTCATATGATGTAAACTGACCTTTTCTGAATCCTTCTCAATAACTTCTTGTTCATGTATAGAGGAGTGGAGTTAATGACAAATAATGATTTTAACTGATGAAACATGGCAGCCCTGCTTTTGTTTCATTTTGTTTTAGTTTAGGGGGACTTTTTTTCTGTATAAAATTTTTTTGAATCTTTTTCGTGTTCAGTTATTAAGAGATTGGGAGACTTAGATTACACATGTTACTCAGAGTCTGTGTCTGTATACATTAACCATTATTAAAGTAATCCCAATCTCTTTGTATCATTATCATTGTTATGTTTATCTCTTCAAAACTTAATAAAAAAGATTGAGAAAGAAAGAATGAGACACCTGGCTGTGGGGGAAGAGGTTGGTTTGGAAACGAGGTAAATTGGATCTAAAAATTTCAACCTTACCGTTTTGGAATTATCTTCAAAAATCTCTCGGGCTTCTTCCTTTGAGCATGTTTCTTCCACACACTCTCGCTCCAGATTCCCTTGTCTAATCTCTTCTCCAAATTTGTTTCCCCTGCGGATTCGAGACAGGAGCTGCAGAGCCGAAGGTTTCTGTAGAAAGACTCAATACCACATCCACAGTATTAAACATCCGGTGCCTGTCTGCTGACGGAACTGTGTCATGACGTCAGACTACTACCTCTGAAATGCTTTGGTGTGTGATAGGACATAGAACTGTATAGCACAGTACAGACCCCTTCAACCCACAATGTTGAGCAGAACTTCTAACCTACTTCCAAAATCAATCTAACCCTTCCCTCACACATAGCCCTCCATTTTTCTATCCTGCATGTGACTCTCCAAGAGTCTCTTAACGTAACTGACTCTACCACCTCTCCTGGCAGCGCATTTCACACAACCTCTACTCTCAGTGTAAAAAATCTACCTCTCGCATCTACCATACTCTCCTCAAATCACCTTAAAATTCTATGCTCTTGTTCTATGTTACGGCCTCCTCATTTCCAAGTCTCTGGCTATCCACTGCATTTATTCCTCTTATCACCTTCAATATCTTTATGAAGTTATCTCTCATCCTACTTCTCTCCAAAGAGAAAATTCCTAGCTCACCCAACCTTTACTCATAAGGCATGCTTTCTAATCCAGGCAGCATCCTGGTAAATCTCGTCTGTACCCTCTCTAAAGCTTCCACATCCTTCCTATAATGAGGTGACCAGAACTGAACACAATACTCCAGCTGTGGTCTAAGCAGGGTTTTTATGGAGCTGAAGCATTACTGCAAGGCTCTTGAACTCAGTCTCCCAATTAATGAAGACCAACACACTGTACTTAATCTTAACCACCCTATCAATCTGTTGAGAAACTTTGAGGGCGTTGTGTATTTAATATTTCAGTAATATTGTAAATACATTGTTTGTTTAGGCATTATTTATTGTTTACATAATTCATTGTGGGTTATATGTAAAAGTACGTGAGTCATTACGCCTCCGTGTCATATGTGCAGGACTCACTAAGAATAAGACTGAGGTAGAGATGTTATTCCCAGCTCCATGTTTTTCTTCTGTCTAGTTTTATGTTTTGGAGCTACAAAACACAACAGTCGTGATGAGTAAGGTTTAAAATGAACCCAAGAAGGTGACTACTTAACCTGTTGAAGCATAGCATAGCTTTTTCCCCCTTTGGTTGAGGAGACAGATCCTAGAGTTAAGAAAGAAAGCACACCATGTGTTCTTTGAAAGTGAAGAGATGGCTGAGTTTAAAAAAAGGCAGACAATGGATGAAATTCATGGATTCACAAATAGTAAGTACTGGGTGATAATAACAATAGTAAATAAATAAAAAGAAGAAATGGATGGCTACACTGGAAAGATTGACATGTTCGATTCCACAACAGATACACGTATACTGAGTGAATTGAACATTATTTTGAAGCAAATGAAATAGCCAATGCAAAATCAGTGCCAGTATTACCAAGTGTAATTGGGAGAAGAGCTTACTGTTTGCATAGTTTAATTGCTCCGAACAAACTAGCTAAAATGAGCTTTGCTGATAGCGTGAAAGTAATGCAAGAGCATTTAGAACCAAACCATGTTGATTGCAGAATGCTTTAGGTTTTGTCAGTGGAATCGAAAAGAAAGGAGTCCATGTCAGCTGACTTGGCTGAATTGAAGAGGTTGTCCGAATATCGTCAGTTCAATGATGAGCTTAATGATACACTAAGAGATTGTTTAGTTTGTAGAATCTTACAAAAAAGCATTCAAAAATGACTCCTAACTGAAGCACAACTCACATTTAAAAAGAGCAATTGAAATTGCTGTATCAATGGAAATAGCAGCTCGAAACAATTGAGCTGCAGTCAGGAATGAAAGTGAGTTGAACAAAATTGCAACTTCCAAACATACTGGTCTGACCCAAAGAAATAGCTTTGGAAAACTCAAACATATCAAGGGCTAAATAGTTTTAAATGAAAATACCACACATAAGTTTTGCAAAGCCCATCTGGTTCCTTATACCACCCATGATAAAGTAACCAGTGAACTGGATCACATGGAGGCTGAAGGAATTCTTTTCAAGGTCGAGTGGAGCCCATGGGCAATGCTAGCGGTTCCAGTAGTCATGGAGGATGGGCCTTTCAGGATCTGTGGTGATTTTAAGGTCACTGTCAACCCAGCACTGGAAGTAGATCAATACCGTCCATCCAGGATAGAGTACCTGATGCTACAACGCTGTTCAAGCACTCAGTGTTTCAGGGATAACATCATTGTTACTGGCAAGGATAACACGGAGCAACTCAAGACTGTGTTAACAAGGTCCAAAGATTATGGGTTAAGATCACAACACAAGTATGAATTCTTCAGACCAGGTATGGTTTACTGTGGTCACACCATTGATGCACAAGATTTACACAAGTGTCCCGAGAAAAGTTAAGCCAAAGGTCTTGTCACCGTTGTGGTCGTTTTTAGGATTTGTCAATTACTATAACAGGTTCCTGCCAAACCGGGCTACAGTGCTCCACACCTAGTATTCGTTACTACTGATCGGGAAGAAATGGCAATTGATAAAGCAGTGTGAGGTGGCTTTCCAAAAGACAAAGGAAATGGTGACTTCAGACACTGTACTCACATATTATGATCCATTATCCAATGAAGCTTGCCTGTTATGCCTCGTCTTATGGTGTATGTGCAGTCATGTCACATGTTATGAGTGATATTGCCTTTGCATCATGTTCCCTGACTGTTGCAGAGAAAACTCACAGACAAACTGACAGAGAGGCCTCGAGTCTGGTTTGGGGTGTAAATAGTTTCAACTGGTCCTTGTACGGGAGAGATTTTACTCTTGTACTGATTATCAACCACGAGTGTCCATTTTCAATGAACAGACGGGTGTTCCACTAACAGCAGCAGCAAAAGTGCACCTTTGTTGGTAGACTAGAAGCAGTGGTTCCAGGCAAGGACCATTTAAATTCCCAAGTCCATCATTTGGGAATAAAATCATTGGGCATTCAAACACAAAGTTGATTTCCCCCAATTCTTTGGTTAGCTTAACGATTTCAGCGTCTACATAACAAGGTGGGCTGAAGAAGCATGGAATAGACATGACTTGGCAGCTTGTATTCAGAATTGGCTTGCCCACAGATGACAGACGGTTGTAGTGGAGGTACTTTCCTGGCTGGAAGCCCATGACCAATGGTGTTCAGATATATAACATATACATGTTAATGGCTTGGAGGAAAATATAGAGAAGTTGGTTAGAAGTTTGAGCATGGAATACAGAACATAACAGCACAGTAGAGACCCTTCAGTCCATAATGTTGTGCTGGCCCTTTAACCTACCCTAAGATCAATCTAACCCATCCCTCCTACGTAGCCCTTCAGTTTTTCTATCATCCACGTGCCTATCTAGGAGTCTCCTTGAAGTCCCTAAAGTGTCTGCCTTTACCACCACTCCTAGCTATGTTTTCCATACACTGACCACTCTATGTGTAAATGATCCTTCCTCTGACATCCTCCCGTATAGTTCCCTCCTAAACTTTTAAAGTTAAGCCCCATTGTATTAGCCACTTCCGTGTTGGGAAAGAGTCTGAGTCTTCAGCTATCTGCTCGATGAGAGGGCACAATTTTAAGGTGATTAGAGGAAAGTATAGGGGATGTCAAAGGTAAGTATTTTTCTTTTAGAGAGAGTGGTAAGGGCATGGAATGCACTAAGGGTGGTGGTAGAGACAGATACATCGGGAATATTTTTAAAAACTCTTCTAACGTAGGCAGATGGATGTTAGAAAAATGGAGAGTCATATGGGGTTTGTTTGATCTTGGAGTTAGTTAAAAGGTCTGCACACATTGTTGGCCGAAAAGCCTGTATTGCGTTGTGATGTTCTATGTCCTATGAGCTAGACCTCTAGTTTGCCGACAGAGAAATTGGTGGCAATATAGACAATGAAATCTGTATTTTCTTTGATGTACAGTATTTCATTATACCCTTCAATTAATAAAAAAATCAAAAGTACATGATTTTTCAATTTTCATTCTAAATATTCATTGTATACATATTACAAATAAAAAACATTTAAAATGCCATGTAGTTTTCAGGCCATGTAAAAATTTCCTGCTCAGAGCAATGGGTTGGTCCATTCAGCTTTAAAGGAAATTAGAGGAAACATTGATCACCTGTCAGGTATGAAGAGAGTGCAGAAGTCTCAAGCTATTATCTGACAATTCCCATCAAAAATTCTCCCAAAGTCACCACCGTGGGAGGAACAGCGTCAGCTGGAGGAGATGTACAGACGGGAGGAACGGGTTGCACTGAGAGTTCATTGATGCTTACCGTCATTCGTGTGACAGCCAGTGAGAAGCAACAAGATGATCCCGTAACTGAGGACGATTTTCATCTTGCTTTGTCACCGTCTGATCCGACGTATTGGAGAGACACGATGGGGGATTTTGCAAATGGATCTACCTCACTCAGATCACAGTTACACTCTTTACACAGTCGGTATTTTTTCTTCGTTTTGGAAATATTTCTGTTAATAAATAACCAACAATTTTGAAAGACTTTCACAGGAGTACACAAAGCATGGATTTCTAGAAATCAATTCTGGTAATGCTGATAGCAGAAAAGGTGAGCACCTTCCTTCTCAGTCTGTTCTGGCATTGAAACCATTGACGAACTGGGACAAAGGAATATGAGCCAGGAGATCTTGCCATTTACACTTGATTTTGTGTTAACTAAAAATCTGAGGCAAATCCAGCTGCATTTGGAATTGCTGGCTGTGAACGTGATCTCTGACTCCTGTATGCATTCAGTCCCCAGCCTCCCGCCCCCCATTTTACCCACTGGAATTTAGAAGAATGAGAGTGGATCTCATGGAAACATAAAAGCCCAGAAAAAGTGGATTTGGAGAGAATTTTCCCTATAGTGGGGGGGGGGGGGGGGGGTGTCTAGGGCCAGAGGGAACAGCCTCAGAACAGAAGGATATCCATTTAGATCAGAAATGAGGAGGAATTTCTTTAGCTAGAGGATGGTGAATCTGTGAAGTTCATTGCCATAGACAGTTGTGGAGGCAAAGTTATCTTGTTTATTTAAAGTGGAGGTTGCTATGTTCTTGATTAGCATTAAAGACAGGAGAATGCAGTTGAGAGGGGTAATAAATCAGCCATGATTATATACTGTAGTAGGATCAATGGGCCGAATGGCCTAATTCTTTTCCATATGTCTTATGGCAAAGATGCAGCCGGTATTGCAACAGCCACGTGCTGTCAGGGGGTGTTAGGAAGGGACACAGCTCTCCCATGCCGTGGGAGTGGAGGGGGCAGGGAAGCAAAGGGCACTGGTCTCTGCTGGTGAAGCAGGAGGAGGCAAGTCTGGTGCATAAGGTGCTGTTTCAGGACAGACTCGAGGGGGCATGGACACTCAAGACTGCCCTGGAGGGAGGCAGAGGGAAGGAGGTTGAGTAACTGAAGGTGGCAGGGAGATTCTACTGTAACAATAATAGGTTGGATTTAAAAAGAAAAAAAAACAGCCCAATTGATCCATGACAACTATAATTTCCATCCTAGCCTGTCCCATATCCCTCTAAACCAGGGGTTCCCAACGTAGGGTGCACAGACCCCTCGGTTAATGGTATGGGAAGAGGATGGGAAGTCCCACTAACCCTTTTTTATACAAATCCCTGTTAAAAGTTGCTATTATGCCTGCCTCAATCAGCTGCTTTGGCAGCTCATTGCACGGCATGTCTCATGAGGGAAGGTTGAGGGATTAGGGCTTTTCTCCTTGGAGCGAAGGAGGGTGAGAGATAATTTGATGGAGAGGTACAAGGTGATAAGAGGCATGGACAGCCACTTTTCCCCGGCCTCGAAAAGTCTTAATATGAGGAGGCAAACATTATAAGGGGATTGAAGGAAAACCTGGAGGAGGGGAGGATGTCAGAGGTAGGATTTTTACAGAGGTGGGTGTGTGGAACTGGGGTTGGTGATAGAGGCAGATGCATTATGGACATTTCAGAAACTTCGATAGGCACATGGCGGTAGAAAAATGGCGGGAGGGGTTAGATTGGTCTTGGGGTCGATAAAAATGCTGTTAGAAAGCCCGTCAGAACTGGTTCCACTGACAGAAGGTGGGGCAGAGAGGTTACTGGTGCCTTAAAAAACCAGTCACTTCGGGCAGATGGAGCTCGCCAGCCATGTTTGACAGCTCATCTGGAAGGAAAACTCTGATCTCAAACCTCCACTGCCTTGCAGCTGTACCCACTCATGGGGAAGGCTTCGGGAGGGAAAATTCTGGAGCTGGAGTCCCTAAGGCAGTCCTACGTTGAATTCAATGCTGACCGACAACTCTTGCAATGCTGCTGGTGCCAAACTGTATCGGTCTCTGCCATTCCTTTGGGTTCATCAGATGCATGTAGAGGGGGAGCTTGCTACACGGGCAACAGCTTGCTCTCCATATCGTACTGCCCAGGCTTTGGTATCTAGACAGCTAGGCCACAATATCCATGAGTCGACCCTGACTGACGAAGGCCACAGTCAGGTAAAAAGGCCAGCACTACATCACAGTCTGAAGGGACTGCATTGTTCTAATTTTCAAATCCAATTAGACAAGAGTATATCCCAGAGTGGCAGTGGCCATCATCAGATCACATCCTTTGGAGGTGAGTGGAGATGTCAAAGGAAGTTTTTTTAAAATTATATACCCAGTTTGTTTGTGGCATCCGTTGGTCTCGAGAGACCATGGATCTGCGCCTGGAGTTTCCAGAGCGCAGGCCTGGGCAGGGTTGTATGGGAGACTGGCAGTTGCCCAAATTGCAGGCCTTCCCCTCTCCACACCACCGATGTTGTCCAAGGGAAGGGCACTAGGACCCATGCAGCTTGGCACCGGTGTCGTCACAGAGCAATGTGTTGTTAAGTGCCTTGCACAAGGACACAAACACGCTGAGGCTCGAACCAGTGACCTTCAGGTTACTAGTGTGATGCCTTGCCCACTAGGCCACGCGCCAACAATATATACCCAGAGAGTGGTACTATATTACCCAGAATACACTGCCTGCAGTGGAGGTAGAGCCTGATATAATAGGGACACATAAGATAAACAGAAAGACGTAAGAAAAATGGAGGGTTATAGGCTGTGTAGGAGCGAAGGGTTAGATTGATTGTGGACTAGGTTTCCATAGGTTGTCACAGCTTTGTGGGTCAAAGGCCCCCTACTGAGTATATCAGGGACAGGACAGGAAGGAAGGAAAACCAGCTTCCAACTGTTCCTTTCGCTATTGGGCCAAATTCTTTAAGAATGAGAAGTGATCTTAGAGAAACATGTAAAATTATGAAAGGGCTAGGTAAGATGGAGACAAGAAAGCTGTTTCCACTTGGGAGTTCAATTCCGGCGTTCCCATAAGGAGTTTGTACATTCTCCCAGTGACCAAATGGGATTCCTTCATGTATTCCAGTTTCCTCCCAGAGTCCAAAGACATAGGGGTTAGTAGATTAACTTGTCATTGTAAACTGCCCTGTGATTAGGCTAGTGTTAAATAAGTGGGTCTCTGGGCAGTGTGGCCCGTTGGGCCTGCTCCACACTTTATCTCTGAATAATCAACTAAACCCACTGAACGGGTAGTGGGTTTTACTACCCACCACCCACAGGAAAAATCAGAACGTTCAAAATGAGATACAATCCAAATTGTGAAACCGTCTAAAATTTAATTAAATAGTCACAAGACAAGTTTTTAAAAAATGTTACAATATAATGTGTGAGCGCTTTCAAATACAACTTAATGCAATAGACATGAAATAACACAATATGTGCTCAGTGAAGTAAATTTCCCAGTATTATTTATGGTATTTTCATTGTCCTAGATGAAGGATTTGATCAAACATAAAATTATCTGCTACTTAAGTGAGAAATCAGTAATGTTCTTGCTTTGACAGCCATCTTTCCAAATTCCACTCTAATCCTGAAACATTCCACACACTATCAGATCAGATCATCTCACACTTCTTGGCTCAAGTATGATGTATTAGTGTCAGGTAGTTAAATACAATGGACTATGTGTAATTCAATATGTAGCCATACACAAATGTCAGTTGTTTCCTTATATAAAAGTGGAGAGAACTAAAGTTTAATCTTCTGACCACGCATTACATTGTACAATATGCAAATCTCTAAAACTCTGCCATGGATGGTCTCAAGCCCACCTGCTTAGGGAGGAGGGTCGGGCATGGGGCTAGAAACCTCATCTCATAAAAACCCTGAGCAACAGAAGCGCCAACAGGAGTTCGAAGTTCCTCATCCCTGGGAGAGGAAAGGTGGGCAACACGTGGGACAACTTGAAGGACTGGCCCCGGAGAGAGGAACCTGGCGAGCTGCTGTCAGTACCTATGCCCCAGTAGGGGAAAGTAAGCTAATTTCCAGAGGACACTTTGCCATAAAGTAAAATAAATCATTTTGTATAAAATGTGCTCAGTACTGCAGGCTAAAATTTTACTTTGAGATAAGATGCAACATAATTAAGCTCCAATTTCTTTTAAAACAGCTTCTTTACCAAAATTTTAAATCATGCAATCTTATAATACATCAACTTGTATTTAGATCATTTAATCTTAAGATGTCCCGATGTTCTATGTTCAAAGTACACAGCTGCCTTTTAACTTCTTGTTCTTGAAATTTGGGCTTTAGGTTAAAAACTTAAAAATGAAAAGCATTCATGATAAAAAGGCTGGAACATGATAAACGAAGGAGCTTTTTGTTAACATGTCTTTATAAAAAACTTCTCAGCAGCAGTTTGGGTGTTTTCTGTTAAATACCTTCTCCTGCTCTCTGATTGTGTATTTTTGATGAGAACAATCTCTTATCACGTGGGTTTAACTAACACTAACATTTCAGATTTGGGCCTTCTGGGGATTCCTCGGACATTGCAAGCTCTTCTGTTATGAAAGTCCACAGGATGAGGGACAAAACTTTGTCCAGAGTCTTTGGCACAAGTGTGCTTCCAAAGGGAAACAAGGTCACTTACCGTACAAAGTTTCAGTACAGAAACAGCCATTGCTGGGCTGTCCAACTAATGAGAGTATTACAACTTCCTTTAGGACAGCAACTACAAATCAAAAGGACTCCAAAACGCTTTGCAACATTGAGAGCTTTAAAAAAAATAGAAAGTGATTCCAAAATTAAATCTAATTGGGATCAACTTGCTCCAAACTTACTGCTGATCTTAGAGAGTTCAGCATCTTGTATTAACTTACTGACCAAGGTTTTAGATGCGTGGAGAGAAAAGGACAAGACACAGGGAGCTTGATTAAATGAAATAAAAACCATCTTGGCACAAAGTGATGGTCCCTGGGCTCTTGAATGGCACCATCATTGGTAGGGCAACGAGACTAAGAGAGATCGATGACGTTCAGACCTCCAACTGCAGCAGGCCGGACACATTACTGAGCTTGTAGTGGGGCTGCCATCTGCAGAGGTGGAGGTTGAACTGGCCACGTCTCATGTCCTTGGTTGGTCTGCAAGAGGTGGTACAGCTGTTTCAGGTGGGAGACGATATTGTCTTTAATGTCCGGGGTGGAGATCTGAAGTCTGATGCTACTGCTGTCGAAAGAGCGTGTAAACTCCCCGTTAAACATCTCATAGATCATCCTTGCAACCACAGGTATCACCTGAAGATCAAGAGGTACACACATGGGTTAGGACACAAAGAACAGCAAACAGTTTAACATCCATGACAGAACAGGGTATTGGTTCAAGTTTCAAAGTCTCAAATCAGAATCAGATTTATTATCACCAGCATATGTTGTGAAATTTGTCAAGTTGGCAGCAGCAGTACAACACTTTACATAATATAAAAAAATAAAACTGTGAATTAAAGTGTGTATCAAAAAATTTAAATTAAATTAGTGCAAAAACAAAAGAAAAATTAGGTAGAAATGTAGTGTTCATGGTTTCAATGTCCATTCAGAAATCGGATGGCAGAGGGGAAGAAGCTGTTCCTGAATCACTGAGTGTGTGCCTTCAGGTTCCTGTACCTCCTTCCTGATGGTAACAGTGAGAAATTGGCACGCTAAGGTGATGAGAGGTCCTTAATGATGGACGCCACTTTTTTGTGGCGCCACTCCTTGAAGATGCCTTGGACACTATGGAGCCCAGTACCCATGATGGAGCTGACTAATTTTACAACCCTCTGCAGCTTACTTTGACCCTGTGCAGTAGCCCTCACCCCCACCAGATGGTGATGCAGCCAGTCAGAATGCTCTCCACGGTATATCTGTAGAAACTCACTTTCAAACATAACCCACTGTTGTAAACACAGGGGACCTCTGCAGCCCCTTCGCCAATGGCACAGGAACATCCGAGGTTATACAGAAGGATTTTACACTTTCATGATTGATAGCCCAGAAGTGTGAAACCGTTTTCTTATATCCAGTGAACACCAAGCGGGGACTCAATGAAGATGCTTGATATTTAAGAAGCGTTCAGAGAAGACCAGGTCCAGAGATAACACTCGCAAGGTCAACAACCAGAAGGCTTAGGGCAAAGGTAATCAGTCAAATTTCCATTAGCAGAGTTTTGGATCTGACGACAGAATCTCAGAAAGAGGGGAGAACCATTTAGAACTGAGAAAGGAGACCTCCTTCAGCCAGAGGGTGGGGTATCTGTGGCACTATTACCAACAAATATGTCACTGGGTGTACCTAAGACTGAGATCAATAAGTCTTTGATAAGTAAGGGTAAGGATTATGGGAGAAGGCAGGAGAAACGAGGTTGAAAAAAAATAATCAGCCATAATTGAATGGCAAAGCAGACTCAACAAGCTGAATGGTCTAATTCTGCTCCAGGACCTTAAGGTCTAAAAAGTGACATAGTGTTCCGAATTCCAACTACTGGCTGCATCCATTTTGAAACTTTAAACCCAAGTCCGACAGACATTGGAAGACAATTATATGGGTTCACTAGGAACCCGTATAATTAAACTGGAAAAAAGGTTCATCAAAATAAAAGTTTTCACGATGGCTGGTATAAAGCAGACCGAGGACCAATTATTTCGGGTCATGTAAGGGGATACCACTGATCTGAGCAGCGACCGGAAGCGTGAGAGGACTCAGGTTTGCCGATAGAGTACACAAGGCATCGATTTGTGGCAGCTTGGTGTTTGAGCAGCAGCCAATCGGTGATCAGGAATGATAGGCAGAAACAATAAAGTATGTGGCAAGTGGAGTGGCCTTTGTTGGAGCAGTTATTTGAGGCTTGAGTGAGACAAGATGGAAAAAGCTGCAGGAGGATTATATCTCCAATTTAATTATTGCTTTCTTCTTTATATAGTAGGGGTACCAGGCAGGATAGTTGAATGGTCGCCTTGTGGGATGTGGGAAGGCAGGCAGACCTCCAGTGTCCCTGACGACTACAACTGCGAGAAGTGCACCCAGCTTCAGCTTCTAACACTCCACATTAAGGAGATGGAACTAGGTGAACTCCGGATCATTTGGGAGGCTGAGGGAGTGAAGATCAGACACTTAGGGAGCTAGTTGCACCCCAAGGTGTAGGACACAAGAGAATGGGTGACAGTCAGGAAGGAGAAAGGGGTTGAACAGCTAGTGCAGAGTACCCCTATGATCAATCCCCTCAACAACAGTTATACCACTTTGGATACTGTTGGGTGACAGGGGGAGAACCACTTTAAACCATTTTTTAAAATATATTACTTTTTATAAGACTACCTTTTAGTAGTCTTAGTATTAAGACTACTCATCATTCCCGACTCCTGGAAGAAACCCAAGGATCTGAGATCCGACAGTATGGTTGAATGACAGTTCAACTTATTTAGACAGACACATCACCTGCACCATGATCAGCTTTCTTTCCTTTGGTTTCCCATCGGGCCACTCCTCACCAAAGCACAGGTAAATCTCAAACGAAGGCACTTTATTGCTTTGACCCTTCTGAAGATCAATCAAATCTGTAATTAAAAAAATACAATTAAATTCCTGAATTTCCTGAAGCTCTTGTTGCCACGTGCGCAATTGTTTTTGCGTGTGGGGTGGGGAGGATAGAGTCGATATTTTGCTTCGAACAGTTTGCGTGGTTTTCTTTGTTTCATGGCCGTCTGGAGAAGACAAATCTCGGAGTTGTACACTGCATATGTACTTTGATAATAACTGTACCTTGAACAATTGGGAGCTCCGAATCAGAATGAGGTTTATTCTCACTGACATCTGTTGTGAAACTTGTTGTTTTCTGGCAGCAGTACAGCACAATACATTAAAATTACTGTACATTATGATAAGAATATATAAAAATATAAGTAGTGCAAAATTGAGAGGGATAATAAACCAGCCATGGAATGGCAGAGAAGACTCAATGGGCTGAATGGCCTAATTCTGCTCCTAGGTCTCATGGTCTTAAAATAGTGAGGTAGTGTTCATAGACCGTTCAGACACCCAACAGTAGAGGTGAAGAAACTGTTCCAAAAACATTGAGTGTGTGTCTTCTTCCTAAAGGCATAATGAGAAGAGCGGTGACTGTTGTGGGATGTCCCTAGCACACCCTTGAGTACATTAGAGCCAACACAAATGACACATCTCACTGCATGGTTTGATGTGCATGGGATAAATAAATCTGAACCTGAACTTGAAGAGGGCATGCCCTGGGTGGTGAGAGCCCTTCATGATGGAGGCCACCTAAAACCTCACTAAACACCACCACCTCTGGCTGCCAATTCCCGGCACCCATGCTCTGGAGCTGCTGCCATTTGTCTATCACCACAAAAGGTCTACAGCAGATACAATGTCACTGGCTCTCCACTCGACCTTGGATCACCTGGACAATAACAATACCCGTGCTCAGTGTCCAACACCCTCAGTTCTCATCGAAAAGCTCCAGAGCCTGAGCCTCGGCATCTCCTTCTATAATTGGATCCTCAGCAGTCCATATGGATCCGAAGTAACATCTCCTCCTCACTGACAATCAACACTGGTACACCTGTATGCTTAGCTCACTGCTCTGCCCTCTCTACGCCCGTGGCCGTGTGGCTAGGCACAAATCAATAGCCAGCTGTAAAATTGCCGATGTTGGCAGAATTTCAGATGGAGACGAGAATGCGTACAGAAGTGAGGTCGATCAGGTAATTGGGTGATGTCGCAGCAAACCTTGCACTCAGCGTCACATCAGGAAGGAGAGGCTAACATACTATCGAGGGATTCGCAGCGGAAAAGGTGAGCCACGTCAAGTTCCGAGGTGTCGACATCTCTGAAGATCTATCCCAAGCCCAACATACTGATGCAATTACCAAAAAAAAGACAGAACAGTGACGATATTTTGTTAGGAGTTTGAAGAGCTTTGGCATTTCACCAAAGGCTCGACCAAATTTCTACAGCGCATTCTAATTGGATGCATCTCCGTCTGGTACGGAGGGGCCAGTGCACAGGATTGGAAAAGGCTACTGAAAATTGTAACGTGAACACTAGCTTCTCCAGGAGCAAGGACATCTTCAAAATGCCATACCACAAAAAGGCGGCATCCATCATTAAAGGCCTCCACCATTTAGGACATGCTCTCTTCTCATTACTACCATCAGGGAGGAGGTACGGGAGCCTGAAGACAAACACTCAATGTTTTAGGAACAGCCTCTTCCCATCTGCCATCAGGTTTCTGAATGGACACTGAATCCATGTGTACTACCTATTTGTTTCTGCTCTCTTTTTGCACTATTCAGTTTAATTTTTTTAAATGTATTTCTTATTGTAATTTATAGCTTATTATGTATTGCGCTGTCCTACTGCCGCAGAACAAATTTCACGCCATATGCCAGTGATATTAAACCTGATTCTGATTCTCACTGTAAAAACCTGCCTCACAAATCTCCTTTAAACTTGCCCCTCTTTCATCTTTAATGAGCACCTTCCAGTACTTGGCATCTCCAGTCTCGACAAAGGATCCTGAATGTCTACCCCATCTCTGCCTCTCATAACGTTACAAACCTCTATGAGATCTCTCCTCTGCCTTCGATGTTCCAGAGAGAACAACCCAAGTTTGTCCCAGCGGTTTTCAATCTGGAGTCCTTGATTCGTTGGTAAGGGACAATGGCATAATCGAGGTTGGGAGCCCCTGGCCCGACCTCTCCTTACAGCTCACCCCCATTAATGCAGGCAAAATCCTGGGGAGCCTCTGATGCACGATTCCCAAATTCCGCACATCCAGCATGTTTGGTCCACAACCTTCTAAACCTTCCCGATCCACACAGCTGTCCAACTGCCTCAACCACCCCTTCTGACAGCTGGCTCCTCAGCTGCGTGGAACGACGTCTTAGCTGAGGAAAACAGTGGAAGGTGGGGTGACCAGTGGTAATGAGGAGCAGATAGAGACAGAGGATTGCGTGCTCTGGAGAATGAAGCAGAAAAGCTGACAACAGCACAACCCTTCCTGATGATCTAAACACATCCTATGCGGGTTTTGAACGGAAAGGAATGGGTATGTCAGCACACACCTCGATGGTCTCTAGTGCACCTAAACCTATAGTCACCTTCACAGACACCCAGAGGGTGAAGCTGTGACCCAGATGGTGTCCCTGGCCAGGTCCATAGATCAGAGGTTCCCAACGGGGGACCACAAACCCTTTGGTTAATGGTAGGGGCCCACGGCATTAAAAATGTTGGGAATCGCTGCTTTAGATCCTGTGTGGACCTACTGGAAGGGTATTTGCAGTCTTCTCCCTGTGTCAGGCTGTGGCTCCCACCAGCTTTAAGACAATGAGCTTTATGACGTGGGGCAGCCTGCTGCAAGGACAATAGCTTGCTCTCCAAATCATGCAGCCTTGGCTTGCTATCACCTAGACAGCTAGGACGCAACCTCCATGATCGACTGAAGGAGGGCCTCCTCAGACTCCCTCTGCAGCTGTTACACTTTATTCTGCATTGTTATTGTTTTCTCTTGCTCTGCCTAAATACCCCGTGTAATGATTTGATCTGTTTGAACAGTGAGCAAGAGAAGGTTTTCACTGTGTGACAATGATAAACCGACATGTGATCAATCGGCCTGGAACATCAAACCACTCACCACTCAAGAAGGTCTCTAGGCAAAAGAGTTTAACTTTCTTCTGCCTTTCGATGACGTGCGGCATGGCGCTCCCCCCTGCACAGGGTCCAGACCAGTACACCTTGCACTGACAGAGGCGGATGGCGTAGATTGCGTGCCCGCTAACCTCCAGGATGAGCCCGCGATCCATCACGTCCAGCAGCCGACTGGTGAACAGGCGCTGCTTCTCGTTTAGGATGTGGTCCGTCCCAGGAAACTTGATCTGCTCGAGCGAAACCGGACCAAAGAGCTCCTCCTGGTTGGGCATCGGCCCCAGGTCCCCATAGAACAGGCGGCATCCCTGTGGGTTACTGACGGTGAGGGAAGGTCCCAGCTCTTTGCCCCGGTACTGAAATTGGATCTCCAGGTCTGTCACTGAGTGGAATAAGTGGGAAGAAGGAAAAACCAGAGTGATGTGCTTCAATCTAAAGGAAGAGAACTCCATAACTATACATTTGTACATTCTGATGTTTAGTTGGACAACCACAGTGGTATAACATTGGAAAGTCATAGCAGTGTGTTCATTTCAGGTTACCACAACACAGGACAGACACAATTGCACCAAACAGGGTGCAGAGCAGATTCACCAGGATGTTTAATACAAAGTCAAAGTCAACTTAGACCATAAGATATAGGAGCAGAATTAGGCCATTCAGCCCATCGAGTCTGCTCTGCCATTTCATCATGGCTGATCCATTTCCCTCTCAGCCCCAATCTCCTGCCTTCTCCCCGTATCCCTTCATGTCCTGACTAATCAACAATCTATCACACTAAGACTTGGCCTCCACAGCCGCTTGTGGCAAAGAAATCCAGATTCAGCACTCTCTGGATAAAGAAATTCCTCCGCATCACTGCTCTAAAGGGATGCCCCTCTGATCTAATGCTGTGTTCTCTGGTCCTTGACTCTCCCACAATAAGAAACATCCTCTTCACATCCACTCTATCGAAGTTAAGGGGCTCAAAACTGCTCACAATACTCCAAGTGAGGCCTCACCAGTG
Organism: Hemitrygon akajei; assembly: GCF_048418815.1. Classification (NCBI taxonomy): domain Eukaryota; kingdom Metazoa; phylum Chordata; class Chondrichthyes; order Myliobatiformes; family Dasyatidae; genus Hemitrygon; species Hemitrygon akajei. The sequence continues at coordinate 48,121,408 of NC_133150.1, read as the reverse complement.
CTTTATACAGTTTCAATATTACATCCTTGCTTTTATATTCTAATACACTTATTATTGAAGAGGACACGAGCAACAGGCGGGTCTACAGTTTGATGTGCTTACTGGGCAGTGAGCTGATCCACGTTTCTGGCGTACTGAACATCTCTGCTGGCAAGTGAGGATCTCCCTGTAGGATCTGGTCAGGGTCGGTCTTTATCCACTCACTGGGAGAGCAACTGGCAACGCTTGCTGGAGGCATCGGTGAGTCTGCAAAAGTTAAATTGCACAGTCATCAGTAACAGTCATCAGCACTGACGAGCAAACACGTGCACTTACACTGCACCCGTCACATCCTTTGCAGTGGACCACAAGATATAGGAGCAGAATTAGGCCATTTGGCCCATTGAGTCTGCCCCGCCATTTCATCATGGCTGATCCGATTTTCCCCTCAGCCCCGATCTCCTACCTTCTCTCTGTATCCCTTCATGCTCTGATCAATCAAGAAACAGCCTCTGCCTTAAATATACATAAAGACTTGGCTTCCACAGCTGCCTATGGCAAAGAATTCCACAGATTCACCACTCTCAGGCTAAAGAAATTCCTAATTTCCATTCTAAATGGACATCCCTCTAGTCTGAGGCTGTGTCCTCTGGTCTTAGAATTGGCTGCACCTCACTGCCAATTCCCAGATGGGTCAGCTATGGCTAAAATTAATTAACATTGACCAGCCTAGTTGCCATAATTTACTTCGGGTCACACCACAGCGCAACCAGCCATTTGACACAACCTGTCCACACCAACCAGAATCTTGGCTGGATTCACAAGACCGATAGGGAGACACATAGAGTGATTTGGGACTGTTTTCACTGGACAACAAAGGAGAATGAGGGGTGACCTTATAGAGGTGTATAACATCACGAGGACCATGGACTGGGTGAACGCACAGTCTTTTCCGGGCCTTGGGGACAGAGGCTTAAGGTGGGTGGGGTGGGGGGAATTTACTGGTGCTAGTTCATTACTCTCATGTACCGAGATACAGTGAAAAGCTTGTCTTGCACACTGTTCGTACAATCGAATCATTACACAGTACATTGAGTTAGAACAAGGTAAAACATTCACAATTAAGATTAACGGGTAAAAGCTACTAAAAAGTGCAGTGCAGGTTATGTGCAAGGTCATAACAAGGTAGATTGTGAGGCCAAGTCCCATTTCATTGTACAAGAGGGTCTATTCTAGAGTCTGATAACAGCAGGATAGAAGCTGTCCTCGAGCCTGATGGTATGTGCTTTCAGGCTGTAGTAAACTTCAGTAAGAACCTGAGGGGCAGGTTTTTCCAACCCAAGAATGGCCAACATATGGAATGAGCTACCAGAGAATGTGGTTGAGGCAGGGACAGTAATAACATTTTAAAAAGGTACTGTATTTGGACAGGTACATGAGTGAGAAAGGTTTAGAGCAGGGCCAAAGACCAAGAACACTTACCATTGAGGTTGAGAAATGGGAAGCTCTCCTGCATCTGCACAAAGAAGAGGAGGAAATTAGTACAACTGCAGGTAACCCGACGGACGGCCAAGATGTACATTGCTCGACGGGACAATCGCAACAATCAAAATAGGATTTGACAACGTTACAGAGAACTTGACCTGTGGCGCCACTGTAGTGTAGCGGTTAGTGCAACGCTATTACAGCTCCCGGCGTCGGAGTTCAGAGTTCAATTCTGGTGTCCTCTGTAAAAAAAAAAGTGTTTGCATGTTCTTCCCGTGTGTGGGCGGGCTTCCTCTGCGTGTGCCGGCTCCCTCCCAGTGTCCAAAGATACAATAGTTGGTAGGTTAATTGGTCATTGTAAGTTGACCTATGATTAGGCTCGAATTGAATCAGGGGATCGCTGGGCGGGCAGGCAGCACGGCAGGACAGTTCTGCGCTGTATCGCTAAATAAACAAAACATTAACAGGGCTGGGACAAAGCTGTCCCTTCAGAACAGAGATGAGGAGAAATTTCATTTGGGAGAAGGTAGCGAATCTGTGAAATTTGTTGCCACAGACTGCAGTGGTGGCCCAGTCACTGGCTATATTTAAAGTGGAGGTTGATAGGTTCTTGGTTACAAGGAGAAGGCGGGAGAACGGGGTTGAGAGGGAAAATAACTCAGCCATGGTGGAATGGTGGAGCAGACTTGATGGGCCGAATAGCATCGTTCTGGTCCTATGGAAGGTGAAGTAAACAAGGCTGTGTGAACTGTAAATGGGTCGAGTTGTTTCCTTCTCAGATACAACAACTGTGTTCAGTTCTGGTTGCCTCATTATGGAAAGGATGTGGAAGCCTTAGAGATAGACAATAGGTGCAGAAGTAGACCATTCAGCCCTTCGAGCCTGCACCACCATTCTGAGATCATGGCTGATCATCTACTATCAATACCCGGTTCCTGCCTTGTCCCCATATCCCTTGATTCCCCTATCCATAAGATACCTATCTAGCTCCTTCTTGAAAGCATCCAGAGAATTGGCCTCCACTGCCTTCCGAGGCAGTGCATTCCACACCCCCACAACTCTCTGGGAGAAGAAGTTTTTCCTTAACTCTATCCTAAATGACCTACCCCTTATTCTCAAACCATGCCCTCTGGTACTGGACTCTCCCAGCATCTGGAACTTATTTCCTGCCTCTATCTTGTCCAATCCCTTAATAATCTTATATGTTGCAATCAGATCCCCTCTCAATCTCCTTAATTCCAGCGTGTACAAGCCCAGTCTCTCTAACCTCTTTGTGTAAGACAGTCCGGACATCCCATCACAGATGGCACAGAGGAGATTCATCAGGATGCTGCCTGGACTAGAAAGCATGTCTCATGAGGAAAGGTGGAACAAGCCAGGATTGTTCTCTTTGGAGAAAAGGAGGATGAGAGGTGACTGGATAGAGGTGTTCAGGAAGTTAAGAGGCATAGATTGAGTGGAGAACCAGCCCCCTTTTCCCCAGGGAGTACAATTTCAAAGAGGAAAGTATGGGGGGGGGGAGGGGGGATAGCAGATGTAGTTTTTTAGAAAAAAACAATTGTGGGTGCAAGGAATGCGCTGCCAGGGGTGGTGGGAGAGGCAGCTAGATTAGGGGCATTTAAGAAACTCTTAGGAGTGTGGACAATAGAAATAGAAAGGAGGGAAAGGTTAGATTGATGTTGGAGTAGGTTAAAAGATCAGCACAACATTGTGGGATGGAAAGCCTGTACTGTGCTGTACAGCACTATGCTCAATCTGCTCAGCAGCATGGGAATGGGATTTCAGTTCCCAGATTCCAGATGTTATTGAGAACCTCGAGGCTGGGTGTCAGAGGAACATGGAAGGCTTGTTAAGCACCAGAGGGAGCACGACAGTTCTCCCAATTCCTCACCCGCCTGCCTAACCGGGGAATCTTCAAAGAACATAGAACATTAAAGCACAGTACAGGCCCCTTGATCAATCACGTTGTGCCCACCCATTTAACCTACCCAAAGCTCAATCTAATCCTTCCACCCTAAGTAACCCTCCCATTTTCTTTCATTATGTACCCATCTCTGAGAGTCTCTTAAATGCCCCTAATGTATCTGTTTCTACCACCACCCTGACAGGGTATTCCACAAACCCACCACACTCTGTGTAAAAAAAAAGTCTACCTTTGATATCCCCCCAGACGATTCAGTATCAATGGATCTTGCTCCAATAACGTGTCCTTCACCTCACAAAGCAATCACTGGCTACAGTGACCCAGACTGGTCAGAGTGTAGCTCAAGCTGATAGCACTGAGAGTTAGGATGGGCAAAAACCTCCAAGGTTTGATGTGGAACTGTTCTCCTGAGCAATATTCCCACTTCCAAGATTTCCACTCACCTCTATTTGGGGCTGAGAACTCGAGTCGTCGTCCTCCTCATCTTCCAAGTCCACGTCGTTTTCCTCCCACGGAACCGATCCTGCAAGACGCACATCAACGTGCTCGTTTTACTTCTGGTCACCACAACTCACTCCCCACTCGAGGTCCGAAAGGTCGTTATATTGCGGAAAGTAGCAATCCCAAAACTAACCCCTGCGCAACACCACTAGGCACCGGCAGCCAACCGGAAAAGGCTCCCTTTATTCCCACTCTTTGCCTCCCGCCAGTCAGCCTCTTTCCTTTAATACCATGGGCTTTTAACTTGTTAAGCAGCCTCATGTGTGGCACCTCGTCAAAGACCTTCTGGAAATCCAAGTATACAATATCAAATGATTCTCCTTTGTCTATCCTGCTTATTATTTTGTCAAAGAATTCCAACAGGTTTGTCAGGCAGATGTTCTACCCCATCTGTAGTCTCTGGCCTCTGAAATTATACTTGCTTTACTGTTACTCTGGGATGTTAAATTTTATTAAATTCAGCTACATAAGTGCATTACTGTTGGCAGATAAAGAGCAATACTGACACTTATTGCCATCTGTTGGAAACTCCCCAAAATTAATTCATGGTAACAACTGCTCACTGTAACTTTTGCCAAACACAAACTAAGAGCTGGTGTCCATACCTGTGCCAGAACCATCGTTATAAAGCAGGAGGGATTTCCTACCTGGATTGCTGTGTCCACCGTTAGCCTGGGGAATGTCGCACACTTCATAAATCTTCAGCGGATTCATGGGGATCTCTTTGGTGCCGTCGTAAATGAGGTTGAACTCGCGACTTTTGTTGAGCGCGCAGCGAAGCTGAGCTTTCCACTTGGCGGGATCCGGTTCGTCGATCCCCTCCTGGTATTTCCCCGTCTCCACTGCCCAGGCCTGCAGGTTGTACACACTATGATCAATCCCTCGAGTGACACGGCGTGAACGTGCACCATCACGCCTCATTCCTCGCTGTCCTGCTGATGAAATGGGCTGCCCATCCCACGATAAACGGGCCAGGACGAGAACACAACCTGTCCCGTCACCTCTCACCACTTGTCACACAACTCTCGGTGTCTCAGAATCGGGTCTGACTTAGATAACATGAAACCCGTTGTTTAGCAACAACGGTACAGTGGAAAGGCATAAAATTACTATAAATTACAAGATAAATAAATAGTGCAAAAAAATAGATTGACTTTGCTTCTGACACGTACACAGAAATATTGAAACACAGTGTGAGGATGCGCTGGGGGCCGCCCACAAGTGTCACCACGCTTCTGGCACCAACATAACACGCCCACGACTCACTAACCCCAAACCATACGCCTTTGAACTGTGGGAGGAAACCAGAGCACCTGGAGGAAACCCATGCCATCACGGGGAGAACGTACAAACCCCTTACAGACAGTGGCGGGAATTGAACCCGGGTCACTGGCACCGTAAAGCATTTTGCTAACCACTACGCTACCGTGTTGCCCCTACGGTAGTGTTCATCAGGATGTGAGAAGGTCCCGTCAACTGTGCAACCGGCGATAGGCACAACAGCCAGAGCTCACCGTTCTCTGTGAGGAGTTGGGACATCCTTCCCGTCATCGCGAGGGTTTCTTCCAGGTGCTCTGGTTTCCTCCCAGATTCCAAAGAGGTACCGGTTGGTAGGTTATTTGGTCATTGTAAATTGTCCCTTGATTAGGTTCGGGTTAAATCGGGGGGGGGGGGGGGGGGGGGCGGTGCAGCTCAAAGAGCCTACTATGCACTGTTTCTCATAAATAAAAATCTAATGCCCTTCCTCCCCAATCCCTATTTATTTTCTCTTTCCCTCTCACAATCACTCCTTGCCTGTTCTCCCTCTGGTGCTGCCCTCCCCCTTACTTTCTCCCGAGGCCTCCCATCCCATGATACTCTCCCTTCTCCAGCTTTGTATCCCTTTTGCCAATCAACTCCCCAGCTCTTAGCTTCCCCACTCCCTCCTGTCTTCTCCTATCATTTCAGATCTCCCCCTTCCCCTCCAACTTTCAAATCTCTTACTATCTTTCTTTCAGTTAGTCCTGACGAAGGGTCTCGGCCCGAAACATCGACTGTACTTCTTCCTATAGACGCTGCCTGGCCTGCTGCGTTCCACCAGCATTTTGTGTGTGTTGCATGAATTTCCAGCATCTGCAGATTTCCTCGTGTTTGGGTAATGCTTAGAGGTGATTAACACCGTCCACCAGGAAATAAGCAACGCTGCTCCCAGTTCAGTGATTACTGGCCGATCAGGCTCAGAATGCTGGCTGACAGTGCTCAGTCAATGCTGCTCCCAGTTAGGCAACACTGATTTTTTAAATTCATATTTTAATTTTAGTTACTTTATTTTGAGAAACCACACAGAACAGGCCCTTCTGGCCCAACAAGCAGTGCCGCCCAAAAACACAGATATTTAACCCTCACCCATTCACTGGACAACCTACAATGAACAGTTAACCTTCTAACCGGCACATCTCTGGACAGTGGAACTGTGGACGGCACCGGAATTGAACTCTGACCTCCGACCCCCCGAGCTGTCATAGCACCACACTGACCACTGTGCTACCGTGGTGACACAGCCTTGTTTTACAAAACCCTCCAGGGCTGCATCACTCTGACCACATCCCCCCCCCCCCCCCCAAACCCCACACTCAGGCTTCTGCATGTGCCCATGTTATGTCCTTACAGGCCCGAATCTGTGTCCACTGGTGCGTGGGAGGGAGGACAGGCCGTTTCGGCTGTTGTTGTTTTGTTGCTTGTTATATTCTGTCTTGTTCTGCCAAGCACAGTGGCCACATGATGGTGGCATCAGAATGAGTGGCACACTTTGTGGGCTGCCCCCAGCCCACCTTCGGGTGTGTTGGTTGTTAACACAAATGACGCATTTCACTGTATGTTACAATAAATAAATTTGAATCTTACACCACTAACAGCCTGGATCCCAGGACACGGATTTCCTTCTAGTCTCCTCCCATTCCCACTCAATTCCCCCTTCTTCCTCAGAACCCACCTCATCTGGTTATCTGCCCCAGATCTCCTGGTTACAGCTTGCTCTACTGCGTTCCAGGCTTGACAAGTTTCTGTCTAACGAGTTACTATTGTTCATATGGGAATTTACTTCCTTGTGTATCAATTGGTATTTTTTGCCTTTCAGTTTAGTACAAATTAAAAACATCATTATCTAATCATACACACAAAAGATTCAGCAGATGCTGGAAATCTAGAAAAACACAAAGCGCTGAAGGAATTCAGCAAGTCAGGCAGCATCTATGGAGAGGTCAGCATTTTGGATTGAGACCAAGGTCCTGATGAGCGGTCTTGGCCTGAAACATCGGCGGTTTATTCCCTTCCATAGATGCTGCCTGACCCGTCAAGCTCCCACAGCGTTGTGTGTGTGTCGTTCCAGATTTTCTAATTTTTTTTCTCCCCACCCCTCTATTTTTTCAAAATTTAATCCATGGTGAATTTCCCAAGGACACTGGAATGAGGAGAATCACCAGTCTCGGTAAATATCCAATTATCAGAGGTGATGCCAGGAGGAAGGGAGAGACGGGGAATTTGTGATGTGTTGAAAATCAGACAGAACAGAATCTATCAGCCCCACATTGTAAAGTGGCAGGGGAACAGATCCTTTGGAGTACAAGCATAAACAAACCCTACTAAACCCAGCGAAATTGCAGCCAGCCACAATATTCAACCCCTGTCACTTGTGCCCTGTTAACATACAAAAGTTGAGGTTTTATAACGCAAAGGTCAGACCACACTTTCGTGTATCATGAGCAGTTTTGGACCCCTTATCTGAGGGGAGATATGCTGGCATCGGAGAGGGTTCAAAGGAGGTTCACGAGAATGAGTCCAAGAATGAAAGAGTTAACATACGAGTCGTGTTAGATGGCTTTGGGCCTGTACTCGCTGAAGTTTAGAAGAATGCAAAGTGTAAGGGGTGGGAAATCTATCAAATGTTGAAAGGCCTAGATAGAGTGGATGTGGAGAGGTTAATTCCTGTAGTAGGGGAGTCCAGGACCAGAGGGCACAGCTTCAGAATAAAGGAATATTCATTTAGAACAGAGATGTTTATTAAGCTCTTTAGCTAGAACAGGGGTTCTCAACCTTTTTTATGCCATGGACCAATACGTTAAAGCAAGGCATCCGGAGACCCCAGGCTGAGCCAGAGGGTGGTGAAACTGGAATTCATGGCCACAGACAGCAATGAAAGTCAAGTCATTGGGTATTTGTAAAGCAGAGGGTGATAGGTTCTTGATTAGTCAGAGAGTCAAAGGTTACGGTGAGACAGCAGGAGAATGGGGTTGAGAGGGATATTAAGTCAGACATATTGGAATGGCAAAGCAGACTCAAATGGTCTGAATGGACTAATTCTGCTCCTGTGTTTTGTGGACTCCTGCAGAGAGTTACGCGCTCATTTTCCAGTCAGACTATGGGTAGCTAGTAGTTAGCACACTGCTTTATAGTATCAACGACTCAGGTTCAATTCCCACCACCAGCTGTGAGGAATTTGTGGGTTCTCCCCATGACCGTGTGGGTTTCCTCCAGGTGCTCCACTTTCCTCCCACAGTCCAAAGATGCACCAGTTAGTATGATAATTGGTCATTGTAAACTGTCTCTTGATTAGGCTGGAGTTGAATCGGGAGTTGCTGGGCAGCGTGGCTCAAAGGGCCAGAAGGGCCTATTCCGTGTTGTATCTCAATCAAAGACAAACAACTACAGGGGCCGAGGATTGTGCAGCAGACTGTGGGAGGAAGTCAGCGGGTGGGGCCAATAGCTAGTTGACGTTTGGGGTCAAGATCCTCCATTTGGACTGGACCAGCATTTTGTTAGTGACTCTAGATTTTGGCATCTGCAGTCTCATATCTTCCAGACTGGGGATTGTTTTAATTTAAAGGGGACGGGGAAAGGATGTAAGGTTAACTAAAGGTAATCATCAGGGGATCAGAGGTGGAGAAGGTCCGCAGCTTTAAATTCCTCGGTGCTATTATTTCAGAGAACCTGTCCTTGGTCCAACCCGTAATGCAGTTATGAAGAAAGCACGGCAGTGCCTCTACTTCCTTAGGAGTTTGCCAAGATTCAGCATGACATCTAAAACCTTGACAAATGTCTATCGACGTGTGGTGGAGAGTACATTGATTGGCGGCATCACGGCCTGGTACAGAAACAAGATTGCCCTTGAACGGAAAGTCCGACAAAAAGTAGTGGATATGGCCCAGTCCATCACAGATAAAGCCCTCCCCACCACTGAGCTCATCTGCACTGAGTGTTATCACAGGAAAGCAGCATCCATCATCAGGGACCGCCACCACCCAGGTCAGGCTCTCTTCTCACTGCCGTGGTCAGGAAGAAGGAATGGGAGCCTCCGGACTCACACCACCAGCTTCAGGAACAGTTATTACCCCTCAACCAACAGGGTCTTGAACCAAAGGGGATAACTTCAATCAACTTCTCTCACCCCCTTCACTGAAATGTTCCCATAGCAAATAGACTCACTTTCAAGGGCTCTTCAGCTCATGTTCTCGATATTTATGGCTTATTTATTAATTATTATTTTTTCTTCTTTCTTTTTCTATTTACACAGTTTGTTGTCTTTTGCACACTGGCTGGAGGAGTCTTTCACTGATTCTGTTGTGGTTATTATTCTCGGTTTATTGAGTATGCCCACAAGAAAATGAATCTCAGGGTTGTCTGTGGTGACATATATGCACTTTGATAATGTACTTACTTTGAACTTTAAAAGTTTTTGGTTTATTCTTGTCATACGGATAGAGATACAGTGAAGAACTCGGATTTGCATGCCACCCAGCCACATCATTCCAAACACGTGCGTCAGGGTAAAGCAGTACGGAGGGAAAAACAACAGCAGATTGTAAAACTGTCTCGTATGTAAAGTACCACCATGCAACAGTTGCTGGCACTTACGGATCTTAAACTCAAAAGCCCTCTGAGACCAGACTCAGCTCCACCGTTGCTTTCGGTTGTTAAGCTTTAGAATTCCTAAGCCACTCTCTCTCTCTCTTTAAACTGCAACTCTGACCACACTTTCCTGTCTTGTCTCCCTCTGGCTGACAGCCTCTCCCCGCTCAAGAAGCTAAATTCTTGGGACAGTTTCCAATACTCGAGGGGCCCCCTCTCCCTCTTCATGCTGAGAAGGAATAAGGGACAGGATATTTTCACCCCAGAGGTGGAGTTTTGAACATAGGTGGGAATTTGGTCGAGGTAGTCACGAGGATAAACGTCAAACAGAACGCAAGGACAAGAACCTGAGGGACAACTCCAAACCTGTCTGGGAGCACAATATTCAGATCAGCTCCTCTCCCTCTCAAGGCTTCCTATAACAATGTCCACCTTCTCTAGAGGTAACTGGAGGAAAGTATGGGGGGATGTCAGAGGTAAAGTTTTTTTTACAGAGTGGTGGGAACGTGAACACGGTGCAGGGGTGGTGGTAGAAGCAGACACACTGGAGGCATTAAGAGACTCTTAGATAGGCAAATAGATGATAGAAAAATGGAGGGCTATGTGGGAGGGAAGGGTTAGATTAATCTTGGAGTAGGTTAAGGGGTCGGCACAATATTGTACTGTGCTATAATGCTCTATGTTCTCAGACATGATGCTAATCTGCACTTAATAGTACTTAAAGACCTGAGACCGCCCAACATCACTCTCTCAATTAAAACTGAAAGTTAGCAAGGCAAGAAGAGAAACTGAGCGGGAGCAGTTGAATGCACTTTTGTAAAACAGTTTAGATTCACCGCCCCCTTTAGCCAGAGGGTGGCGAATCTGTGGAATTCATTGTCACAGACGGCTGTAGTGGTTAAGTCATTGGTATATTTAAAGCGGAGGTTGATAGGTTCTTGATTAGTAAGGGGTTAAAAGATTACGGGGAGAAGTCAGGAGAATGGAATTGAGAGAGATAATCAGCTACAGCAGAATGGTGGAGCACACTTGATGGGCTGAATGGCCTAATTCTGCTCCTATGTCTCGTGGTCTTTAGCTTTCTCCTTCTGGGACACTGCTAGTGGCAGAGCGTCATAGGATATCATTCCTACCTGTGGCCATCAAACTTTACAACTCCTCCCTCGGAGTGTCAGACACCCTGTGCCAATAGGCTGGTCCTGGACTTATTTCCACTTGGCATGATAAACTTATTATTTAATTATTTATGGTTTTATATTGCTATATTTCTTCACTATTCCTGGTTGGTGCGACTGTAACGAAACCCAATTTCCCTTGGGATCAATAAAGTATGTCTGTCTGTTTCCTCCGTCAGCAGAAAACCACGTACACACACTCAGGGGCCACTTTATTAGGCACAGGGGGTACCTAATAAGTAGCCACTGAGTGTAGAGTCAAACAACACCGAAACAGGCCCTTTGACCCAATCATCCACGCTGACAAAGATGCCGATCCAGGCTAGTCCCGTTTGCCAGCATCTGTTCCATAACCTTCTGAACCTCTGCCTTAAATATACATAAATACTTGGCCTCCACAGCTGCCTGTGGCAAAGAATTCCACAGATTCTCCATTCCAAAAGGATGCCCCTCTATCCTGAGGCTGCGTCCTCTGGTCTTGGGCACTCCCACCGTCCTCTCCACATCCACTCTATCCAGGCTTTTTGCCATTCAGTAAGATTCAATTAGATCACCCCTCATTCTTATGAATTCCAGGAAATACAGACACAAAGCTATCATATGCTCTTTATATGACAAGTCATTCTATCCTGGAATCATTTTCAAAAACTTCCTTTGAACCCTCTCCAGTGTCAGCACATCCTTTCTAAGATAAGGGGCCCAAAACTGCCCACAATACTCCAAGTGAGGCCTCACCAGTGCTTTATAAAGTCTCAATATTACATCCTTGCTTTCATATTCTAGTCCTCTTCAAATGAATGCTAACATCACATTTGCCTTCCTCGCCACAGACTCAACCTGCAAATCAACCTTTAGGGAATCCTGCACAAGAACTCCCAAGTCCCTTTGCACCTCAAAGTTTTGCATTTTCTCTCCATTTAGAAAACAGTCAACCTTTTCATTTCTTCTAGCAAAGTGCATGACCAGACACTTCCTGACACTGTATTCCATTCACCATATCTTTGCCCATTCTTCTAATCTGTCCAAGTCCTTCTGTAGCCTCAACCACTTCCTCAAAAACTACCTTCCCCTCCAACAAGTGGGGTGTGTCAGGAATGGACAGGAGGAGGAGTATAGGAAACTGATACAGGACTTTGTGATATGGTGCAACTCAAACTACCTGCGTCTCAATGTCACCAAGACCAAGGAGATGGTGGTGGACTTTAGGAGATCTAGGCCTCATATGGAGCCAGTGATCATTAATGGAGAATGTGTGGAGCAGGTTAAGACCTACAAGTATCTGGGAGTACAGTTGGACGAGAAGCTAGACTGGACTGCCAACACAGATGCCTTGTGCAGGAAGGCACAGAGTCGACTGTACTTCCTTAGAAGGTTGGCGTCATTCAATGTCTGCAGTGAGATGCTGAAGATGTTCTATAGGTCAGTTGTTGAGAGCGCCCTCTTCTTTGTGGTGGCGTGTTGGGGAGGAAGCATTAAGAAGAAGGACGCCTCACGTCTTAATAAGCTGATAAGGAAGGCGGGCTCTGTCGTGGGCAAAGTACTGGAGAGTTTAACATCGGTAGCTGAGCAAAGGGCGCTGAGTAGGCTACGGTCAATTATGGAAAACCCTGAACATCCTCTACATAGCACCATCCAGAGACAGAGAAGCAGTTTCAGCGACAGGTTACTGTCGATGCAATGCTCCTCAGACAGGATGAAGAGGTCAATACTCCCCAATGCCATTAGGCTTTACAATTCAACTGCCAGGACTTAAGAACTTTTTTTAAAGCTATTATTAATGCTTTTTGAGTTAGTGATTTAGATGCATATCATATTATTACTGAGTTAAGTATTGTATATAATGAGTTTTTGCTACAACAAGTGTATGGGACATTGGAAAAAATGTTGAATTTCCCCATGGGGATGAATAAAGTATCTATCTATCTATCTATCTATCTATCTAACTATCTTGATATGCCTGCAAACTTTGCAACAAAGGCATCAATTCCATCATCGAAATCATTGACATAGAATGTAAAAAGAATCAGTCCCAACACAGACCCCTACGGAACACCACTAATCACCAGCAGTCAATCAGAAAAGGCTCTCTTTATACCCAATTTGCTTCTTGCCTATCAGCCACATGGGCCCATAGCTTGTTAAGCAACCTCATGTGTGGCACCTTGTCAAAGGCCTTCTGAAAATACAAGTACACATCAACCGATTCTCCTTTGTCTATCCTGCTTGACATTTCTTCAAAGATTTCCAATAGATTTGCCAGGCAAGATTTCCCCCTGAGGAAACCATGCTGCCTGCTGCCTATCTTACCACGTGCCTCCAAGTTCACCAAGACCACATCTTTAACATCAACATTTTCACAACCACTGACATCAGACTGGCCTATCATTTCTGTCCTTCTGCCTCTCTCCCTTCTGGAAGAGTGGAATGACATTTGCAATTCTCCAGTCTTCCAGTCCTGGTTATGCGACCACAGACACCAGGCAGACAATCTCTGAAGAGTATTGATAATGACTGGGGTCACCCATCTTGTAAAGACACTGCCCAGAAGAAGGCAATGGCAAACCACTCTTGCAAAAAAATTTGCCAAGAGCAATCATGGTCATGGAAAGACCACGATCGCCCACTGCATGTAATGATGACGGTGGTTGTACTGTTGACATAAAACAGCAGATATCCTGGCATATGCCTGGTTCTGATGATGGAACAGTCATGTAACTCTTCCACATGTACTGTGCAACTCTGAGACTCTCTGAATCTCAAGCACCCAATGTTTCTACCAGATAGTGATCAGGGTAGCACATTTCTCCACTCGATCCAGCTGGCAAGCAGGGTCTGTCTGCAGGAGAAATACCAAAGAAGATATAACCATCAAACCAATATAATAAAAACCATGTGCCCACCTTAAAGATGGTGTTTTCTTCCTCCCGTGGAGGGCTGTGGCGGGTCGCATGCTTCCAAGGAATTTGGAATCGTTTGTTTTCTCGATGGAGCCAAACAAGCCCCGGGAAAAGTCCACTGTCGACCTGGGCCACGAGCCACGGCTTCAGACGCACCCTTCGCTGGTGCACCGCCATCGCCTGGAACAGAAACCCTTGTTAACCGGAGAAAATAGAACGGTCACTCACCAGAGATGGAGAAACATGGGATGGCATGCATCTACATACTAAAGTTCAGAAACTTTGCAACGCTTGAAAGATGACGCCGAGCTACGGCCTCTGTTGAGATCCGCGGCTCAAACTTAGTTGGGCTTTTTTTTAAGCATAGCGGTTAGCGCAACGCTATTACAGCTGTCGTGGTTTCTCGTGCCCCACAAACGACCAGGAGACGCAGAAGATTCTTCAAGAAGGGTTAAACTTTAATTTGCAAATCAAAGCTGAGACAGTCATTGAGCTAGTTGCTGATTGCCCACCGATCCTTGTACATAGCATTTTTTATAGCAATCTCCTGGTTTAGTTGTATTAGCATATCCAATTGGTCTACAGTTGTGTATCACAAGTACACCCGCCACTATTGTTTCTACCCATTGACTTAATCATGTTCTAATCTACATCTCTTAGCTACCTCTCATTAACACACCATTATCTTCTACATTCTTAAGATTTCATTCTCCTACTAAATTGGATACATGCATAGCAAATAGCAAGCTCAAAGCTGACTACATAGTTTTGGATACACAGCAAACAATGCAACTTTTATACTCCAATACAGCACGGGCGTCGGAGTTTGGAGTTCAATTCTGATGTCCTCTGTGTAAAGTACATCTGTACGTCCTTCCCATGTTCCCGTCCTCCCCCCATCACAGTCCAAAGGTCAATCGGTCATTGTAAATTGCAAACATTTGATATTACACTTTTCTGAAAAGGATTTAGTTCTAACGATTTCTCCAAAATACCCGAAGAATCAAGATTTGGAAAGGTACGAAGTACAGTGTTCAAGAAATTCCTAATCTGTAAATATCAAAAAAATGAGATCTGGGCAAATTATGTTTATTAGATAATTGTTCAAAAGACATAAAACAATGATCCAAAAATAGATCAGAAAATCGTAGTATTCCTTTAGTCTTCCAAGCTGAATAAGCTTGGTCCATACTAGAAGGATGAAAAAAGAAATTGGATACAATAGGAATAGTTAAAACAAATTGATTCAACCCAAAACATTTCCGAAATTGAAACCATATACGTAAAGTGTGTTTGACTATCGGATTGTCAATTCGTTTATGCAATTTAGAAAGAGCAAAGGGAAGAGAAGTCCCTAAAATAGAACCCAATGAAAATCCTTGTACAGATTTAGTTTGCAGATTTACCCAATGAGGGCTAGGAGATAAATCCCAATCCCTTAACCAACATTTCAAATATTGAATATTAATTGCCCAATAATAAAATCTAAAATTAGGCAATGCCAATCCACCTTCCTTCCTTGCCTTCTGTAAATATCTTTTACCTAATCTAGGATTTTTGTTCTGCCATATATATGAGGAAATTTTTGAATCAACATTATCAAAAAAGGATTTTGGAATAAAAATTGGTACCGCTTGAAATATATATAAGAACTTGGGTAAAATTATCATCTTAATAGCATTAATCCGACCTATCAGAGATAAAGACAATGGTGACCATTTAGTGAAGAAACATTTAATCTGATCAATTAAGGGTAAAAAATTAACCTTGAATAACTCCTTATGATTTTTTGTAATTTTAATCCCCAAGTATATAAAAAAGTCATGAACTAATTTAAAAGGTAAATTTCCATAAATTGGAACCTGTCTATTTAAGGGGAACAATTCACTCTTATTAAGGTTCAATTTATACCCGGAAAAATTACTAAACTGAGCCAACAATGATATAACTGCAGGAATGGATTTCTCAGGATCAGAAAAATATAACAAGTCATCTGCGTATAATGATAACTTATGTATATCCATCCCACAAGTAATGCCAAAAATGTTAGGTGATTCTCTAATAGCAATTGCCAAAGGTTCTATAGCAATATCAAATAATAATGGACTAAGAGGACAACCTTGCCTGGTACCCCGAAATAAAAGAAAAAAGGGAGATCTTTGATTGCTAGTAAAAACTGAGGCTACTGGAGTATGATATATCAATTTAATCCAGGATATAAATGTCAGACTAAAATTAAACTTCTCAAGTACAGTAAATAAACATGGCCATTCAACTCTATCAAATGCTTTCTCCGCATCTAATGAAATGACACATTCTAAGATGCTGCGTGAAGGAGTATAAACAATATTCAATAATCTCCTAATATTGAAAAACGAATAGCGATTTTTAATAAAACCAGTTTGATCCTCCGAGATAATTTGAGGTAATATCTTCTCCAGCCTGGTCGCCAGTAACTTGGAAAAAATCTTGGAATCTACATTCAATAAGGATATTGGTCTATAGGATGCACAATCAGTAGGGTCTTTATCTTTTTTCAATATTAAAGAAATGGAAGCTCTATAAAAAGATTGTGGCAATTTACCTAGTCTATTTGCTTCTTCAAAAACCTTGCATAACCAAGGAGAAAGAGTAGAGGAAAAACACTTTAAAAATTCCACTGTACACCCATCTGGACCTGGTGCTTTCCCAGAATTCATAGAGGAAATAACACCATTAATTTCTGCATCTGTAATAGGAGTTTCTAATATTAAAAGTTCTTCTAATGATAATTTTGGAAAATTCAATTTCCCAAGAAAATCATGCATGATATTATGATCACGAGGAATTTCAGAATGATACAGACAGGTATAAAAATCTTGAAAAGATTTGTTTATCTCATTATGGTCAACTGTCAGTTCACCATTCTGTTGACGAATCTTAATAATTTGATGTTTAACCGAAGCATTCTTCAATTGATTAGCTAACAGTTTACCCGATTTATCACTATGTATATAAAAATCAGTTCTGGTTTTCATTGATTGATTTTCAATTGAAGATGTAAGTAATAAACTGTGTTCCATTTGAAGTTCAACCCTTTGTTTGTAAAGCTCCTTACTAGGAGCAATCGAATATTTCTTGTCAATTTCTTTAATCTTATCAACCAATAAAAGAGTTTCCTTCTTAATACTTTTTCTCAAACCAACAGAATAGGAGATAATCTGTCCACGTATATATGCTTTAAAAGTGTCCCAAAGTATTCCGCAGGAAATTTCATTCGTGAAATTAGTTGAAAAGAAGAAATCAATCTGTTCCTTCATAAATTTAATGAAATCCGGATCTTGCAGTAAGGTAGAATCAAATCGCCATTGCTTAGTACTAGAAGCTGTATCCATTAATTTAATAGGAAGTTTCATTGGAGCATGACCAGAGATAGCTATAATGTCATAATTACAACCAGTTACAGATGGAATAAAACGAGAGTCAATAAAAAAAGTCAATTCTCAAGTAAGAATGATAATTATGTGAGAAAAATGAAAACTCTTTGTCCTTAGGATGCAGAAATCTCCAAATATCGAAAATTCCATTATCAGTCAAAAAAGAATTGATGTAAGTGGCCGACTTATTTGGTAAAGTCTGAATGGATATAGATCTATCCAGCAAAGGATTTAAACAACAGTTGAAGTCACCACCCATTATTAACATATATTCATTTAGATTAGGTAGAGAAGTAAATAAAGACTTAAATTAATCCTTCAAAGGATTAATAATAATAACCAAAAATAAAATACAATGGTTAAAGTAAGTAAATTAAAAAGATTAGCTAGTACGTCAATAAAGAAAAACTTTAATTGGAATATAAAATGTAAAATAAACCTACACCAATAGTCAGAAACAAAATCTGGTTTTGGAAACAAAAACTATCTTGTAACGATCAAAACCATACATTTATTAGAGACGAGAATCCGAAGCAGTAGGATAGTTCTCATCCAGAAAGCTTTGAGCATCAGATGTGGAGAAAAAAACACTACGTGGTGCATTCAAAGGCGAGATTCTAAGTTTTGCAGGGTATAAAAGCGCTGGTTTTAGGTTTTTCTCATAACATTCGGACATCAAAGGTTTAAAAACGAGCCGCGCCTTCATCACTTCTGGGCTGAAATCCTCCACGAGCCGAAACTGGAATTCTCTCAATTTAACCATCCCTAAACGCTGAGCCAAACGAATAAGGTGCTCTTTAACATGCACATAATGAAATTGAACAATTACAATATAGAATTATGCGCCGATCACCAAGTTCTTCATCTATGGGCACGATCAAGTAACGGAGGAATATCTGGGAATACCGAAGGGAACGCATCCTTTAAAAGTTGAGTGAAATACTTCGAGGGGTCCCCTTGTTCGATACCTTCCGGGAGACCAAGTATGCGTAAGTTCTGTCTTCTAGACCGATTTTCAAAATCGACTCTCTTGGCTTTAAGGTATTTCCAACTGTTTAATCACCGAAGATAATTTCTGCTCCAGTTTCTTGATTTTCAAGTCTCGCTTCCGAGCATCCTCTTGCAGAGTTGCGATTAGAGTTTGATGCTGTTTAACTTCATGATCAATCTTAGAGAATCCTGGAAAACCTTTAAATCTGCTTTGAAAGTTTGTCGCTGTTCTTCAAATTTTTCATTCAAGAGCTCCAATATCGCATCACAAGTCAATTCAGTACGCTTAGGATCAGTCTTTTTTTTTCTTTCCATTGCCATTAGAATCTTTCCCAGGGTTTCGCCCTTTAGATCTTAAAGGCATTTCAGTACTCATTTCTTCAAAATTCAGAGTACCCTCTTAAAGTCCAAAAAAGTAACAAGAATCTTCTGGTGTAGGTAAAAATAAGTTAAATAAGGGTGATCGATCATAGGTTAAAAAAGTAAAGGTTATGGAGCTAATCTAAAACAGTGCTCACTCCATGAGCGTCTCCTGGTGACTCCATCGAGACTTTCTCATGTATATATACCGTCTGAGTAGCTTCCAAACTGATGACATGAATATCGATTTCTCTTTCTGGTCAAAAAAAAATTACCCTCATTCCTCTTCTTCTATTCCTCACTGTGACCTCTTAGCTCTTCTCAACTACCCATCACCTCCCCTGTGTCCTCCTCCTTGCCCTTCTCCTCTGGTCCACTCTCCTCTCCTATCAGATTCCTTCCTCTCCAGCCCTTTACCTTTCCCACTCACCTGGTTTCACCTATCACCTAGCTATGCTCCTTCCCCACTCCCCAGCTTTTCGCTCTGGCATCTTTCCCCTTCCATTTCAGTCCCAAAGAAGGTTCTCACCTGTGTTTATTCATTTCCATAGATGCTGCCTAACCTGCTCAGTTCCTCCAGCATGTTATGTGTTTTGCCTTAAGCATCTGCCTGTTGGGTTGTGGCTCATGTCTAGAAGGGCAGACAACAATCATATCCAACACTAGTTGGCCAATGCTGCACCTGTGTCTGCAGGTCTGGTCACCATATGTGAAGGGTATGAGGCTACAGAGGGAGTAACAGGGCTATCACCAGGAATGGAGAGTTACCACTTTGAGTGTAGAACATTAACCAGTAGATACTACAGCGAGGATCTCACCTGGTCCCTGAAATCCTCCATCCTGATCAAAAAGGCCCAACAGTGTCTTTATTTCCTGTGGAGAATCAAGAAAGCTCACCTCTGTCCCAGGATACTGATGGACTTTTACCGCTGTACCATTGAGAGCATACTCACCAACTGCATCTCAGTGTGGTATGGCAATTGTCCCGTATCGGACCGCAAAGCACTCCAGCGTCTGGTGAAAACTGCCCAGTGGATTATCAGCACCCAATTGCCCACCATTGAGAACATCTACCATAAACGCTGCCTGGGCAGGGTGAAAAGCATTATCAAGGATGCATCTCACCCTAACCTTGGACTTTTTACTCTCCTCCCATCCGGTAGGCGCTACAGGAGCCTCCGCTCTTGCACCAGCAGGCTCAGGAAGCGCTTCTTCCTGAGGCTGTGACCCTGCTGAACCTCACATCACAGCGCTAAGCAGTATTGCACCCATATTGTACTGTCTCAGTACTTTTATATTTGTGTGCTGTAGCACTTATTTTTTATTCACAATTATTTTGTAAATAATACTATGCTTTGCATTTCTGGTTAGATGCTAACTGCATTTCATTTGGCCTAGTATCTGTACTCGGCGCAATGACAATAAAGTTGAATCTAACCTACAGTCTCTTCAGCCCACAATGCTGTGCTGCCCTTTATAAACCTTCTTCACAATCACTCTGATTCTGATGAAGGGTCTCGGCCCAAAACATTGACTGTTCACTTCCCTCCACAGACGCTGCCTGACCCGCTGAGTTCCTCTAACACTTCAGTCCTGACGAAGGGTCTCAGCCCGAAACGTTGACTGCTCATTTCAACGGATGCTGCCCGACCTGCTGAGTTCCTCCAGCTTGTTTGTACGTGTTGATTTGACAACAGCATCTGCAGTGTACTTTGTGTGTCCTCTAACACTTCTTTATGGACCCGACCATTAACCTAAGGGTCTGTGGACCCCAAGTTGGGAAACCCTGCTCTGGCATTTTCTGTGTGTGGAACGGTAAGACCTGGTGAAGAGGAAGATGTCAACGCCCTGCAATGTATGAGGGTGGGGTGGGGAGAGAGGATGGTAAATTACTTTAAGGTGTCGAGATCAAGGGCTATCAGCAGAGGGGTGGAAACAGGGGGCGGGAATGGGAGGGGTTTATGATACACTACGTGGAAGGAAGACACCAGGTGTGAATATAGAACAGTACAGGCCCCTCAGCCCGCAATGTTGTGCTGACATTTTAACATACACTAAGATCAATCTAACCCTTCCCTCCCATATAGCCCTCCCTTTCCTTTCATCCATGTGCTGATCCAAGAATCCTTTCAATGTCCCTAACGTATCTGCCTCCTCCACCACTCCTGGAACACACTCTGTGCACCCACCACCCTGTGCAAAAAACTTACCCCTGACATCCCCTTATACCTGCCCCCAATCACCTTAAAACTATGCTCTTTCGAATTAGCCAGGCACGCCCAGGATCCTCTTCAGTTTGCGTATAAGGAGAAGGTGGGAGTGGAGGATGCTATCACGTATTTGCTGCACAAATCACTCTCTCACCTAGATGGGGTCAGTTGTGCTGTGAGGATTACATTCCTTGACTTCTCTAGTACCTTTAACACCATCCAGCCCAAGATCTTAAGGCACAAACTAACGGAGATGGGAGTAGACTCTCACATGGTGGATTGGATAGTGGACTACTTGACAGATAGACCTCAGTATGTGCAGTTGGGAGACTGTAGGTCTGACACGGTGGTCAGCAGCACAGGAGCGCCGCAGGGAACCGTACTCTCTCCGGTCCTGTTCACCCTGTACACATCAGACTTCCAATATAACTCGGAGTCCTGCCATGTGCAGAAGTTCGCTGATGACATGGCCATAGTGGGGTGTGTCAGGAATGGACAGGAGGAGGAGTATAGGAAACTGATACAGGACTTTGTGATATGGTGCAACTCAAACTACCTGCGTCTCAATATCACCAAGACCAAGGAGATGGTGGTGGACTTTAGGAGATCTAGGCCTCATATGGAGCCAGTGATCATTAATGGAGAATGTGTGGAGCAGGTTAAGACCTACAAGTATCTGGGAGTACAGTTAGACGAGAAGCTAGACTGGACTGCCAACACAGATGCCTTGTGCAGGAAGGCACAGAGTCGACTGTACTTCCTTAGAAGGTTGGCGTCATTCAATGTCTGTAGTGAGATGCTGAAGATGTTCTATAGGTCAGTTGTGGAGAGCGCCCTCTTCTTTGTGGTGGCGTGTTGGGGAGGAAGCATTAAGAAGAGGGACGCCTCACGTCTTAATAAGCTGGTAAGGAAGGCGGGCTCTGTCGTGGGCAAAGTACTGGAGAGTTTAACATCGGTAGCTGAGCGAAGGGCGCTTAGTAGGCTACGGTCAATTATGGAAAACTCTGAACATCCTCTACATAGCACCATCCGGAGACAGAGAAGCAGTTTCAGCGACAGGTTACTATCGATGCAATGCTCCTCAGACAGGATGAAGAGGTCAATACTCCCCAATGCCATTAGGCTTTACAATTCAACCGCCAGGACTTAAGAACTTTTTAAAAGCTATTATTAATGCTTTTTGAGATAGTGATTTAGATGCATATCATATTTTTTTACTGAGTTAAGTATTGTATGTAATTAGTTTTGCTACAACAAGTGTATGGGACATTGGAAAAAAAGTTGAATTTCCCCATGGGGATGAATAAAGTATCTATCTATCTATCCATCTTGTCAAGTCACCTCTGATCCTCTTTCTCTCCAAAGAGAGTAGTGCTGGTTCACGCAACCTTTCCTCATAAGACATGCTCTCTAATCCAGGCTGCATCCTGGTAAATCTCCTCCGCACCCTCTCTCAAAACTTTCACATCCTTCCTATAACAAGGTGACCACAATATCCTCAGTGTGGTCTAACCAGACCTTTACAGCGAAGTTGGAACCATCAGCTGGTGAGAGTTTAAGCTGCACTGACCTCTCAACAGGGTTCCTGTACCCGACCTGTCAGTGACACCAGGTCCCACCTGCACCAGCTTTCACTTTCTCCTCCTGCTCTGGAATATTCCAGAGGCAGAAACACCTTAAACTTTCCATACCACCCTGCCCTAATTGTCAAAATAATCCGACCCTCCCACACTGGGTACATGGTCCACAGTCCAATCCCACAATTCCACTCCACAGTCCAATCCCACAACTTGGGTATGCAGTCCTTCAGTTCCCAGCTATTTGATAAGCCTCCAGCTACACTCTAATCTTACCAGGCTCTCTGCCTTTGCCAGCCTTTCAGACAGAGCTCCAAGCACACACTCTGAGAGAAGAAGGCTCAACAAGTCTCTTTGCGGAACAGACTCCATGCGCCGAATGGCCTCATTCTCCTCCGAAGTCTTATGATCTCATTTGCAGACCTCCACCCCGTCCAGGGGAGAGGGAGAGGGAATCTCCCTGGTACAGGGGGTAAACACGAGGAAACCTGCAGATGCTGGAAATTCAAACAACACACAAAATGCTGGTGGAACACAGCAGGCCAGGCAGCATCTATAGGGAGAAGCGCTGTCGATGTTTCGGGCCGAGACCCTTCGTCAGGACACTGTCTCAGCCCGAAACGTCGACAGTGCTTCTCCTAAAGATGCTGCCTGGCCTGCTGTGTTCCACCAGCATTTTGTGTGTGTTTGGTACAGGGGGTGACAGAGAGGAAGGAACTCTCATTGTAACTGGGGTGTCAGAGAGGTGGGGTGAACCTCACTGTAACGGGGTGTGGGGGGGGGGAGAGAGAGAGAGAGAGTCTCACTTTAACAGAGGTATTGGGCAGGGGAAGGAATCTCCCCGGGACAGGGGAAGACAGATGGGGAGAAGTGAATATACCTGGGATAAGAGGTGTTATACAGAGAGGGGGTGTTCGCTCCCTGGGACAAGCAGTCCTAGACTGAAGGAGGGAGGGAGGGAGAGGGGTTGCAAAGAATGCTGCCGACAAACTCTCCCGGAGTGAGTCAGCAGCGTGTCTGCCCCCGCGGGGGAGTCTCCGGTGGTTGTTATCGGAAGCTGAGAGCTCCAACACCCGAGGCCGGAACTGGGACGGGACAGTGGGTGGGGGACGGGACAAAGGGAAGCAGACTGAGGCTCGTTAATTACACACAGAGCGATAGAGATTGTCCCAACCACTGACTGATCAACACACCGTCCACCCACACCGCCACTACAGTATTTCCCGTCAGTCACCTCAAGTACAAACAAGCGTCACTTTATAGACATACAATCAGTGTATATAAACTACTTTATGTGTTTATATTCACCATGCATGTTTTTTTTTAGTATTATTATCGCGTTCTTTATCTTTTGTGGCTTTTTTTGGGCTGCATCAGATCCGGAGTAACAATTATTTTGTTTATTTTGCACTTTTGTACTGGAAATTACATTAAACAATCTTGAATTGTCTTAAATCGAACAACCCGAGACATTCCCCACTCCTCCCAACACGCACACACACCGGCGCTTCCTACTCTCTCCTCTACAAGACTATTCCTGGGTCCCTCCAACATATCCCACCCCCACCCCCAGCAGGGGTCGGTTCGCCCCCACCCCAGACACAACCCCGCCGGGGAACCTCCAGTTTGGGCAAGGGGGTAGGGAAGTAAAAGGAAGGAGGGAGAGAGAGAAAGATGGAAGTTTGATGAAAACGAGGGGCCAGAGAGAAGGAGAAATGTGAAAACGGCGAACACTGTACCTCGCTCGGGTCGAACACCTATCTCCACCCTCCGTCTGCTGTTGTTCCGGGACCGGAGTCCAACTGCCTCCTCCCAGCGCCGAGAGTTCACCACGGGTACGGTCGCTTGGCTTCTCCTTTTCTTTTCCTTTCCTCTCTCCCTCCCTCCCTCGGCAGCCTGTCCTTTCCTCTGTCTCTCCCTCCCTCCCTCCCTCCCTCGGCAGCCTGTCCTTTCCCCCCTGTGCCGAGCGGCCGGTTTCGGTTACCCAGGTGAGATAGCTGACTCACCGGTCACATGAGCCACGCACTTCCCGCATCTACCTGTCGGGTTTCGACGACAGTGTCTCTGAGTCACGTCGGTGGTTCGGCGGACAGGGTTCGGGAATCCCTGTTCCCAACACACTCCACTGGGAATGGGGAACGGCCCGGCTCCCACAGACCGGGGCGGGTTTGTTTCCGTCAGAGCCGTCTCGTCCTCAAAGACCGGCGGAGTCAAAGTCCCGGAGTACAATATGTACACAGAACCGTGCAGAAATATACTTATGCAAGCAATGTTTGGATAAGTACATGGATGGGGGTGAACGGCTATGGTTGATGGGATTGATCAGATTAATTGTATCGAATGGCCTGTTTCATCGGTGCAGTGTTCTTTGACTCTACGGTACAGACTTTTCGGCCCTCGATGATGTGCCGACCTTATAAAGTACTCCCAACTTCAAACTAGCCCATCCCTCGCACAGCCCGCCATTTCTCTGTCACGTGTGCCTCTCCAAGAGCCTCTTACACGTCCCTAAAGTATCTGCCCCTACCGCAACCGCTGGCGGGCAGTAACAGGTAAAACAATAACTGAATGATGGTAAAGGATGAACTGAAGGAAATTTGTATTAGGCAAGAATCGGTGTTGGATAGACTGTTGAGTCTGAAGGCTGACAAGTCCCCAGGACCTGATGGTCTGCATCCAAGGGTACTTAAAGAGGTGGCTCTAGAAATCATGGACGCATTGGTAATCATTTTCCAATGTTCTATAGATTCAGGAACAGTTCCTGCTGACTGGAGGGTGGCTAATTTTGTTCCACTTTTCAAGAAAGGAGGGAGAGAGAAAACAGGGAATTATAGACCGGTTAGCCTGACGTCAGTGGTGGGAAAGATGCTGGAGTCAATTATAAAAGAGGAAATTATGACACATTTGGATAGCAGTAGAAGGATAAGTCTGAGTCAGCATGGATTTATGAAGGGAAAATCATGTTTGACTAATCTTCTGGAGTTTTTTGAGGATGTAACTATGAAAATCGACAAGGGAGAGCCAGTGGATGTAGTGTACCTGGACTTCCAGAAAGCTTTTGATAAAGTCCCACATAGGAGATTAGTGGGCAAAATTAGGACACATGGTATTGGGGGCAGAGTACTGACATGGATTGAAAATTGGCTGGCTGACAGGAAACAAAGAGTAGTGATTAACGGGTCCCTTTCGGAATGGCAGGCTGTGACCAGTGGGGTACCGCAAGGTTTGGTACTACAGCTCTTTACAATATACATTAATGATTTAGATGAAGGGATTAAAAGTAACATTAGCAAATTTGCCGATGACACAAAGCTGGGTGGCAGTGTGAAATGTCAGGAAGATGTTATGAGAATGCAGGGTGTATGGCAGATGCAGTTTAATGTGGATAAATGTGAGGTTATCCACTTTGGTGGCAAGAACAGGAAGGCAGATTACTATCTAAATGGAGTCAAGTTAGGAAAAGGGGAAGTACAACGAGATCTAGGTGTTCTTGTACATCAGTCAATGAAAGCAAGCATGCAGGTACAGCAGGCAGTGAAGAAAGCTAATGGCATGCTGGCCTTTATAACAAGAGAAATTGAGTATAGGAGTAAAGAGGTCCTTCTGCAGCTGTACAGGGCCCTGGTGAGACCCCACCTGGAGTATTGTGTGCAGTTTTGGTCTCCAAATTTGAGGAAGAACATTCTTGTTATTGAGGGAGTGCAGCGTAGGTTCACAAGGTTAATTCCCGGAATGGCGGGACTGTCATATGTTGAAAGATTGGAGCGACTGGGCTTGTATACACTGGAATTTAGAAGGATGAGAGGGGATCTGATTGAAACATATAAGATTATTAAGGGATTGGACATGCTGGAGGCAGGAAGCATGTTCCTGCTGATGGGTGAGTCCAGAACTAGAGGCCACAGTTTAAGAATAAGGGGTAGGCCATTTAGAACAGAGATGCGGAAAAACTTTTTCACCCAGAGAGTGGTGGATATGTGGAATGCTCTGCCCCAGAAGGCAGTGGAGGCCAAGTCTCTGGATGCATTCAAGAGAGAGTTAGATAGAGCTCTTACAGATAGCGGGGTCAAGGGATATGGGGTGAGGGCAGGAACGGGGTACTGATTGTGTATGATCAGCCATGATGACAGTGAATGGCGGTGCTGGCTAGAAGGGCTGAATGGCCTACTCCTGCACCTACTGTCTATTGCCTATAATGAAGTGTTACAACTACGGGGAAGGAGCATTGCAGGTCGACAATAAAGGGCAAGATCATAATGAGGTAGATTGTCAGGTTAATAGTCCCTACTGTTGTACCATTCAATAGTCTTAAAACAGGGGCTAGAAGCTGTCCTTGAGTTCAGTGATAATGTACCTTCATGGCTCAATGGGAGAGGGGAGAGGAGGATCTGTGGGGTTTTGATTACACTGGCAGCTTTACTGTGGCAGTGATAGTTAGAGGCAGAGTCACGAGGGACTCCATCTTACAGCACCGCATTCTCTGGCAAGATGTTCCTGATATCAATTACTCTCTGTAAATTAAATACCTTTCATGGTCCCTTTAGAACCTCCTCCTCTCACATTAAACCTATGCCCTCTTGTTTCAGGCCCTCTTGATTTATGGTGGCAGGGTGGAGATAAGTCTCTACCAAGGGAGGTGTAGGCACTCCGTCCCTCCACTAGCCCGCAGGTCACCCTTGGGCAAGGTGTAGCACCTGCTTAGCACCCGATCAGGGTCACGACAAGCCATGGGAGCAGGTGGTGGATGGTCGTATGAGCAGCCGGTGCAAATCACAAGTCCTGGTTATGTGACCACTGACGCCAGGCAGACAATCTCTGAAGAGTATTGATAATGGCTGGGGACACCTATCTTGTGACGACACTGTCCAGAAGAAGGCAATGGCAAACCACTTCTGTAGAAAATTTTGCCAAGAATGATTGTGGTCATGAGACCGTGATCGCCCACGTCATACGACACGGCACATAGTGATGATGAATATGGGAAACAGACTTTGACTTGCATATCCCGCATTCCACAACCCCAACACTCTCTGTAAAAGCTTACCTCTGATATCCCACCTGTACCTTTCTCCAATCACCTTAAAATTATGCCCCCTCATGTCAGCCATTTCTACCCTTGGAAAAAGTTGCTGGCTGTCTATTCTATCTACAGTATAACTCTTAAACTCCAATGGCAAGTCACTACTCATCCTCCTTCACTCCAAAGAGCCAAGCACTTACAAGGTACGCTCTAATCTGGGCAGCCTTCTGGTAAACACACACAAAGTGCTGGTGGAACACAGCAGGCCAGGCAGCATCTATAGGAAGAAGTACAGTCGACGTTTCGGGCCGAGACCCTTCGTCAGGACTAACTGAAAAAAGAGATAGTTAGAGATTTGAAAGTGGGAGGGGGAGGGGGAGATCCAAAATGATACGAGAAGACATGGGGGGAGGGATGAAGCTAAGAGTTGGGAAGTTGGGATGCAAGGCTGGAGAAGGGGGAGTATCATAGGACGGGAGGCCTTGGAAGAAAGAAAGGGGGTAGGCAGCACCAGAGGAAGATGGAGAACAGGCAAGGAGTGATTGTGAGAGAGAAAGAGAGAAAAAAATTAAAAATTAGGGATGGGGTAAGAAGGGGAGGAGGGGAATTAATAGAAGTTAGAGAGATCAATGTTCATGCCATCAGGTTGGAGGCTACCCAAACAGAATATAATGTGTTGTTCCTCAACTTTGCTTCCAACTTCCACTCTGCCCTCAAGTTTACCTGGTCCATTTCCGACACCTCCCTCCCCCTCCTTGATCTCTCTATCTCTATCTCTGGAGACAGCTTATGTCTACTATAAGCCCATGGACTCTCACAGCTACCTGAACCATTCCTCTTCCCACCCTGTCTCTTGCAAAAATGCCATCGCCTTCTCTCAATTCCTCCGTCTCCGCTGCATCTGCTCTCAGAATGAGGCTTTTCATTCCAGGACGAAGGAGATGTCTTCCCTTTTTTAAAGAAAGGGGCTTCCCTTCCTCCACCATCAACTCTGCTCTCAAACGCATCTCTCCCATTTCCCGCACATCTGCTCTCACCCCATCCTCCCACCACCCCACTCGGGATAGGGTTCCCCTTGTCCTCACCTACCACCCACCAGCCTCCGGGTCCAACATATAATTCTCCATAACTTCTGCCACCTCCAATGGGATCCCACCACCAAGCACATCTTTCCCTTCCCCCACACTTTCAAATTTCTTACTCTCTCTTTTTTCCACTAGTCCTGACGAACGGTCTCGGCCTGAAACGTTGACTGTACTTCCTACAGATGCTGGCTGGCCTGCTGCATTCCACCAGCATTTTGTGTGTGTTGCTTGAATTTCCAGCATCTGCAGATTTTCTCGTGTTAGCATCCTGGTAAATCTCCTCTGCACCCTGCCTAAAGCTTGCACACCCGTCCTATAGTGAATCGACCACACCTGAACACAATATTCCAAGTCTGGTCTAACCAGGGTTTTATAGTACTTCCTAAGAAGGTTGGCGTCATTCAATGTCTGTAGTGAGATGCTGAAGATGTTCTATAGGTCAGTTGTGGAGAGCGCCCTCTTCTTTGTGGTGGCGTGTTGGGGAGGAAGCATTAAGAAGAGGGACGCCTCACGTCTTAATAAGCTGGTAAGGAAGGCGGGCTCTGTCGTGGGCTAAGTACTGGAGAGTTTAACATCGGTAGCTGAGCGAAGGGTGCTGAGTAGGCTACGGTCAATTATGGATAACTCTGAACATCCTCTACATAGCACCATCCAGAGACAGAGAAGCAGTTTCAGCGACAGGTTACTATCGATGCAATGCTCCTCAGACAGGATGAAGAGGTCAATACTCCCCAATGCCATTAGGCTTTACAATTCTACCGCCAGGACTTAAGAACTTTTTAAAAGCTATTATTAATGCTTTTTGAGATAGTGATTTAGATGCATATCATATTTTTTACTGAGTTAAGTATTGTATGTAATTAGTTTTGCTACAACAAGTGTATGGGACATTGGAAAAAATGTTGAATTTCCCCATGGGGATGAATAAAGTATCTATCTATCTATCTATCTAGAACTGCAATGTTACCTCGCGGCTCTTGAACTCAATCCCCGACTAATGAAAGCCAATGCACTATATGCCTTCGTAACAACCATTCTCTAATAATTGTTTCTCTTTAAATTGAAAATAGTCTGTGAACCTATGGTGTTCATTTTTAAACTACCCTTGGGATTCTCTGATACAGTGATCACAAGGGGATCTTTAATCACACAGTCTCTTAATAATCCTTTCTCATAATACTGTATAAGACAAAATCTAAAATAGCCAGGTAAACAAAAGATTCTGCAAATGCTGGAGATTTAAAGCAACACACACAATGTGCAGGAGGAACTCGACAGGTCAGGCAGCAGCTACAGAAATGAATAAACAGTCGATGTTTTGGACTGAGACCCTTCATCAGGTTGCCACCCATCCCCAGCTACACTCTGCAATGCACTGCTCTAAAATTCAATCATTTACACATTCCACAAATTCCTCTACGATACACTTGCCAGTTGGTTTGTCCAATCAATAAAGAGTTTTAAATTTCCCATGGTATTTGCAATTCTCAGGATCAATCAGGTTTATTATCACTGACATTTGTCATGAAGTTTGTAGTTTTGTGGCAGGACAGTGCAAGTCATAAAAATCACTAAGTTACAATAAAAATTAAATAATACGAAAGAGGATGAGTGAGGGAGTGCTCATGGGTTCATAGGCCATTCAGACATCTGAGGGCAGAGGAGATGAAGCTGTTCCTAAAATGTTGAGTGTGGGTCTTCGGACTCCTATACCTCCTCCCCAGTGGTAGCAATGCTAAGAGGGCGTCTCCTGGGTGGTGATCGTCCTTCATGATGGGTGCTGCCTTCTTGAGACACCACCTGTTGAAGATGTCATCAATGGCGGGGAAGGTTGTATCAGCGATGGAGTTGGCTGAATCGACAACCTTCTTCAGCCGCTTGTGATCCCGCACGTTGGAGCCTCCACACCATGTGGTGATGGAACCAGTCAGTATGTTTCGCATCGAACTGCTGCTGCGAAGTTAACACATTTCACGACACATGCCGGTGATAATAAACCTGATTCTGATTCTCCCACAGTGCATTTGTAGAAATTTGCTTGAATCGTCGGTGACATAACAAAATTTTCCAACATGTCCTTTATATTTCCCCACTACTCTCTGACCTGAGTAGAGGTGATATCCCATGATTCTACTGATCATTCCCACTGTGACTTCCTCTGCTTTTCCTGATTTCAAACAAAGCCAACCCCGTATCACAGCCCACTGCCTTCGTATCACGGCTCAGCACAGCTCTGGTGCTTTCTATGATTAACAATGCCACTGAGTCAAGTCTGGAAAGAGAAAACAGTGGAAATCTCAAATGAAAAGCAGGAAATGCTGAAAATCTACAGGTTAGGCTGCGTCAGAGTTAAAGGTTCAGGTCAAAGCCCTTTGGTCAGGCGTAAGATTTCTCTTATGAGGATAGAGGCTCGATCTGTTCATCCTGTTCTGATATGTCCACCTTCACATTTTCTCTCATCCTGGTGAACCTTCTCAGCACTCTCTCCTTTTACAATATAGAGACCTGAAGCTTAAACAAAACTTCTAAAGTGGTCTCACGAAGCTTCAAAGCAGCTTTAACAACATTTCCTTCCTTTTCAGTTCTGTCCATCCCAAGATAACATCCTGTGCTTGGTTCGTTTTCTCAGCAGACTTGCTAACATGCATGCATCCATCCCGCTCTGAGACCCGCAATATCCATGCAACAAGGGACCCTCCTATTCTCAACACAGAAACTTACAGCGTCATGTGAAATTGAATTCAACCCCAATGGCCAATTCTTTTGCCAGTTCTGTATAACGTGCTCGTGTAAATTAATGCAATTCTTCTCTGTACTGACCATCTTATCCCTCCCATCTCCCACCCCAAAATGGTACCATCTGCAAGTCTAGCGAGTGTGTCCAGAGTTCTCCAGGTTACAAACACCTTATATGTAAGAAGAGTCACAGTAAGGAACTAAATGAGGCTATTTGTTACACCACCAATAAAACATTTATTGGTATTGGAATTAGTTTATTATTGTCAGAGGTACTGAGATACAGTGAAAAACTTGTCTTTCATACTGTTCATACAGATCAACAGATCAGATCATTACACAGTGCATTGAGGTAGAACATGGTAAAACAATGCCAGAATGCCGAGTGAAGTGTTACAGAGAGAGTGCAGTGCAGGTAGACAATCAAGTGCAAAGGACACAAAGAGGTAGATTGTGAGGTTAAAAACCCATCTTAGCACACAAGAGGCCTCTTCAAGAATCCGATTCCTATCCTGAAGACATTTCGATCTCTAACGGGGTTTCAGTGAGACTCTTTCTCACTGCTCTCCCTTGTGGTCTCTGCTATTCTCCAGCTCCTTGACCATGTGCTCACCCAGACTCGAACTCCCAGTAACTTCTCCCCTCTCCATCTTCTCACCTTTTTCCGTTCCCCATTCTTGCTCCCCTCTTACATCTTCTCTTCTCCTTATCTGCCCGTCATCTCCCTCTGGTTCCCCTCCTCCTTCCCTTTCTCCCACGGTCCACTGTCCTCTCCTACCAGACTCCTTCTTCTTCAGCCCTTTATCTCTTCCACCCATCACCTGATGAGAGAGAGAGAGAGAGAGAGAGATGTCAAAGTGTTGTGATGGACTCTAGATCATGTCTCTGGGGGCTTGCTATTGATTGCATGGTGGGTGGTGGGGGGGGCTGATGTTTTTGGCCAGAAGTGGGGGGAGAGGAGGGGGAGGGTTGATGCTTTTGCTGCTGCCTGTGTATGGGAGGGGGAGGAGGGGCTTTGGGGTTCTAATGTTTTTCTGCCATTTGTTCTTTGGAAAGGGATTCTCTCTGTTTGGTGGATGTCTGTGAAGAGTAAGGATTTCATACCTCATACATTCTCTGATATTAAATTGAAATTGAATTACTGAGCTTGTACATTCTCCCTGTGATCGCGTGGGTTTCCTCCAGGTGCTTCGGTCTCCTCCCACTATCCAAAGACGTACTGATTGATAGGTTAACTGGTCATTGTAAATTGTCCCATGATTAGGATTGAATTGGGAGTTGCTAGATGGAGCAGCTGGAAAGGCTGAAAGAGCCTATTCTGGTCTGTATCTCAATAGAGTCCTTGAAAGTGAGTCCATAGGTTGTGGAATCAGTTCAGTGTTGGGGTTGAGTGAAGGTATTCCCTTTGGTTCAAGAGCCTGATGGTCGAGGGGTGGTAGCTGTTCCTGAACCTGGTGGTGCAGGTCCTGAGGCTCCTGTACCTTCTTCCAGATGCAGCAGTGAGACAACAGCGTGGCCTGATGATGGATGCTGGTTTCCTGTGACAGCGCTCCGTACAGACGTGCTCTGACAGGTAGATGAAGAACTGCACTAGACGTTAGGAAGGGGCCTTGGATGGAACTGTGAGTGACGAAAGCAGACCCATGTGTGGTGGCGGGTGAAAATGAGAAACGTTAACGTTCATGTCAATTGGGACAAGCTGAAAGTTAGTGGTAACTGGTTAGTATTCTGTACACTAGAAAATGCCAGAAGACCCACGTGTAACTGCAAAGCTAAATCTCTTTCTCACTCTGACACTGATAACGCTCTATGAAAATCCCTGATCTTCTTATTGCTAATTATGACAGTAATCATTGTGCAGAACAGAAAACTAATGCCGGGTTGAGTTCATTTCCTCCATTTGTGTGCTTTGCTCTGGATTTCCAGCATCTGCAGAATCTCTTGTGTTTGGAACTAATATTCTGCTGTGTATTCTGTAGAAACACGCCCACTGTCTTAAGGCAAAATGTAAATTCTCGAAAAAGGGGGAAAAAAAGTGAAAGGCCCAGATAGAGTGGACCTGAGAGGGTGTTTCCTATAGTGGGGTAGCCTCAGACCGGAGGGCTCAGCCTCAGAATAGAGGGACATCCATTTAGAACAGAGATGAGGAGGAATTTCTTTAGCCAGAGGGTGGTGGATCTGTGAAATTCTTTGCCACAGACAGCTGTGGAGGCCAAGTCATTGGGTATATTTAGAAAAGAGGTTGATAAGTTCTTGATTAGTAAGGGTTATCAAGGGTCATGGAGAGAAGGCAGGAGAATGGGGTTGAGAGGTTAAATAATCAGCGATGATGGAATGTCAGAGCAGACTATTAGCCACATGGCCTAATTCTGCTCCTATCTCTTGTTGTCTTATGGTCTAAAAATACCTTCAGTACTTGTAGTCATATGATGCAGGGCTTTGTCAGTGTTTACACTGATCTGATGGCGTCCCATTCTGTGCCAGAATCAGGATCGGGTATGTTGTCATTGTCACATATGATGTGAAATGTAATGCTTTCGAAATTCAAAGTTCATGGACATTTATTATCAAAGTATACAGCAGCAGTACAGTGAAAGACTTTAACATTTATTTTGATATATTAAGAAGTGCAGTGCAAAGAATTAAATTACAAAATCGTTAGCTCGTTATGTCGTGTGTTGTTTGACTTGGGCGATCATGGTCTATCCATGACCATGATTGTTCTTGGCAAATATTTCTACAGAAATAGTTTGCCATTGCCTTCTAGGCAGTGTCTTTACAAGATGGGTGACCCCAGTCATTATCAATACTCTTCAGAGACTGTCTGCCTGGTGTCAGTGGTCACATAACCAGGACTTGTGATCTGCACCAGCTGCTCATACGACCATCCACCACCTACTCCCGTGGCTTCACGTGACCCTATTCGGGGGCTAAGCAGGTGCTACACCTTGCCCAAGGGTGACCTGCAGGCTAGCGGGGGGGAAGGAGTCTCTTACACCTCCTTTGGTAGAGACGTATCTCCACCTTGACACCCACAATCTATTGCAAAGAGAAAGGAATAATGAAGTACTTTCATGGTGTAACCCTCAGTTTCTGTCAGCTGCATAAATGTAGGGAAGACAATCTCTGGCCCCACTGAACGTGTGAGATTGAGATGCAAAACCTCCTGTTTGTGTGGATGCTGCGTAATGTGTTACCCTGTTACAGATCGGTACCACGAAATAACAGACAGTACACCGTATGCAATTAAACGATTTAGCTTTATAATTCTTAATTTGACTAAAGGGTGAGTAGAGTAAAACAAAAAGAAAAGGGCCCCATTTTAATGAAACTGTCTAACGTGCACTTATTGGAGCTGACGAATTCCATTTCTCCGATCCTCCATCGATTTCCCCGGTCTTCGTCGACTCCCAGCCCCACACCAAGTCCACTCCTTTCTGGCATCTTCTCTCTTCGTCTTCCACCAAACAAATGACCCAAATCACCTCAGTTTCAGGCACACAACAAAAAAAAACACTCCCCTCATTGGACGGCTCACATTCCAAAGCCCCCATTAACTAACCATAACCCAAACACTGCTGCTACAGAAAGACCATGACATTAATGGTGAAACCTTTCCCAGGGTGTTACAATGGGCTCATTTTCCATCCAGAAATCTGATGGTCAAGGGGAAGAAGCTGTTCCTGAATCATTGAGTGTGTGTCTTCATGTTCCTGTAATGGTTAGAATCCCTGAAGCTTTCAGATGTTGATTCTGTGAAGGATAAAGGGACTTCGGAAAGGTTCAAGGAATGGTGCTTTGTATCTGCTGCTTAATATGTCCTTGGTTTAGGAGAACTTCCTGCCAAAGTTCTCTCTTAATTTCTGCATGCAGTTTTCTAGAACTATACTTAAGGGGAATATATATGAAATATTTATCGACACAGTTATCAGAACGATAAATTATCTCAGTAATTGTTTGGTAAATTGGTTTACTATAGTACTGAGATGCAGTGAAAAACTTGTTTTACATACCAGTCATTCAGCTCAATTCATCACACAGGTAAGGGAAATAACAGAATACAGAATGAAGTATTACAGCTACAGAAAAAGTGCAGTGCAGGGCGACAGTGAGGTGAGGTAGATTGTGTGGTTAAGAGTCCATCTTATTGTACTAGGGAACTGTTCTTTTGCACACTGGTTGAATGCTCAAGGTGGTGTGGTCTTTTAATAATTCTATTATGGATTTATTGAGTATGCCCACAAGAAAGTGAATCTCAGGGTTGTATATGAATGAATGAATGAAATGAATGAAATTAATATATTTTGGTCAGTACAAATGTAACAAAAAGCATAATTTACAATGATGATTTCATAACGATAATTTCACAAGACAAAATTACAACAAAAAACATAGATATTCTTTAAAACAGACCGAAAGGGTGTAGGCTGAAGCTACAGCTTATTACGCCTACCCCTCTAACTTATACAAAAACATATTTGGCGTCAATCATCACATCAAAACAAAAAGTTTCATAATCTTTTAACACAAAATCCAATTCCGAGTATCATTTATTTACATTACTCCAATTCATTTTAAATCATGTGTTTTATATTTGTTCATTAAATAATTTTTAATAACTTTTTAAACTTGTTAAGTGTGGTGCATGGTTTTAAATTCTGACTACAACTGTTCCATAGATTCACCCCTCTGACTGAAATACAAATGATTTTTTACATTTGTTCTTATCCTTTGTTTTTGAAATATACATGTTCCTCTCAAATCATGTTGACTTTCTCTCATTTTAAACCACCTTTGGATACTTTGTGGTAACCGTCCATTTTTTACTTTAGACGTAATTTGTATTATTTTAGAATCTACAAAATCTCTGAATTTTAAAGTGTTTAGTTGAATAAATAGTGGATTGGTTGGCTCATAATAACTAATCTTATTTACAGTTCTTATAACTTTCTTTTGGAGTAGAAAAATCGAGTTTGTATTTGTTTTGTATGTATTTCCCCCTATCTCTACACAGCAGGTCACATATGGGACTATAAGTGAACAGTATAATGTATACAGAGATTCCTGATTTAAGAAATCTTGCACTTTGTACAGTATTGCAATAGATTTTGACATTTTTGCTTTGACATAATTTATATGTGGCTTCCAGCTTAATTTACTATCTATTACCACTCCTAAAAATTTTATTTCAGATACCTTATCAATTTCAACATCATTTATTCTAAGTTTACTATATGAGTTTGGTACACGTTTTCCAAATATTATGAATTTAGTTTTATGGTGACATACCTGTACTTTGAACTTTTCAATGGTCCTATAACTGTGGGATGGAGGGGGGTACAAGAGCCTGAAGGCACACATTCAATATTTACTCAAGTATTATTGAAAAATTAAATACACAACAGTGTGCGATTCCTCCGGTTGCTCTAGTTTCCTCCCACAGTCCAAAGAGGCACTGGTTGGTAGGTTAATTAGCCATTGTACATTGTCCCGTGATTTGGCTAGGGTTAAATCCGGGATTGCTGGGTGGTGTGGCTCGAAACTTGTGGGCTGCCCTCAGCACGTAGCTGGGTGTGTTGGTTGTTAACACAAACAAAAGTGTATCACTGTATGTTTCAATGTGAGACATTAACTTGGACCTTGAACCCTAATCACCACTACAAGTTCACAACACTATTTCCACCTCGCACTAAAATTAACTTTGTTGTATTCTTTTTGTTCAACACTTGTAAAAACTTTGTATAATTTAATATATATGTTTTTCTTGTTTTTGCTGAGAATTGGATTCTACGTGCCTGTGCTACTGTTACAGTTAAGGTTTTCAATACATCTGTGCACGTGCTTTCTTACTGCCCGTTACACCGCTAGCGTTTAGACCAGCAATGATTGCCCTGTGTCTCTGTCTGCCCCGGTCTTGGTAGGAACACCATCTCACACAGATGTAGAAGGGTTCTTCACCGCTGTGTCTGTAACAGGTTTGTTTTACCAGTCAGGCTTGTTAGCCCTGAGCTGAAAGGAGGATTGGTGGACAACTCCTAGCCTGGCCTCTACCCTTTCACCTCTTTGGCAGGAGTGACCCTACCAAGAGCCAAAGCATAAAGCCCTGACTCCAGTATAATTCTCTGGGTCATTGAGGCACACCAGTCTCCAAACCATCACAAGGCTGTGGTCCTCTTGGAGGATGGACTTATGTAGCTGAAAATAAACTTGACTTTGACTTTGAGTTAACATGAAGAGGCAATTTCATTTTGCCTAGGTGCATATAACTATAAGCTGATCCGAGGCTGAAGATATATTCTGGTTCAAGGTCAGCAGGTGTGCAGAGAGGGTTACCGAAAAGCTCCTAATAAACTTAGCACAGGTTAAGCAGGTATTTGAGGAGATCTGACACCTTGAATTAACAAGAACTATGAGTTGCTGTCTGATAATAATCCAGGGTGGCTGGTAGGTCTGGCACTGAAGACTGGGCAGGGCTGCCTGTCAACACCGTCCCAGCAGAGGGAGAGCCGCTATCCTCACTGTAACCAGGGGCAGGAAGGGACCAAGCAACTCGAGGGCTGGGGACATCCAACCAGAGGCAAGGGCCGGGGCTGTTTCCCACCTCTGTCCTCTGTCAGACGGGCTGCTTGTAGTTGGGGTTCCCTCTGCACCCTCCCCCTAACGCCATGGGACAGGCGGAGAGCGCCGGGAGCGAAGGGGAAATCGGCGTGGCGGAGCTCCAAAACTGGTATAAGAAGTTTGTCACCGAGTGCCCCAGTGGGACGCTCTTCTTTCACGAGTTCAAGCGCTTTTTTGGAGTCCTGGACAACGACGAGGCGGCGGAATACATCGAGAATATGTTCCGGGCGTTCGACAAGAACGGGGTGAGTTCATTCTCGGCTGGTCCAGAGGGGACAGGGTACAGATCTCAGGGCGAGGCAGAGACGCTTAATTATGGTGTCCAATTCAGATTTATTTATCACATGTACATCAAAACGTACAGTGAAATGCATTGTTTGCGCTAACAATCGGCACAGCTGAGGATGTGCTGGGGGCAGCCCGCAAGCGTCCCCGCTCCAAAATCGCATGCCCACAATGACAGACAGACAGAACTACAGCAACAGCAAAGCAGACCCCGTTCCCACCCGCTCCGAAGAGGTGGTGAAAGTGAAAGAGAGGGGGCAAGAACACAGTCACGCTACAGTGAGTCCTGATGAACGGTCTCAGCCCGAACTGTCAAAAAATTTGTGCCCTCACCAAAAAGTAGTAAAACTCAGCAGGTCAGACAGCACCTATTGTGGGGAATAAACAGTTTCTGGCCAAGATGCTTCATTGAGACTGGAAAGGAAGGGGGGCAGGGGAGAGGCCAGAATAAGAAGGCGTACATATTGGCAGGTGAGGGGGAAGGTGGGTGGGTGGGGGTTGAGTAAGGAAGCGTTTTGGCCCAAAACATACCTAACACTATTTGTAGATGGCAGGAAGGCATTGGGAAGTCGGGGGGGGGGAGTCATTCACACCCAACCTTATGCGGCTGATACAGCAAGCTGGAGACCCCAGGATGTTGTTGGTGGGGGAGCTCGGTTATGTGAATGCCATCGAATCTGGTCTAGATATCTGAAAACACAAGAGAATCTGCAGATGCTGGAGAAACACATCGGAAGGACATCCTGCTGCTCCCTGTAAGGAATTTGTACATTCTCCCTGTGACTGCATTCTCCTCCAGCTGCCCCCATTTCCTCCCACAATCCGGTCGGTAGTTTAATTGGTCATTGTACATTGTCCTGTCATTAGGCTCGGGTTAAATCAGGAGTCGCTGGGCGGAAACGGCTCAAAGTGACGGAAAGGTCTGTTCTGCACTGTACCTCAATAAAATAAAAACATGCTGGAGGAACTCAGCAAGTCAGGCAGCGTCTGTGGAGAGGAATAAACGGCTGACCCTCATCAGTCTTGGCTGAAAACGTTGACTGTTTATTCGTCTCCATGGATAATTGGAGCTGTTCTTTTCTGACGCTGGTCATTGCTGGACTCTGCTGTGTTATCAGCAGGGTGTCTGCCCATTGTCCTGCGTGAGCAGACGTAGAGAGGGTCATTGTGAATAGAGCCGGCTATCAAGTTGCATAAAACCCTCAGTAACAGAATCAGCAGGTCGGGCGGTATCTCTGCAGGGGGATAAACATCGACTCTGCACTCTCTTCCATCGACGCTGTGAGTTCCTCCAGCACTTTGTGTGTGTTGCTCTGGACTTCCAGCATCTGCAGGATCTGTTGTGTTTATGTAAAAGGAGAATTGCCTTCAAGCAACACAAATAAAGCAGCGAGAAACTGTCCAAACACGTTACTGTACTCTGAATTCCATTCTGATGCGTTCCCTGCTGGCAGTTTTTGGCAGCTGACACCTCCATTCGTCAGAGTCTGAGGGGGTACTCACAGTGGTTTACAAAATCATTTATTGAGATGCAGTGCGGAATAGCCCTTTGAGCCATGCCTCCCGACAATCCCCCGATTTATCCCTGGCTTACGATTAACCCGCTTTGGGGGGAAACCAGACCACCACACGGTCACGGGGAGAACAAACAAACTCCTTACAGGCAGCAGTGGCAACTGAACCCAGATCACTGGTACTGTAAAGAGCTGTGCATTACCGCATCACATGAGAGCTATAGACAATTGAACAGAACAATAAAACTCAAAAGTTCGTCTCAGACAGAGGACCAAAAGTCTCAACATAGGACGTCCCTTTACAACAGAGGTGAGGAGGAATTTCTTTACCCATAACACACTATAGCTATACAGGCCCTTCGACCTATGATGGTTTTGCTAATCTCTTAAACTACTCGGTGATCAATCAAACCCTTCCTTCCCACATAACCCCCAATTTTCCTTTCACCCAGGTGCCTATCAAAGCCTCTCTTAAATGTTCCTAATGTACCTGCCTCTGCAGCGTGTTCCACACACCCACCACTCTCTGTGTAAAAAACGTACCTCTAACGTCCCCCCTATACATTCCTCCAATCGCCTTAAAACGTAAGGTAGGTGGTTAGGATATATTTGAGTAATCTTGCATTGAATTTGTTGATGAAGCATTCTTGCTTGCTTAACTAATTCATTATAGGTTATTTGTAAAACTACATGAATTGCATGTCATCACACTACCACATTGATGCACCATCAATAACTCACTCTGAGACGTAAAAGCGAGATATCGGCCTTTATTGACTGGAAGAAGGAACTAGCAGTGAGTGACCACTATACTACATCCAGGAGACTGAGAGGCCGGGCTCAGACCTCCATCACCTTTATACAGGGGTCTGTGGGAGGAGCCACAGGAGCAGTCATCAGGGGGCGTGTCCAGACAGGTATATGTAGTTCACCACACACATGATGTGTGTAAAGACAAACTAGACCTGCATTTCCAGATTCTTGTGGGTTTCCTTGAATTAATATAATGTTTTGAAGTTATAAAACATAACATTCTCCGATACCATTAAATCCTTTCCTCGATAAAGGGCCCAAAACTGCTCGCGATACTCCACTTTGTCTGATCAATGCCTTACAACTCCCTCTTTAGACTAAAATCTAGGAAAGCAGGATAGAATTGAGGGAGTGCTGAACTTTCAGGTGTGTAATCGAGATTTCAAATCATCTTTGATTTCCTTCAGGACAACACCATTGATTTCCTGGAGTATGTTGCGGCCCTCAATCTGGTTCTAAGGGGTAACCTCGAGCATAAACTGAAGTGGACTTTCAAAGTTTACGACAAAGATGGGAATGGGTGCATTGACAAGGCGGAGCTGCTGGAGATCGTGGAGGTCTGTGACCACTCTCTTTCTTATTTCTCTGAACCAATCCTCTGCTGACTCCCGAATTCTGACACTTGTTCCTGTTGCAGTCTATTTACAGGCTAAAGAAGGCGTGTCGTAAAGAAACGGAAGACGGTTCTCCTCTCCTCTCCCCTGAGGAAGTTGTAGATCGAATATTTCAATTAGTGGATGAAAATGGTGATGGTAAGTAAGCACTCTGTATGTTTTGTTCTCAGTCGCTCTGTAACTTGGAGAAGCAGGGGACAAACATGGGCAAATGGGACAAGCTTAGATTAGAAACTTGGTCAGCATGGGCCAGTTGGGCCGAAGGGCCTGTTTCCCTGCTGTAGGACTCTAAAATAGGCCTCAGGATGAGTGGGAAGGAGAGGAGTCACCCTCCCCTGTTCTGTGGCATCGGTGGACCTGCTATGGTATTAGACCCAATGTCATTGGTCAGGGCATGAAGGGATATGGGGAGAAGGCAAGAGACTGGGGCGAAGACTGAGGGGAAAAATGGATCAGCCTTGATGAAATGGTGGAACAGACTGGAGGGGCCAAATGGCCCATTTCTGCTCCTATACCTTACAGTCTTATGGACCAATGCGATGTTTAACACAGATCACAGTTCCCTGAGAGTGACTATGCAGATTGATAGGCTGGTTAAGAATGCTTGCCTTTATTAGTCGAGGCAACGAGTTCAAAAGTCGGGAAGTTACGTCGCAGCTTCGGAAAATTCCAGTTAGGCCGCCTCTGGAGTATTGCAGACAGTTCTGGACACCCGATTATAGGAAGGACGTCGAGGCTGGGAGAGCGTGCAGACCAGGGTGCTGCCGAGATTAGAGGGTTTGAGCTGCAATGAGAGGTTGGACAGACAAGCTGTATTCTCTCGCGTAGCAGGGGCTGAAGGAAAACCTGATAGATTATCCAAGGAATCCACGAGCAGACAGGCTGTTTTGTCCCAGGGTTAAAATGTCCAATACCAGAGAGCATGCACTTAAATGTAAGAAGGGGTGAGTTGAAAGAAGATGTGAGGTGAAAGTTTTTCTTTACACAGAGTGGTGGGTGCCTGGAATAATACACTGTTGTGGTGGTGTTGAGGGCAGATTTGAGAGGGGCATTCAAGAGGCATGGATATACAGGGAATGGAGAGATATGGACATTGTACTGGACGAAGGGATTAATTAGATGTTTAATTACTCAATTAAATAGTTCAGCGTTACATCATGGGCTGATGGGCCCATCCTTGTTCTATATTCTATGTTCTATGTTGTACTTCCACCCAATGCTCTACGTTCTGTGCCCAACGCTCTGTGCTCTGCAAACTACGCCAACGCTCTACCCCAATGCTCATGGCTCTGTGACCAACACTCTGCGATCTACACCCAACGCCCTACCCCCAATGCTCTACACTCTGCTCTCTGTGATCTGCACTATGCTCTGTGCCCAATGCTCTGCGAGCTGTGATCTACACTCTACAAACTGTCTCAGTCAGTTTGTCTCTAGCAGTTCCAAAAATAGATTAAACACAACCAGTTGAGATCTTGGTGTGGGGTCAAGTTATTTCCCCCGAGCGCACTCGACCTACCACATGCTGTGTATCAAATTAGTCCTGATCCCCAAAGAGTTAATTTGTGAAACGAACTGATGAGAATTGTTCCAATGAATGTATTGAAATGAGTGCATTAGTTCAAGAAGATGTCCCGGGGGAACGTAGATGCTGTTGATTGCTGTGTGCCTTGTTTGCAGGCATTTTCTTTAATTCCTCTACAATGCCACTTTGTTGTTTCACATAAACATTCCAAAACAGCAGAGGGACTCACGAGGTGAATAAAATAACAATAAAATTAACCGTGAGTTAGCTTTTAAAAAGAGGTC
Organism: Hemitrygon akajei; assembly: GCF_048418815.1. Lineage (NCBI taxonomy): Eukaryota > Metazoa > Chordata > Chondrichthyes > Myliobatiformes > Dasyatidae > Hemitrygon > Hemitrygon akajei. Next base: position 48,078,517 of record NC_133150.1, on the reverse strand, counting down.
AGCCAGGTGAATTATTCTCCTCGATTTCTGAAGATAGTTATGCATTGCAGTTTTAAGAACGGGCTAATTAAGTTAATTGTTTTTAAAACAGTAGTATACTTAAATGAACATCTAAAGTACAACAAAGAATTAAATTCATGGGACGCAGTCATCATTAAAATCT